>NC_141996.1:47519461-48119461 GCF_049901715.1 Pseudonaja textilis
GTCAGTGTTGGTTTGTATGTGACCTCTTTCATCAATGAAATTTCACAGTAAGTCCCCTTAAACAGAATCACAAGGTACATGCTTGAGCATCTGATTTAAGTTTATTATTTATCCACTCCTACAAAGTGTTTAAAGTAAATTAAAGAAGTATGAATTGATTAGTTCATTAATCATTAAGTAACTTAAGCAGTACTTATTTTGATAAGTTTATTTGAGATATGGCTGATGATATGTCCTGAGAAAGAGAGCAGTTCATTGGAGCAAGTATTTGAGTAACTATAAATAACCAGAATTTGATGAATAATTTATTAATCTTGTTGAATAATTGTCCTTAAAGCATTTCTGAGAGAACAGGAAGACTTTCCCTATAATTAGCAAAGTAATTAGTGATGGACAATCTGTTCTTGGTTTTCTTTAGACTAACTTAGTAATTAGATTTTATCTTAGCCAGTTTTTCACTTCCAACAATTGTATTTTGGCTTATATTAGTATATGGATATAGATGGTCCATGCCAGTATCTCCTCATAAGTATGTATGCTATATAAGTATAAGGCTTTGTTTTTCACTTTTGTCACATCTAACAGCTTTGCCTAATGTAAAAGACCTTATATGTTTGATTGAGAGGAGACAGACACTTCCTAAGGCAGTTTAAATTCTGAAATGTTTACTTGTTTTTAATAACAAGGAACTCATTTCCTTCCATATGGAAAAAGTTTGAGTTCATCAAGTACACATTAATAGAAATTTAAAAAAACTGCTAACATGTTGTCACTTTGATGAATAAATCTTTAGAATTTGGAGAACAAAAAATAAGGGTTCCAGAAGATTTTTAAAAACTGTTTATGTTTAAATATTTTAATAATCACACTTGTTATCTATTAAAGTAATACAGATAATTTACTGATTGCCTTTTTAGCTTACCTTTGCTGTCAGATAATTATGGCTGAAGATTTTAATGAATTTGATGTTTTTATTTCATAATCCTATAACAGAGATAGGAAAATCTATCTAAATTTAGTTGTTATATATAGATCGTGACTCATCTTTGAATACTTGGGTTTTTGGATGTATGTAATATCTAGATTTTCTATGGGAAGATTATTCTATTTTTAAATGCAAACTTACAAAATGAATCAAATACAAGTTTCATTTCCTAATTATTTTTTAGATCTCAATTCTTAGCTAGTTGATAGATAAATGTAATATTGGTCTTACTGTAATATCCAGTTATGCTACAATAACATTCTCATCCTTTTAAAAATGGTGCTCAAAGAACCCGAAGGGCCTCCCTCAAGTACCAATATATATTACAGTAGATATTTCAGGCCAGAAGTGAATTTCTTATTTTTTTTTATTTTTGGTATTAAAATGTACTATCCTAATCCTTCAGCCAGAAATATTATAATGAGAAATGACTTTCTCACTTATTGTAGTGTCTCATGGAACTAATAAGAAATGATCTTTATATTCATTTCCATTTAATTTAATATTAGAACCATTGGCATTGGATAATCAAAAGACATCATTGGCTTGAGTTCAAAAATTATTATTATATACTAAACTGATAATTATGTATTATATCCAAATTGTTAAATTACAGCAGTTTGGTAAATTTTAGGCTACTCAGTGAAACGTATTTAAAATATATTAAATATATTAGAATATAGCACATTAAAGTAAAATATGAATAAAAATTAAAACTTGACAGAATATTATCTGAAAACAGTGCAGAATTCAACAAATGAATTTAGATTTGTTCATACATAATGATGGTAATTATCTGAAGAGAACCACTATTTAATTGGATAACATTTTATCTTTAGAATGCAGGGTTAACCTATTTGGCAAATACTTATTTTAGCAATGGTGTATTATAAATTAAAACTAAGTTTCAATCCAGAACAGCACGTTAGACAGAGTCTCTTGGAAAATCATTTAATATTACCAATCATATAATATAAAGCTGTGCACAAATATGTACATTATGAATTAATATGCAAAAACATTGCTCTATTTTAAAAAGAGACATTACTAAATATTATATACAATAAATACAGTTAGTAAGCGTTATATAAAAAGGAAGGATACTGGATTCCATCCAAATGTTCTCTTCTTTAAAAAAAACCCTTTATATTGTTGAAAATCAGATTCTGCAAGAATATTTATATTTAAGTACCACAACTGTCAGCCCTGGAACCATTTTTCTATTCCCCTCTCTGGCACTTCCAGGGCTGCACAGAGTGTTAGTCGAGCTGTGGGAATGGGATGGGGGAGGAAGAGATAACTGGACGATTGTGGCCATAATAGCATTCTTTCTTATGAGAACTGAGAACTTTCCCACCAGGTGTGAAGAGGTGGGATCTGTGACCAAGTGACACTTGAACTGTGGCCTGATTGGACCATATGATGAGTTGCATGGGCAGGGGGAAAGAGAATTCTACTTTTAACTAAGGGGAAAACTCGAGGGGAGTTTAGAGTCAGGTTTCCCCAGAGGTGCCAATATGACATACCTAATAAATCAATATTTTGAGGAATATGCCTTCCTTGGAGTTTTGATTCCATTGGGTGTGTAACTTGGAACCCTGACATCAACCTTGATTCATCCATGAATCTTCATTCTGTTCATAAAATACAATGTAAGAAATTCATTTGTTACAAGCATGAAGATTAAGGGAAGGTATATATCTTTTAAAATGATACATGTTTATCAATAATTGGACATTTTTATCATTCCAATATATTGCTTTTTTGATTAATTCATAAAATATCACATTTACAGGTAGTCCACAACTTATGCAAAGTTATAATGTATCCTCAAAAGTGACTTATGATGAGGATTTAAAGTTCTTACAACTGCTCCATTTATTCACATGATTGTGTTTTTGGTGCTCAGCAACCAGCCTGCATTCATGGTTGTTTCTGATGTTCTGTGGTCACAGGACCACAACTTACAATATATATATTTTTTGCCAAAAACTGGCATTAGCTTTTGGTTTCCACAAAAAATGGCCAATGTGGACAATGGATTTGCTTAACAACCATGATATTCACTTTAGAACCACCGTATTTGCTTAACAGCTACTGCAAAAAGGTTACAAAGTTGGGTGATAACTCATTGACATAAATTTACACAGCAATGGATCATTATCTAATTATACATCCAACCAAACCTTACACACTCTTTTGTTATGTATGGCAGGTAATAAATAAGATTCAATTTCTTAAAATATGAAATTATGTCTAACCATCTGTCATTGGCAAGCTGTTCCCGTGTTGAAGAAACTCAGCATTGTTTTGTGGGGAGGGGATACCCAGAATGCACTAAGAAGCATGAGTTAAATCACTTACATCCAGGTAATTAATTGGTACCTTTTATAACACCAAAAAATGTTGTGTTGATTAGAAATATAAATTGTAGCTGTAAATACTCCTCCTGATTCACACGGTTGAGGTTATTTTTTATTAAAACAGCATAAAATTCAATTCTAGAAAAGATTAGCTCCACTGTGGCCTGTGTCATATTCTTTATTATCTGGTCTGCATATTCTTTGTAGTAATGAATCTAGAGTGTAACAATATTCATATAAAAAAGATTGGTATAATAACTAATAGTGTAAAATGAAAGGAGAGAGTAAGATCAGGTATATAATCTGTTGAAAAAGGAGACACTATGTCATGGAAAAGACTTTCCAAATATTATTTTGTACATTTACATTATTTGTATTACATATCCTTTAGTAAAAATAGAGATATAAATGAAAACATGTTACTGTTCTTAAGTTACAATGGAAAAAGATACATAAAAACAATCTCTAGACATTTCTCAAGACTGTCCACTATTTTAATAAGATTAGAGAAAAGTGAGTAAGAGAAGAGTAAGAGAAACATAAAAAATGCACCACATGAATAGTGAGAATATTATGCGTAGTTAGCCCTTTCACAATAACATGAACTGCCAGAAGACTCAAAAAAGACAAAATGAACATCACAATATCTGATGGTGAAGAATATCCTAGTTAGCTTTATATTTTATTTTATTTATAAGATTCTATATGCACTGCTCAAAAAAATAAAGGGAACACTTAAACAACACAATGTAACTCCAAGTCAATCACACTTCTGTGAAATCAAGCTGTCCACTTAGGTAGCAATACTGATTGACAATCAATTTCACATGCTGTGAAATTGGAAAGCATAGGCAGGTAGCAAGATATCCCTAATAAAGGAGTGGTTCTGCAGGTGGTGACCACAGACCACTTCTCAGTTCCTATGCTTTCTGGCTAATGGTTTGGTCACTTTTGAATGCTGCTTTCACTCTAGTGGTAGCATGAGACGGAGTCTACAACCCACACAAGTGGCTCAGGTAATGCAGGTCATCCAGGATGGCACATCAATGCGAGCTGTGGCAAGAAGGTTTGCTGTGTCTGTCAGCGTAGTGTCCAGAGCATGGAGGCGCTACCAGGAGACAAGCCAGTGCATCAGGAGACATGGAGGAGGCCGTAGGAGGGCAACAACCCAGAATCAGGACTGCTACCTCTCCCTTTGTGCAAGGAAGAACAGGAGGAGCACTGCCAGAGCCCTGCAAAATGACCTCCAGTGAGCCACAAATGTGCATGTGGCTGCTCAAATGGTCAGAAACAGACTCCATGAGGGTGGTATGAGGGCCCAACGTCCACAGGTGGGGGTTGTGCTTACAGCCCAACACCATGCAGGATGTTTGATATTTGCCAGAGAACACCAAGATTGGCAAATTCGCCACTGGCACCCTGTGCTCTTCACAGATGAAAGCAGGTTCACACTGAGCACATGTGACAGATGTGACAGGGTCTGGAGATGCTGTAGAGAACGTTCTGCTGCCTGCAACATCCTCCAGCATGACTGGTTTGGCAGTGGGTCAGTAATGGTGTGGGGTGCCATTTCTTTAGGAGGCCGTACAGCCCTCCATGTGCTCACCAGAGGTAGCCTGACTGCCATTAGGTACCGAGATGAGATTCTCAGACCCCTTGTGGGACCATATGCTGGTGCGGTTGGCCCTGGGTTCCTCCTAATTCAAGACAATGCTAGACCTCATGTGGCTGGAGTGTGTCAGCAGTTCCTGCAAGACGAAGGCATTGATGCTTTGGGCTGGCCTGCCCGTTCCCCAGACCTGAATCCAATTGAGCACATCTGGGACATCATGTCTCGCTCCATCCACCAACGCCACATTGCACCACAGACTGTTGGGGGATGCTTTAGTCCAGGTGTGGGAGGAGATCCCTCAGGAGACCATCCGCCACCTCATCAGGAGCATGCCCAGGCATTGTAGGGAGGTCATACAGGCATGTGGAGGCCACACACACTACTGAGCCTCATTTTGACTTGTTTTAAGGATATTACATCAAAGTTGGATCAGCCTGTAGTATTTTTTTCCAATTTTGAGTGTAACTCCAAATCCAGACCTCCGTGGGTTGCTAATTTGATTTCCATTGATAATTTTTGTGTGATTTTGTTGTCAGTACATTCAACTATGTAATGAACAAAATATTTAATAAGAATATTTCATTCATTCAGATCTAGGATGTCTTATTTTTGTGTTCCTTTATTTTTTTTGAGCAGTGTATTTGGTGAAAGTGAGTGATCGGCTTCTTTCCCATGAGACAGCAAACTCTAAGGCAGATCCAGTTAAGAGATTATGAACTGAGAGAGACGCATAGAAATTCAACACTGAGTCACAACAAACTTAATCAAATGCATTAATTATTTACCAGCAGTCTATTATACAATGTGTTCAGGCATGAAACTATAACTTCTGCTATCTTCTTATTTATAAACTGTCATAAAATGGTCTGTTTGGCTATGCTATTAAACCTCAGACTTCAAACTCAATAATACAGGGCTGGAAATCTACAATCTACCTGTGGGATTTCAAAAATCTTGTAAAAAGGATCTTTTCAGATTTTGGGGTAACATCATATCTTTTCTTAACTTCTACTGATTGCAGAAAGACAGGAAGAGAAAAAATACAAGTGGCATTGTTCAGACACTTTTCTGATTTGTACTCCATACAACTAAATAGTCTAATTTTCAATGCCACAATGTAATTGTCTCTCAGTACATGTATATATGTATATTCTTAGCATTGTGTTCATGAAAGATGATTGATTGAATTAATTGAAGTTTATTTGTTATGAATTAGCTGGAAACTATTTCTTGAAAGACATGATGGCAAATATATCACATTCAATCCATCAGTCATATAGGAAAGGTTCAGGGCATAAGAGCATTACATTTTAATTTTGATGTCAGGTTTTATTGTTCATAATATTACCTGATAATTTGACTTTAATGATATTTGCCTGACTTCATTTTCCAAACCTATTATACCACAGCTTATATCAATTTACTATATATCTTTTCTTACCCAGCAATTTACTATATATCTTTCCTTACTCCTGCTTCACTTTTACATACTTCACATTTTTCAAAAGGGTAGACACCCCCTGACATTTTGAAAAGTTTTGTAAGCTAATTATTTTAGGATCAAAGCTTTTTAATATATGTCCCTTAGAGTTGAGCTAAAAGCCTGATTAGAGTTTGTAATTCACATAGAAAAGGATGTGGCTTTGATCATGCAATAAGAGCCACCATGTTTTTGATACATACTCTTGCAGAAACCATTGATATTTGCTGATCACTTCAAGCATTGCTAATTTGTTTCCTAAAGGGCTAAAGCCCCATCTTTATGTAAATTTCCCCAGAAACAAATTTGTAAATTTGTTTATCTGGTGCTACAAAATAAACTCAATTCAAAATGCAGTTTAAATATCTCTCCACCTCATCTTAAAATGTGCATATTTTCCCTCACAAGATTTCAGAATCTCTTTCACTGCATATAGATTAATAATAAAAACATTTAGTAGAATGTGTTCAAGATGACTAAAAATATTGTGGAAAAGCCAATCATATGTAACCTGTGTGTCGCTCTTAAATCTAATGATTACACCAGAATTCAAATTGCTGATTCCCGTGGACATCTGCCAGCAAGATACATCCAGCTTCTACCCAATTCATTTTAAACAAACTTGCTGCCAAAACTGTTACCAGATTGGAGACTCTAATGGACAATTTTATATCTTTCTGAACTTTCAAAAAAAAATTATTTCTGAATATTTCTAAATAAATACAGAACATAATAGGCACATACAGTAAGGACATCTATGTAGGGTGGGTGAAGAAAAGCAGAATGAGAAACACAGCAATGAACTGCCATGAACTGCCATGAGTTCAGGGTTTGGGGGGGGGGGGTTGTATTTGCTTTGTGACATCACATGCATTTGTGAAAGAGATGGATCTTGTAGCACAATGGTGCCATGATGCTTTGATGAAATCAGCAATGTCCCGTGAATATCCATATATACAATGACAACAAAAACAAGACAACAATACTGATATCAATGGTGATGAATTTCCTCAGCATTTGGTACAAGTAGTTCAAATCTACATTCTTTGTTGGTAAATATTGTGTAATGTAATATTCTTAGTACAGTGTCCCATGAATCAATTCTACTGTCATTCTTGTCTCAGCATTTTCCTTTTGCACTGGATCTCCAGTTTTCCTCTTTCTGACTGTCTTTCACTAGACTCTCACATCACAATTCACCCCAAATCAAATCCATTGGGCAACGGTTTTGCTGGTTAAATTTACACCAATCAATCTGTTAAACTTTTCTATCTTTTTTCTTTTCCCTTAGCCCATAAACACTCTTTCTGCCAAGTTTGTTCTTTTCTTCTTTCCCTCAGCTGCCTTGTTTCATCTAAAATTGGGCTCCATATTTCTGAACTATTTCTCTCCTTCCTTCCCAAAACTTTCCTTCCTCTGTTCTTGCCTTCATGATTATGGGCTAGGACTGGGACTAGTTAGGAAGCCTAGGAATCACATCATATCTCTTCACAAATCCATATAATAATTTCCAAGATCTATTTCCTGTATGGTGCAGTTTGGCTTACCAGCTAATAATTTTCTTTGCACCAATTCTCCATAATCACTGCAATATAAAAACATTTATTATTCAATGCAACAGTATCTCTAAACAATTCTGTTTACAACAATTTTAAAACAATGACACCGCTATTATCTACAAAACTGCTAAGAATTCATAAAGTGCTACAAAAGTTTTATTTTAAATTATGGACATCTTAAAACTATTTCAAGCATTTCAAAATGGTATGAATATATGGTTATATGTTAAATATTACTACAATCATTCAGGGAAATGTTAAATGTATTATATTTGAAGATCTGAAGTGCGAACTAGAGCTTTTGTAAGGTTTTATCTTCCAATGTGCTCTTTGTATATATAAGCTAGCATTTGATTATGCATGCAAATGTATCTTTTAATACATTTCCAATATGTTTTAAGCCAACAGAGGCTGCAGAAATATATATTTCTGTAAGCATTTATTTTATTACCCAGTAGCATAAATTAATGCTGATAAACCACAATGTTCCAAGCAAGAAATTTCAGTCCAGTGGGAAACTGGTGTAATCTTAGCAAAACTACAGTCTAGCAGCCTTTGTATCCCTAGTGAATTTAGTTGAACAATTCCACCAAGTGAATGCCATTTATAACCCATGATGCCTGTAAGGAAATTAAGTCAAAAATGTTTAAATTATGTGATACACAAAACATAAAGTTTTGGTCCATCCTACTTTGTTTGAGGAACTTATTTGTAAAAATGTTTAAGTGACATTATTTTGACCAGATTTTGGTACATTCACAACTCTATTATTCTATCACATTTGTACAAAAACTGGTCATTTAAATTATTTAAATGGGTTTGAGATATTGATGAATTGAATTGATTATAGAATTTATAACTGAAAAATAAATCAAGGTGCAATTCTTGTACCTGAATCAGATTCTTAACAGATTAAATGTCTGGTCCCAATGATTGGCTCAGATTGGATCCTGCAACATTATCCTGGAAAACATACATTTGCTTCATTTGTGAGGTGATATATTTATCTGAATGTAGATTCATAATATATATATCACATATGTATGTTATTATAGTATTTTCTTTTTATATTGGAAATAGGCCTATTTCTATGTCTATAATTTTTCCATTATAAAAATCTTGAATATATACCATTTATTGCATGTATATTGTAATATTCAGCCTTCCACTTCTAATTTACAACCATCCACTGTAGGCTTTTTAAAACAATTTGTATATTCTTAGAACAAAGCTTTTATAATGAACTTTTAAAACCAAAATTTCATCAGTAATAACAGGAAGTGTGATAATTGCTCTGACTTTGATATAATCATTGAACAAATACTATATGTACTATATAATAATCTTACTGGTGATATTTGCTTAGCAACTGACTAAAATATTTGAAATTGTACTTACTTTGGTTTAAAAGACTTATCAGTTTTAGATAATTGATAGGATTAATGTATTTGTAATAAGTTTTAACTACCAAAATATTTATCAAACATCACAGTTCAGCACTGAGCATGTAATAGATGAATTTCCCTGTAACTGATGTCAGAGGAAGATTTGATTTTATGCATTTGTCTTCTGATTTAGATATTATTCTCTTATATATAGGCTTCCTATTCCACCGCCTCTTACAATGTTAGAGAACACAGTATCAACAGTAAATTTCTTCCAGTTTTGGGGTTCTATAATCTTCCAAGATTTGAAATGAACACCTAACATTAGAACCATCATTAAAAAGGCACAACAAAGAATGTTTATTTCTGCATCAACTCAGAAAGTTCAGACTTTCCCAGGAGCTGTTGACACAGTTCTACAGAGAAATTACTGGGTCTATCATTTGTACTTCTATAACTATCTTGTTTGGTACAGCAACCAAACAAGACAGATACAGACATCAATGGATAGTTAGGATTGCAGAAAAAAACAATTGTAAGCAACCTGCCTTCCATTGAGGACCTGTATAGTGCTTGAGGCAGAAAGTGGGCTAAGAAAATATCTACAGACCCCTCACATCCTGGACATAAACTGTTTCAACTCCTCCCCTGAGTTGGATGCCAAAACAACTAGACACAAGGAAAGCTTTTTCCCTTGCGCTACCACCTGATTCCCACAGTACTGCCTTATGTCTAAGGATATTTACCCACAAAGTATGGTTGTATTACCTTTATCCTTCTCATATTTTCTACTACCTTCTCCTATTGGTATCTTATTATTATATTACTTTGTTGTTGTATGCACATTGAGAACCTATGCGCCGGAGACAAATTCCTTGTGTGTCCAATCACATGGCCAATAAAGTATTGTATTTCTTTTTGATTTACTTTATTAAATAGTTTCCATTTTTTTTGTCATTTGCCTTATCGTATTTTCTTTATCAGTTAAAACAATTAAATAATCTGTTCAGCTTCAGTTTGCATTGCACTATTACGCATGTTAAACTTGTTGCATTTGTTTTTTTTTCATTTAATCTGACTTCATTTTCTTTTTATAAGATTTTACATAGAGAAAATGTTGTCAGACAACTCTTAAAAATGTCTATACCAGGTTCTTGCCATCTGATAGATTTATATAGCATCTTTTGTGACAGCTATGTTTTTGATGGTGACTATCAAACAAAAGATACAATTAGTAAACTATTGAAATGTAATATTCATACTTTTACATCTGCTTATTATTGATTAATATTGTATTATTTAGACATTTGTATTTCTAAATGTTTTGATTTATTTTGTTCTATTGAGTGTAAATGTAATTACTACAATAGTAAACATAATTACTACAATAATGAAGAAAAAAAACCTAACTGAAGCAACAATAAAATAAATTATAAGTAAACCCAGAAAGTATAAACAAAATCAGCAAAGAGCTACCACAATTCCCTTGGGGAAAGGTTACAATTTTTAGATTTTTTTTTAAGGAAAGTAAATAGTATCATGATAAAAGTACGAACTTATAAATAATATGGAGAGATTAGACAAAGAGTTATTTATTCATCTCTTATTGTTAGGAATGAACAACCAGACCCATGTTAGCTTCAACATGCATAATTCAAGCTAACCCCTTTATTATATTGAATTGAATACTTTATATAGCCAAATGTGATTGGACGTACGAAATTTGTCTCTGGTACAGAAGCACTCAGTGTGCATGCAAAGCAACAGAGAGGAAGGACTTGAATTGATAGGGAGACAAAAATGTCAAATCCAGTCTGAACATCTGGCTGACTGTTCAATGAAGCATAATAATACCAATAAAAGGGGGAAGTAAAGAAGATAATGAGAAAGATTAATAATAATACTACAACCCCATTATATGGGTTAATATGCATAGACATTAGGTGTTCAGCAGAGTGATGGCATGAGGGAAAAACTGTCCCTGTGTCTAGGTGCCTTAGCATGCAATGCCCAATAGTGCCATCCTGAAGGAGTTTATGAATTAAAAGAGTTTATGTCCAGGATTATGTGAGGGGTCTGCAAATATTTTCTTAGCCCTCCGTCTGACCCATGCAATGTATCAGGTCTTTTATGGAAGCCAGACTGGTTGAAATTATTCTTTCTGAAGTCTACCTTTTCCATGTATAATATGGAATATCCCCAGTTTGGCAGCCCATTCTTGAAAACAATTAGATAAGGCTTAAGCTAAGAAGTGAGTCAGTGTTATCCATTTTGTGGTTGTGCAGTGATTTTCAGGCTAACTCTGCATTTGATCCCTCCCCCCTGCCAGTCTGGGTGCTTCCCAACACTTTTCATAAATTGCCTAGGCAAAAATGGATGGCAAAAGAAGTTTAATAAAAAATTAAAAAATCTAGTTTTATACTATGAAGCAGAATACATAAATAAAACAAAATATTTCTTCACATTGTTCTTCAAATGTAGGATTTGATCCTACAAGGTAATAGTGAAAGTGTTCTTTGTTAAAAGGGAATTAAACAAATTCATACATGTGTGGATTGATAATACTGTTTATTGAGAAACAAGAATGAGAATATGTTTAACATTCTGCTTGTGATTTTGTTATATGGTTGCCTTCTGTGAAAATAAACATTTCAAATTTAAAAAAAACATAAAATAAAACTTTATACATTGTTATCAACATCAAGACATCTTTTGTATCTCCTTACAGTATATGTATTTACTTATTCCTTTACCATTACATCTTACTCTTGCTATAAGTCAATATCTTTTATCCTTACACATCAATCTTCTCTATGGTATATTTACATGTTGTGGCTCCGGGCTTGGATTCAGCTCCTGTGATTGATATGAGTTCAAGTGAAGAGGTTATGTCAGAACAATTTGAACCAGCCTGGCTTTCTGATTGGACTGATAATCAGGATGAGGAGGTGGACGTGACAAAGGACGACAGACCTGATGTATTAGAATTGTCAGGACCTTTGATCTCCTCTGGTTCTTTATCTGATCAACAGCCGGGAATGGCTGACAGGGAAGTTTTGAGAGAGTCTTCTAGTGGAGATGAAAACTTGGAAAATTTGTGGTTAAATGTAAAAAATAGAAGACGGTTGAAAAGGCAAAATCAGCTGAAGAAAATGAGAAGAGCAAGTCAGTAAATTAGCACGTTGCCTTAATGGGTATAAAAGGACACAGCTGGGCTGGTGCATTTTCGCCAGGAACAAAATGTCTATTTGAGTGAGGACGTTACAGCAAAGAGCTCTGAGGTTGAGGATTTATTGCCAGGACTGGTTTGCCGGACAGAGTAAGACTTATGCTGTGGTTTCTGCCAGCCGTTATTTATTAAGACTTTTTCACGTTTGATTTAGTTGTGAAGCGACTGCTTTCCGTTTTGTTTGTTGAATTTCGAAGGGGAGTCATAACATTTACATATTTACATATTCCCTCATTCTTTTCCTAATTGCCATTTTATTTTATTTTTATTTCTAAACCATTCATACCAGGCATCCCAGGCCCTATAGTAAATTGAATCTTCTCTGTCTTTTATTTTCATTGTTAGCCTGTCCATCTCTATACAATCTATTATTTTTTTATAACCATGCCTTCTGATGGAACCCCTTTTTCTTTCCAGAGTTGTGCATACGAAATCCTTGCAGCTGTTAATATGTTAATATGATATGTCTATCTGTTTATTGAATTTTGTGTTATTATACCTAATAAAAAAGTTTCCGGATTAAATTCAATTTCCTGATTTGTGATTTCTTTTAGCCATTGTCTAATTGTATTCCAATATTTTTTCACCTCCTGGCATGTCCACCAGGTATGGAAATAAGTGCCTTTTTCTTTTCCACATTTCCAACAGTTGGGTCTGAGTTAAACATTTTTGCCAGTCTAGCGAGAGGAACGTGCCACCTGTAGAACATTTTATATTGATCTTCCCTGTATGCTGTAGATGTAATTAATGTATAATTTAATACCCACATTCTCTCCCAATTTTCCAGGTCTATATTATGGCCAACATTTTTCGCTCATTCCACCATCGTCTCTTTGACCACCTCCTCTTCCATTTAAAATCTAGTAGAAGGTTATATGTTCTTGAGATCATTTTCTTTTCCATTTCTTGTAGAATTTTATCTAATTGATGCTTTTCCATGAAGAAACCAAATTGTTCTTTGTCCTTTTTGTATCTCACCTGAATTTGCATGTATAGCCACCAATCTATTTTTATATTTTGTTGGTGTAATTCTTGTCTCATTTTTAATCTTCCTTGTGTATCTAATAAGTCTTTATAAATCTTCTTTTCTCCCAGATCCATTGCGTTTGGGTAGATTTGTGCTTCCATAGTTGACAACCAGTTCGGTATTTTAGTATAATGGTTCTTTTTAATCTTGTTCCACATCCAAATTAATGAATCTCTAATCATATGTCTCTGAAAATATGTATTCTGTTTACATTTCCCATCCCATAGAAAACAATGCCACCCTCTCTGCAAGTAGTGACCCTCTATCAACAATACTCTTCTATTTTCCAGGTTGATCCAATCTTTAATCCATACCATAGTTGCAGCCTGGTAATACATATCCCAGTCAGGGAGTCCAAAGCCTCCCCTTTCTCTTTTGTCCTGTAACAATTTCATTTTTATCCTGGCTTTTTTCCCATCCCAAACAAATTTAATTATTATTCGATCTAATTCTTCAAAAAAGGTTTTATCCAATCTTATTGGTACAGTTTGAAAAAGATATAGTATTTTTGGTAAAGTAGACGTTTTAATTGCCGCAATTTTTCCCAGTAATGATAGGTGTAATTTCCCCCACATTTCTTTTTTTTTAATTTTATTGGTTTTTAAAACAAACATAAACAAACAAAACATAAAAACATCAAGCCATCTTCCATACATATACATACAGTGTGCCGGTTGGCTTACAAATTTTTTTGTGCTTCCATTTCGTAGTCTTCAATTACAATTACGTTGTATATAATCTCATATTTTCAATTAAAAATTAAATACATTAATATTATTAATCAATCATTTGACTATACTTTTATTCATTCATGTTTTATGAAATAATCATATTTTACTTGATTTGTTTTATGACAGTTCATATTATCATCCCAAATCTATCCTAGAATCATTTTGTAGATATAATAAGAAAAGAATACATCTTTATATATTTATTATTTTCTAAAAGTCTACATATTTCATTACTATATTTTATTGTCTAACCATTGATAGAATAGATCCCAAATTTTATAAAATTGTTTATCATCTTGTTCTCTAATTTCAAATGTCAATCTACTCATTTCAGCACATTCCAATATTTTCTTAGTAATTTTCTCCTGTGATGGTGTTTTCTCATTTTTCCAGTTTTTAGCAAATACAATTCTAGCCATTGTTAATACATTTACAATCAGGTATTTCAAGTATTTACTATATATTTCAGGTAAAATTCCCAATAAAAATATCTCTGGTTTCAAATCTATATGTTTTTTTGTCATTTTTTCCAACCACGTGTGGATTTTAGTCCAGTATTTTTTGGCATCCACACAAGTCCACCACATGTGGTAATATGAGCCAGGTGTCTGATGACATTTCCAACATTTTTCAGATTTGTTCTTGAACATTCTTGCTATTCTTGTTGGGGGAAAATGCCACCTGTAAAACATCTTATACAGATTTTCTTTATATGCTGTTGACATTGTCATTTTATAATTTTGAGACCACAATTTTTGCCATTTCTCTAGATCAATCCCATATCCAAAATTCTTCCCCCAAGCATAGTTTCTTTAACTTGTTCTTCTTCTAGTTTAATTTCTAATAAATATCCATACAATTTTTTAATCACCTTTTCATAAGTACCTGTCAAAATCTTATCTAAGTCAGTCAGTTTATCATAGAAACCTTGTGTTTTAGAATCTTTATAATACCTTGAATGTATTTGCGCATATGAAAACCAATTCATCTTTATACCTTGTTCCTCTAGTTTTTGAATAGATTTAAGTTCACCCTTTTCATTCAATATTTCACCATATCTAACTGTTTGTTCCTTTTTGTATATTATAGGATAAGAAAATGCTTCAATAGTCAATAGCCAGACTGGAATTTTCAAATAACATTGTCTTTTAATCTTCTCCCAGTTTAACCACAGAGACTCCCGTCTATAATGTTTTCTAAAATACCCCTGTGTTTTAGTTTGTTTATACCATAAAAAAGTATGCCACCCCAACAACAGATCATGTCCTTCTAATGTCAACAATCTAGTATTTCTTAATGTTATCCATTCCTTAACCCACATCAAATTTGTAGCTTGATAATACAACTCCCAATTAGGCAAACCAAATCCTCCTCTAATTCTAGCATCTTGCAAAAGTTTTAACTTTATTCTCACTTTCTTACCTTGCCATATATATTTCAACACAATTTTATTTAAATCTTCAAAGTAATCTTTTCCAAGCCTAATTGGAATTGTTTGAAACAAATATAAAATTCTGGGTAATATATTCATCTTGATTGTTGATATTCTCCCTATTAATGACAGTTGTAAATTTTCCCATTTCGTCAAATCTAGCACTATCTGCTGTTTAAGTTTGATATAATTATTCTCTTTTAGTGTACTGCATCTTGCTTTCAAGTATATCCCCAAGTACTTGATCTTATTCATGACCTAAATTTTCAATAGGTCTGCCAGTTCTTCCTTTTGTCTTGATAGCATATTCTTTGTCAAGATCTTTGTCTTATCTTTATTTATTTTCAAACCAGCCACCTTTCCATATGTCTCTATCTTTTCTATCAATTTTGATGCTGTTCCTAGTGGGTCTTCTAAGATGAAAACCAGATCATCTGCAAATGCTTGCAGCTTAAATTCTTCCTTTTTGATTTTCATTCCTTTTATATTCTTTTCATCTCTAATATTTCTGTTTAGCACGTCCAAAGTTAACACAAACAACAAAGGTGATAGTGGGCACTCCTGTCTTGTTCCTTTTCTTATATTGATAGAGTCTGACAGTTCTCCCTCTATCATTACCTTTGCCGTTTGCTTATGATATATATCTTCTGTTGCTTGAATAAATTTTCTAGCAAAGCCCATCTGTTCCAGCAGTAATAACTTTAATCGCCAATTCACATTATCAACTGCCTTCTGTGCATCTAGAAATATCAGAGCCATTTGTTTTTCAGGATGTGCCTCGTAGTATTCCAAAGTGTCTAAGATTACTCTCATATTGTCTTTAATTTGTCTCTTTGGCAGAAATCCATTTTGATCAGGATGGATAAAATTATTTAAATATTTTTTAAGTCTTTTTGCCAATATTGAAGCAAAAATTTTATAATCTGCGTTTAGTAGAGAAATAGGTCTATAGTTCTTGATTTGTAATGGATCGGCCTCCTCTTTTGGAATAAGTGTAATATAGGCTTCTGACCATGATTTAGGTATCTTCTTCTTTAACATAACTTCATTCATAACTTCTAGCAATGGAAGATTCAATGATTCTTGTAATGTTTTATAAAATTCTGCCGGAAGTCCATCTGGGCCTGGTGCCTTTCCATTATTTTGCTTCTTGAGTTATATTGCTTTATAACATTGTTTCAATCTCTTTAGGTATCTGGGGTAAATTAGCATTCTGTAAGTACTGTTTAACTCTTTCCTCATCAATATTCTCTTGTGTGTATAGTTTACCATAAGAGTCTCGAATGATTTCCTTCTTCTCTTTACTACCATAGCAAACTTGGCCTTGGTCATCTATTAATTGCAATATTTTCTTTGATTCTTTCTCCTTTCTCAATTTGTATGCTAGCCATCTACCTGGTTTATTTGAATCTTCAAAGTAGTTCTGTTTGGCACGTCTAATTTTCTGTGCTAATTCTTCTTTTTCTATTAGACCCATTTTATGTTTGACTATATCCATTTTTAACTTAATGTCCTTTTTCTGTGGCATTTTCTGTAGCTCTTTTTTAATTCCTTTATACTCATCCTCTAATGCCTCAGAGGCTAATCTTTTCATAGTATTTCTTTTCCTTGTATAGTCTATTTTCAAGCCTCTGGCATATGCCTTCATTGTATCCCATATATTCTGGATTGATGTATCTTCTTTTTTGTTTTCTCTAAAGAAAAGGGGCAGTTCTTTCTCCATTCACTGTGTGAAGTCTTTTTCCTTTAAAATAGTTTTATTTAACATCTATCTAGATCTTCTTCTTTGTCCTTTCCATTTAATTGTCGTTGGATTGTGATCTGCCCAAGTACTTGTTTCAATATTTATTTCTTGAATATTAGTTAACAATTCTGTTGACATTCATATCATATCTATTCTGGACCATGATTAATGTCTATTTGAGTAGAAGGTGTATTGTTTAGTTTTAGCATTTCTTTCTCTCCATGTATCTTTTAAGTTTATTTCATCTACCATTTTAAAAAATGGTAGATGGACTTAGGGAGAGTCTTTCTGTTTTGCTTTATTGTTTTCTGTTTATTGTCTACTATTCCATTAAAATCTTCCATCATAACTATATTAGCATAGTCCAGTTCAATTATTTTCATATGTAATTTTTTATAAAATTCTTCTTGATTGTCATTCAGGGCATAGATTGCAATCAGGAGTGTTTTCGTATTATTGTCCATTATTTCCATCATTAGTATTCTTCCATCGTCATCAGTATAAATCAATTTCTCTGGGATGGTCTCTTTAATATATAAAACCACTCCTCTTCTCTTGCATTGTGTCAAGGAAGTAAATATTTTCCCTAATTTTGGCTGTATCAACAATTGTTCATACTGCTTTTTAATACGTACTTCTTGTAGGCAGATTATATGAAATTTTAATTTCTCTAATTTATGGAAGGTTTTCCTTCTTTTAACCGCTGAATTAAGTCCATTTATATTAATTGTAATCAATTTTTTCTCTTCCATGGTTATATTTTGTAGTTAGGTTTGACAGCTCTCGTGGATCTTGGTTCACGTTGTTCTTTGGCTTCCTCCTTTCCACCTACTACACCTTCTTCTTTTTCAGTCGTCATTGGAATTCAATTAGTGAAATTTCTTTTTTTGTCTCTTCCTCTTTCCCTCTGAAAAATTCTGTGTAAAATGATTCACCTTTCTCAACTGAGTCAATTCTATATCTCTGTTCTTGCCATGTGAACATTAAACCTTCTGGAATCAGCCATCTATAATTCACCTCTTTTTTAAGTAGCAATTTAGTCAAGAATCGGTATTCTCTTCTCATCTCTCTCACTCTTCTGAGCACTTGTTTCAAGACCACAATCTCCTTGTCTTTGTATTTCAATGTTTTCTCTCTTGCCACTTGCAATATTTGCATCTTAATGGCTTTATTTGTAAATCTGGTGTGAACTTCTCTTGGTAAGCTATTTCTCATTGCATATCTTGTGAAGACTCGATAGACCTCATCTATTTCATCCATCATCTTCTCTTCAGTTATTTCCAAAGCTTCAGACAATATTTCTATCATTATCTCAGCTAGATTTTGTCCTTTTTCTTCCTCTATGTTTTGGAATCTAAGATAAAATTCTGATCTGTCCATCTCCCATCTCAGCATACCACTTTTATCTTGCTCAACCACAGTTAATCTGTTATCGATGTCTCCAATCTTCTTGTCTCTTTCTTTATCTTCCTCTTCAATTTTTTGGAGTCTCTCATCATACTTCATCATCATTTGTTGGATGTTCTCCACTTTTTCATCAGTTTTCCCTGTTCTTTGTTCAATGTTCTCTATTCTCTTTTCAATATTCTCTGATCTTGTCTGGATATTTTGAATTCCTTGCATAATCATCTGCAGGGTCACTTTTTCTTGTTCTTTTTCTTGCCTTAACATTGTCTGTATTGAACGTTGTCCTCCAGATGGTGGAGAGGAAGAAGTAGAAGTTCAAGAACCAGGAGCTGTTAATTTCCTACTCATTTCAAGCAATTCAAAATCTTCAGGTTCTTCTAGACCTTAATCCAACTGTGAAATAACCAATTGCAGTTCCAAATAAAAATAGTAGGAAAAAAGAAGCCAAATAGTAATAATAATAATAATAATAAATATTCAGCTTCTTGTATACCGTAATCCAATCAATTGGTTAAATAACAGTAAAAATTCAAAAATGAAGGAAAAGACCATAAACACACACAAAAAAAGAAAAAGTGATAAAATCCTAAAAAAGATGGAAAAGTGAAGAATAAAAAGCTAAAAAAAGAAAGGAAAAATTCTTCAGGTTCTTCAACACCTTAATCCAATTAAGAGGTCTCAAATATAAAAGGATGCATAAGAGAAAAAAAAGAAGGCCAGAAAAAAAAAAAGGAAAGACAAAAAATGGAAAGACAAAAATACCAGGAAGGGAGAGAGAGAGAGAAAAAGGCTACTCCCTTAAAAAGAAAGTGAAAGGAATTCTAAAGCTTTTCCTTTAAAAAAATAAAAAGCAAGGATAGAAATTTAACTTCCAAAGACAAGAAAAAAAAAAAACAAAGACAAGTTCTAAAGAGCCAAAAATCCAAATACCTATAACAAAAAATAAACTGATGAGGAAGGGTAGCACAGCTTAGAAAAAATAAAAAGAGCACACTGCACTTTGTTTAATTATCCAAGGCTCTTGTTATAACTCTCTTCTCCAGAGTCTTATCACCTTTTTTTTCTATAAACTTCAACACCAGACTCTAGATGTTGATAGAAACCGAGAAGAGCACCTGCAATAATACTCTCCCATGCTGTTCCCTCTATCTTATCAAACAGGCAATGTCCTTGAAAAGAAGTCTCAGTTCTTTCTCAGCTTTGTCTGGTCAAAAGAGAAATAGAATATTTCCAAGCCTCTAGTTGGCAGTGTTACAAAGTTTCTTTTACTTTCACTTTCCCCCTCCTTTTTCAAGCAGAATATAATAAGAATTAATTAAAAAAAGAAAAAGATATTGAAAAATATAAATAAAAGGGAGTCTCTGGCTTAAAATATTATAAAATCAAAAAGGAGAAAAAGAATAGATGAAAGAAAGAAAATAGATGAAAGAAGAAAAAAAATCAATCCAGTTTCAAAATATAAGATCATGTGTAGAAAATCCAGCAATAAAAGAAATAAAAAAAAATAGTACTTTGACATTCCTGTCACCACTTAATCACTTCTGTCAAAACTTTTACAGATTCTTTCTTTTCCTTAGGGTGTCCTTTCAAATCATAGAATAAAGAAAAAGTTCTCACCAAACCGGCACACTCTCTCTTTCAGTTCTCTTTCGTTTCGGAGCTGTCCCAACTTCAGCAGCTTTAATGGCTGCCTCTTTGCCACTGGCAAAAAGAGCTTCTCCTGGATCTACCAGGGACTTTGCGATATCCCTGGGATCGACAGGATGCGCTCTTTACATTCACCGTCTCTTCAGAATGGTTTATATCCAATTGGACTGTCCAGGAGCAAAGGTATCGGCAGAGATCTCAGACTTCCAAGATCGCATGCTGTATCATCATGATGCCAGCTCCCCCCTCCTCCCCCACATTTCTAATTCTTTTTTAATTTGTATTATTAATTTGTCGTAATTATCTTTTTTGATTGAAGAACATCTTGCTGTTAACCAAATGCCTAAATATTTTACCTTTTTCACACTTTGCATTCCCAATTTTCCTTCTAATTCTTTTTTTGCTTATCTTTTAAATTTTTAGTCAATAATTTTGTTTTGTTTTTATGTATCTTAAGGCCTGTCACCTTGCTGAATTCCTCTATTTCCTTTATTAATTTTACTCCTGTATCCTCTAGATCTTCCAGAAAAAATACTATATCATCGGCAAATCCCTATACCTTATAATGCTCCTTTGATTTTTTTATTTTTCCTAATGTTTTCCAATACGTTTTCTAAGGTAAGGATGAAGAGAAGGGGTGACAGTGGAAATGTTTTCGTTCTATCACCATTCAGTATTACACTGGCCATCTGTGTCATATAAATTGTCAAAATCACTTTGATAAATTTATTTCCAAATTGCTTACTTTTTAATTGTTGTATTCTAAACTGCCAGCTTACAATGTCGAATGCCTTTTGCACATCGAGGAAGACCATTGCCAATTGTTTTTCCTGGTTTGCTTCATAGTATTCTATTATATTCATTACCATTCTGGTATTATTTTTTATTTGTCTATTCAGTAAGAATCCGTTTTGGTCACTATAAATGATCTGGTTCAGGGTTTTTTTTTTAATCTTTCTGCCATTATGGACATAAATATTTTATAGTCAACATTTAAGAGAGATATGGGTTTGATAGATTTTGATTGCCTTTGATAATAGACTTTGATTAGCCTTTGATATTAGTGGTGTTTCTATTAGATTTGTGCAAAGTAATGCAGCTGTGAAGATATAGTTATTTTCTTTGTCACTGCAAAGAAGTATGCAACTGTTGTCCACAAAGCAATTCAAGGGACCTCATACTGTTTCAGGTCAGGTGGTAGAAGAAGGCTGAAGGAGTCTGTAAAGCAGAAGAATATGAAGATCTTGGTTGTTTCACTTGGTTCTTCGAAGCAGGAGGCCCATATATTGCTTCACAAAGTGACTTCAAAAGGGAAAGCCATGCCGGCTAAAAAATTTTAGGAATTGAAATTGCAAAGTTGAGAAAGAGTAATCTACATCCCACACTTCCACTCCCTGTCAGCTGTTCCTCCTTTCCCTCGGAGTCAGTCTCCACCAGGGGCATGACATACAACATGTTCATACCAGTGTAATATAATATAATATTACATACTTAGGTATATGGGAATGTGTGTTAGTTATTACTTATTTGGGTTTAGGGATTCTATTTCTTTCATTTATTGAGTTATTGAGGTGTATTTTATGGTTTTTTTGTGGTGGAGCTGCACCAAGGGAGTCTCATTTCGATTTCATTGTATACATGTTGTGCATTGACAATAAACGTTTGATTTATTAGTGGTCAAAGAATGCTCATTTACATATTCCTATATCTGAATCCCCACCCACCACAATCTTCAATCTCTTGTTCTTATATTATAAACTGGCACTATTTTGAAATTTAAGGGTGTTAGATTTTTTTTATCTTTATTTATCTATTTGGTACCATAACAGAGGCTCTGTCTCTAGACAAAATGTTAACACAAAATAAACAGTGATTACATTCCAAACCTTTTTA
This sequence comes from Pseudonaja textilis, assembly GCF_049901715.1. Taxonomy (NCBI): domain Eukaryota; kingdom Metazoa; phylum Chordata; class Lepidosauria; order Squamata; family Elapidae; genus Pseudonaja; species Pseudonaja textilis. The sequence continues at coordinate 47,541,956 of NC_141996.1, forward strand.
GGGGTACTATATGGATTTGAAGTCCCTAGATAATATTTTAGTCATAAGATGGTTAATAGGATTGCAACATCATAATACTTTCATATTTTCATTGAAATTGTACTTTAAAAAATGAACTAGCAGTTTGAATGTTCTCAGAAATTTTTTTAAAGCTTCTGAATTAAGACATCATAGTCAATTTCTGGCATAGAAGGCATTTTATTGCTTTTACAAATGAGGCCATTAAACATAAAACAAATGATGAATTTACCTAGAGAGAAACATTAATGTCGGCATTTATAATTATATAGTGTGGGTTTTCTCGGAGATTATGGCACATTCCATTATTACTCTATGCATAGAACACTAAAAACATTTTTAAAGTTTTGTAAATCATCCAATAAAATATTGTAATATCTGTTATCCAAACATGAAAATATCAGACATTCCATTTCATTGTAACCATCTAGTATTGTACATATTGTATGACAACTGGCAGATAGAGCAAGAAAAATTCACATTACAACCCAAATCTTACCTGTATATTCAGTCATCAATTTTCAGAGCTTAATTTAGTGGCTGGAAATGTTCATACTTTTCTGAATTGGAAAACAGGAATGAACAGAATGTAAATAAGCTTTTTTTTAACCACCAATGCCATGAGGACTAGATCATAGGCTTTGGGAGAAGTTGGAGTGATGTCAAAATGATGCATGCAAAGTCAATTGCTCCCCTTGCCAATACTCACATTCTAGAGATTAGTAAATAGAGAAATCCAAATATCCATTTTGCATGAAGAGCACATAAAGAGTACGAGATCTTGAATGCAGTAAAGATAAGTTAACTCCTAAGGAGAGATGAGTCTTTGGTAAATATCAATAAGATTTACATTTCAAATGAACTTCAATTGTCTTTATTTATCTCTGGATCACAGGATGCTGGACATCTCTCCACACATGAGCATATTAGTTTAGTCTGGAGAGTTTGGTAGTAAATGAATGTTCTTGATTGGCTGTAGTGGTACAAAGAAATAATTTGAGAATATGGGAAAACAAAGAGAGTGTCATAACTCTTACTATCTTCTTTCTTGGACTGTTCTGCAGAGTAGGAGACAGGGAAATTTAAATAAAGCTAAATTGATGCAGCAAATCCCGTTTCCAAATCAGGACACAAGACCACAAAAGGTTGGAGAGTACAGGTGTTTATTTTGCGCAAAGCGTTCAGAGCATTCACATGACAAATTCTGAACCCCCATCTATTCCTGAAACATTGCTTTTATATCCAAAATGACATCAACTAGAATCTGGGCGTTATTCTTAACACTATTCACCTAATAAGGACGGTTATACATATTTCTATTACATGTTTCTTCATATGGATTATAATAGAGGAAATAAAAAGTTCATTTCAAAGTTCATTTCAGAGTACATTTCAGAGTTTCCAGTTATCTTACACCATTTGGTTTTTTTTCCACATTTCGCCCTTGTTTACAGCTATGTGGTGAGCTTTAGTTCCTCAGTACAGTTGGAATATAGGAAGTTACAAACGTTTCTTAATATGACTCTCTACAGGAAGCTACAGGTATTTCTTAATATGGCTTGCTCATAGTAACAGAATAATGTTTTAGATATTTTTATATGAAAGATATATTTCATCCCTGTTCTTCCCCCGCTTCAAAATAAATAATAAAGGGAAAAGTAAGCTCCCATTTCAGCAACAATTTGGAAAACAATGGTTCTTGCATGACAGATTATTTCCTTTTTGTCCCACTTTATTGTTCTCTTGGATTTTCAAATAAATGTCAGTGGTTTTGAAATCTTGAGAGTGAAATGCACACCATACTTTAAATTAAAAAGTGCATGAAATGCAAATTCAGTAATTACTTTTTATTTCTGAATCAATTTGCATTGCCAGAGTAGGTGCCTGAAATCATGGGTTCATTTATTATTTTAATTATGTACTATTTTCAACATTTTTTAAGGATAACTTAATTATTTTGGTTAAACAATGATGGCTGAAATATAGTAATCAAGTTCATAATATTATGACAACCATCAGGTTTCAGGCATGAAACTAAGAATGTTGATATATATCATTACAGACTGCTTTTACTTCTAGATAAATCTTCATTTCATTTTCCCATAAACATCTTGCAAATATCTTTGTAACATTGTTGCGATAATTTGGGTCTTCATAATAATTTTCCCATATGCCAAATCAGTGTTACATTTTGGCAACTCCACTTCTATCTGTTTTCTATTTATCAAGAAAAATTTGGACTAAAAATTCTGTTATTTGTTCTGAAAAGAAAATAGGATATTCTTCTGAATATTCATATAAAGTGGATAGTTTATTCAACAGTCATAGATTCTTGTTCAAGGAATTTAAATTCTAAAGTTTATGGAAAGCTATTCCATATCTAATTATAAATACAGTGTAGGAGATTATTCATTATTCTTTGCCTCTTGGATTTGTTTCTAACCATTTATGCTTAATTACATTTAATTTCTATCAGTTAATAAATGTTTTCATATAACGTTTTAAATATGCTTATAGGTTCCTATTTTCATAGCAGGCTTTTTATTCAAACAATGTTGTATTCTTATAATACAAAAATAAAGGAAATATTTTATCAATTGTTAAGGTTTCGTATGTAAAAATTTTGCTTAAATAACAATAAACAGTATGTAGAGATATTTAAAATAATTTAATTACAATATAATAGGTAACATTTATTAATATAATATAGTTTCCTAACTTTACTTTCTAGCAGGTAAAGGTTTCCCTACCAGGCCTAGCAAAGAAATGTTAATTTTATTTTCAACTTTTCTATAATACAGTTAAAAAATGCTGAAATCTGTATGCTGAAAAATGCTGAAATAATAATCATTATTTCATAAATATATATCACAATATAGAATTTAATAACAGTTGTATCACTTTCTCCTTATTTTATACCATCTGCACCTATAAAATTGTATTTTCTTAATGTACAGAAAGGATAACACAGCAAGATAAGGCCCCCCACCCCCCCCCCCCCCCCCCCCCCCCCCCCACCCCCCCAAAAAAAAAAAAAAAAAAAAAAAAAAAAAAAAAAAAAAAAAACCCACCCCCAAAAACAAAAAAAAAAAAAAAAAAAAAAAAAAAACCCCAACAAAACACACCAAAAACACCCCAAAAAAAACCAAAACCCACCCCCCCCCCCCCCCCCCCAAAAAAACCAAACAACCACCAACCCCCAAAACCCCCCCCCCAAAAAAAAAAAAAAAAACGAAAAAACCACCCCCCCCAACCCAAACCAAAACAAAACAAAAACCACAAAAAAAAAAAAAAAAAAAAACCCCCCCCCAACCAAAAAAACAAAAACAAACAACCCCCCCCCCCCAAAAAAAACCCCCCCCCCCCAAACCCCACCACCAAAACCCAAAAAAAAAAAAAACCCCACACACAAAAAAAAAAAAAAAAAAAAAACCCAAAAACAAAAAGGGGAAAAAACAAGAAAAACCCAAAAACAAAGGGGGGGCCCGCCCAAAAACCCCCAAGGGCCCCCCCCCCAAAAGCAAAAAAAACCCCCCCCCACCCCCCCACCCCCCCAAAAAACCCCCCCAAACCCCCCCCCCCCCCCCCCCCCCCCCCCCAAACCCCCCCCGCCCAAACCCACCCCCCCCCCCAAAAACAAAAAAAACCCCCCCCACCCCCAACCACAACCCCCAAACCCCCGCCCCCCCCCCCCCAAAAGGCAACCCCCCCCCCCCCAAAAAAAACAAACAAAACAAAAAAACCCAAAAAAAAAAAACCAAACACCCCCGAACCCCCCGACTATTTCAGCATCACAGAAAGTTGTCTACTTCAGGACATTTTCTTAGTGCTTAAATTAAGTCTGCATTTATCATTCTCCAAGACACCAGTAAGCCTTTTAGCCTATTATGCTGCCAATTTTCAATTCACATGCACTGCAATAACCTTGAATCCCATTTACAACTAACTAGCTAGCTAGATAGCTAATTTCAAAGTATGCATATACACATACATGCAAGCTCAAGCCATCATTGTAATTGTTCTAAGGTTAGGATGAAAAAAAAAATGAAAAAGTTGCATGCTCATTGTGAATGTATTATTAGCAAGTTATACAGCTTGCCACTATAATGTCACTTACAAAACAGTAATTCTCCATAACTTCAAATACATATATTGGAACAAATTAAAATCTGTTGTTTTGATTTCCCTCTAAGTTTATCATTTACTAAGCTGCATTAGAATTTGACAAAAAATAAACTTTTCTTTTTTCTTTCTTTTAACTATATTTTTTTCCAAAATAAAGCACTCTGTAAAATAAATTGAAAACAGAGAGTTTAGTCTAGTTTCAGAGAGAAACTAGAATCAGCATATAGTTGATTCTAGTGCATAGATGTTTTGGAAATCTATGCACTAAGTAATCTGATTTCCCCCCCAAATTCTTTTAATCCATATTTGTTTATTTGATTTAAATGTCCCCATTTCATCCAAACGCTCAACTAGGTGTACACACCACTCCTATGATCGAGCATCTTAACTCACAATAGATAAAAAACCTGTTCATATCACAGTTTTGAAGTCTAATTCTACTTGGACACTTTGAGAATGATCAGTTGATTATGACAGTCTTTAGCTATAATTGCATACATCCATCTATTCATGTATTCATGAACAAGCACCAGTATCCGTATCACCAGCTTCTGCTTTTTAATTACATAAATCTCATATGTAAGGGTTATAGAGTTACAGTTCAGAAGTCTAGATTTTGTTGAGATAGTTTCAATTGTTGTTACCTACTGTTATTCCTGAAACATCTGGCTTTGTGCATCCAGAATATGATGGTTTTACTTCAGTAAGATCCTCTATTGTTGTGTCATTATCAACACCTTAAATTTTATAGCCATAAGCCTCATCAAATTAGAAAATCCATTTCACCTCACACCATATTAGGCTGCATCTGCTTATGTGTTGCTTCAAGTCAATTACACATCCAACCATTGTGCCTAATGATAACTTCTAACTATTCTCATTATGATTTAATAGGAAAAGCATTCTCCATAAAATACTAATATCTCAACCATTACCACTTTAGCTTAAAAGAGAAATTTTGTATTTTATTAAGCATATATCAGCAAAAATTCCATTTTCTTGAGGTTTATATAATTCACATTGTTTATTTTGATGTGTTGTATTATGACATTATCACAGTTATTACATGATTCCTGAAAAACTGATTTCATTTAAATCAGTGTTTCTCAAACCTCAGCAACTTTAAGGTGTATGGACAAATTTAGAGTATTCTTTCTTTTTCCATTTGGGTTTCCTTCTAATATTTGAGTCAGAACAAAGTAATAAAATTGCAACTCATGATTCCTATTTAATTTTATTTCATTTATTAATGCTGAAATAATTATGTTGAAAGCCTTTTGAATATTTATTGTTGCAATTGCACAACTATTTAAAACCTGCAGAGTCAGTTGAGTTAATATAGGCATTAGTGGTAGTCAGCTAGTAAAAGGTCCATAAATGTGCATTTATCTTAACTTTACATGATAGTGAATTAATTTCTTGTTTTGTTTCAATAAAATATATTTGCTTAACACATATGTTGAACTTTATTCTTGAATTATCTCAAAATGAATTAGAAAATATTATCCAATGTTTTTATTAATAATATAAAAGCTAAAAGCCTATTTAATCTTTGATCACTAAAAGTAATTACAGAGACCTGAACCACAAAGTCTTTCTTTTCTTGCTCTAGGAGGGCCCATTAAATGTACCACAGAACTGAACTTGTTTTACAACTGCATTCTATATACAACTGCATTCAGCAAAGTCATTTCCTCACATGCTGGAACTGTAGGAGCCATTTCAAAAAACCATATACTTTGGCAAATTTCAATAACTCATGTTTCAAGTTAATTAATAATTATATATATTTTCCTACAGTTGAACATGAATACAACAAGATTGCTCAGCTCCTTGTGTTTATACAGACATGGCTATCTAGTTTTCTTGGCAGTATTATGGAACTAGTTTGCTATTTATTTTTGGAACTTTTTTCTTGTTTTTCTTGTTTTTTTCCCAATATGTCCTACAACCCTCAATCGGTGGACAGTCCCCAGAATGCTAGCAACCAAGCCATGCAAACAAGTGAAGCCTCATCTGTGGGATGTAGGCAGACTATGAAACCATGCCCTCTCCAGTCCATGGAAAAACCTCTCTTCACAGAACCGGTACCTGGTGCCCAAAAAATCAGGAGCCACTGGCTTACAACATTGCAATTTCGTGATAGTCTTCTATTCCAGTATTTATCAGTCTTTACTTTTTAAAGATCAGTTAAGGTCAGCTGGCTATACCACCTGCTAGATCATCATTAAAATTTATACTTTAAGCTTTTCTCAAAATCCCAACAACCAGCAACAACCTACAAATACCCATATATTGCTGGAATGCTACTTATTTTGCTGTTTGTAACCACCTGTAAGATTATAGAGAGCATTTATTAAATAGATCTTAATGAACTGAGAAATCAGCTCAGATTCAGTATAAAATGAAGAGTTAAAATGAGCAGGACTTTATTTAAGCTTGCAGTGTGAGACCAAACATATTCAATTTGAGTCACTTTGAGATCCAATTTGAAAGGAAGTTTAATCCCTAGGCAATAATGGGAAAGCAGTGGAACACCTGCAGCTGCCTCATTTTATGGTAGAATGAGGTGAAAATAATATAGATAAGCAATTTAGAAGACATTAACCTGGTGCTTTAGTCACAGATTTTAACATTTTTTTTATTAAAAATACTTTTCTGCTGTTCTTTTTAGGAACAAGAAAAAAACACAGCAATCTCTTAATATCCAACAAAAATTCTGTTAAAAAGTGGCACTCTACAAATACACAAGATATCCTAGTTTTACAGAAATAATACTTTAAAAAAATAAATGTCTAAATAGTAAAATTTTACTTTTGCACTAGTTTTTCTGGGATTCCAGGCTTGTTTGACATTGAGGAAAATTCTTTGGTGTGCCTTGTGGGAAGGAAGTAATAGCAATATCAATAGTAGTATTATTCATAGTACTACTACTATTATTCCTATAATAATTTAATACATATATATGTGCAAATCACCCAGCAACCTCCAGGTGGTTCACAAATTGTTAAAAACGTTTAACACAAAACGTATAAAATAAAAATAAAAAAGATCAAAAATAGCGAATATAGAGAGGAATACAGAAAAAGAAAAAATTGGTTTCAATCATGGTGGCCAAAGGCATGGATGAAGAACCATGTCTTTAGGAACTATCGAACACCAATAGATGGGAGGGATTTGAATCTTGGGGCCCTCAGGGCAGAAATGGAATGGTTTTGCTGCTTCTAATCACTGACTGTAAATAGAAGCTGGGAAGATTGGTGTGAGAGTTGACAAGTTTGGTCCTTTCTAGAAAAGAATTCTTATCATTTCCTGGGCATGGTTAAGAATCATGACCATTGAGCCTTGCATAATTATACTGCCCATGATCACTAGATTTTGTGAGGTACCATGGGATCAACTAGTTTTAAAGTTTCTGCATTCTAGCCAACTTACTATTCTACACTTGATTTTAAAGCTGAATAAATCAATTAAATTGTAACTTAAACCTTGAAGTGGTTTGAATTAAATTATATTGCCACTGAATCTTGAATGAAATCAGGCCCTCTTTGAAAGTTGAATTTCCAGTTTGACTAAACAAGGTTGATTCACATAGGCCTAATGTGTGTAATATACTCTGATGCAGGAAAGAAGTAATTAATTTGTAAAGTACTTCACAGCCTTTATAGCCACCTGGTTAAATTTGTTGGAGAACATAGCTTCAAGTGGTAAATTTTCTTTATTTAACTGGTGAGATTAAGCTTAATCAAATCAGCTCCCTTTTGATGTTTTGCCACTCTTATCTGTACCTTTTCCAGTTTCTCAGCATCCTTCTTGTATTGCAGCAATCATTACTACACCTGCTATTCCAGGTGTATTCTGATTATTGTTGTGTAGAGCAGATACATCACATGTCATGTTCCCAACACCATATTTGCTGATGCCACAAAAGATTACATGGCTTTTTGGCAACTGCAGCACACTTTAGAAAATATTTACAGACTCGTCACATCTTGGACATAAACTTTCAACTCCTCCTACACTACTAAAGGGCACTGTATGCCAAAACAACTAAATACAAATACCTGTTTTCCTAAATACAAATACTTGCCATCACTTTGCTGAAAATTTAATTCTCACAATACTATCTTATATCTAAGTATATTTACTCATGTATTACTTTTATCATTTTCATTTGTTCCACTAACTTCTCTTATTGGTATTATTAATACAATTATTATTACTTTGATATTATGATTACCTTGTTGTTTTGCATGTACCCTGAGCGTTTATCAATTGGTGACATATTCCTTGTGTGTCTATCACACTTGGCCAATAAAGTATTTATTCTATTCTGTTCTGTTCTGTTCTCTGCTGGTTCATGTTTAATCTGTGCATTATCTGTTTGATGTAGTAGTGGAAGCACTAGGCTAGAAACCAAAAGACTGACCAGACACAAAACCAGTTGGGTGACTACCTTCAGCCTTACAAAACAAACAATAGCAGACTACTTCCAAAATATTGCCCAGAAAATTGCAGAAATTTGTTCAGGAAATCACCAGGATAAACAATGACTCAGTGGCATGTGCAAGCACACACGCAAAATCAAGAAATCCAGTTACTACAGCTGAGCCAAGTATAGGAATGTCATAACACAGTGATTAGAACACAATATTGCAGGCTAATTTAGCTTACTGCCAGAGGTTTGATCCTGATCAACTCAAAGTAGATTCAGCTTTCCATCCTTCTGAGGTTGGTAAAATGAGGGCCCAGATTGTTGGGGGCAATATGCTGACTCTGTAAACTGCTTAGAGAGGGCTATAAAGCACTGTGGGGTATATAATTCTAAGTGCTATTGCTATCTTTGTATCCAGCTTTTCTTACGTAAATAAAATTACATTTCTCATCAATGAGCTATTGGATAGGGTCCAATATTCAAATCCATCAACATCATTTTGAATCTTCAAGACCCCATCCCAGCTTTGTTTCCTCAGCAAATTGAATGAGCATCTCTTTTAATCCATCATCTAAGCATTTATGAAAATGTTAACACTGGGCCTAGGACAATTCTGTGAAGTAGCCCACTGCATATTTCTCTTCATACAGATATATATCCACTGAAAACTATGCTAGGTACAATTTTTCAAACAACTATAAATCAATCTGATACTGGGTACATACATAGTTCTATGTTATCATGATGTAGACTCTGGTCAACTTTGTCAAAAGCCTTACTCAAGTCTAAATGTATTGCATCTACAGATAATATAAGCAAATTAAATTTGAAGTTTTTAATATGCCAAAGAAGAAGCAGGGGAAGCTAATAATTTTTTTAAGTTTAGAGAGAAAAACCACAAGTTTGGACTAATTAGATGAAATCCAATATTTTTGTGGCTTACAGTGACCTTCCATTAATTTTCCAGAATACTTCTCAGAATAATGAGAATATGTGGAAGCATCACAATGACTTTATATTTTCAGAGGAAGAAAACACAATTTAACAAGGTCATTTTAGAAAGTAAAGAATCCAGTTTCTGCCTTTTATCTTTCTCTATTTCATATTTGTCTTTCTCTTTCTATGTTAGAAAGAGGAAGGTATGGGTACATATATGCTTGATGATATATTTTTATGTGAAAATGATATATGTATGAGAAACAATGATTATTATACCTATATGTTGATTATATTATATTTGGGCGTGTTCGGGTCTTTTCCTGTGTAAGATTGAGAGTATCTTGGTGACATTTCGACGAGGTCCCACTCATCATTTTCAGGCTGGTGCTTTTGGCTTTGTGTTTGTGCGAGCAAAGCGTGATCGTAGCTGCTGTCTCTCTATAAATACTGGTGGGGAGGTGTGTTTTACTGGCTCTATTGTAAGCAGGTTGGTTGGCTGTGTTGTTATTTCTTGATTGGTTGATGGAGTTAATGTTTGTAGATTGGTTGGCTTTTTCGTAAGAACCTGTGTGGCTGAGGTGCTGGCTGTGTGTCTATCACCCTCCTGTGTTGTAACAGGCTGGGTAATGGGCTGTGTGGCTGGGTAACAGGCTGGGTAATGGGTTGAATAATGGGTTGGGTAATTGGCTGGGTAATGGGCTGGGTAATGGGCTGTGTGATGACCTTCTGAGTTCTATTGTTGTGACCTCCTGGGTCTTGTGCTGTAATCTCCTGGGTCGTTGTTTGTGTTGCAACATCCTGAGGTTTTGTGGTGTAACCTCCTGAGTTCCGTGATGTGATATCCTGAGCAGATGGCTGTGATGTAACATTCTGGGTTTTAGTTTGGCTGCAAGTTTGAGGTTCATGGCATGTGTCAGTTTGCTTAGTTTGGGGGTCGGGGTGTGTGGCAACTGGTGATGCAACAATGGTCTGGTTTCTGGATGGTGGTTGCCTTTTGTCTATGGGATAGGTTTGGGTTTGAGTCTGGTGAGGGGGATTGGTGGTGGTGTCGTGTGTTTTTTTGGGTTTTCGTGGCTGGGACTCATTTGTCGATAAGGACTAGTTTCCAGATCTTCCACAAAATCACTGGCCTGATCCACTAAAACACACTGAGACATAATAGAGACTTAGAGGATGAACAGACCTATGGAACAGCTGTCCTTCAGAGGTTCTACAGACAAAATCAGTCAGATACTACAAAGGCATCACATCAAGACTGCCTTCAAAACAGACAGAAACATAGCAGTCATCCTAAGAAACCCCAAGGATAAAATTGACCTGGAAAACCAAGGCATATATGAAGTCCCCTATGCATCATGCCCTGCCACATACATCAGACAGTCCAATAGAAGAATAAGTACCCACCTGGATGAACACAAAAATGCAGTAAAAAAGCTGGAACACACTTCCTCACTAGTCCAACACATGAACAGGTCATAGCATCGACTTCAATGGCACCAAAACCCTAGCCACTATAGAAAACACCAGCCACAGAATTATCAGAGAAGCCATACAGATTGAAAAAAGACCTGAAAGCATGAAGAGATGATTTCACCAGATTGTCAATTATTTGGAAGTCTGCACTCACAAACAAAAAAATCTCCACACCACAAGCCAAGCAAAACAGGGCACAAACAGGGCACAAACAGATCACCCCTGATACCTCCAGCTCAAACACACCCCAACCAGGCACCCAGATGAAACCTAGCTTCCTAATAAATGATAGCCATCCATTTATTCAGAGCCAAGCCGCACTAAAATCCTCCAATACAGGAAACACAATGTTGCCAGCCAATCAAGACAAAAAAAGCTACAAAACAGACAGAAGATATTAGAAACACCAATCAAGCAGAACACAGCAAACTCCAAGACCAATAAACACAGACCAAGACTCCCAACCAATCAGGATGAAGAAAAAACCATTCTGGCACAGCAGTAGGCTAGCCCCAAATTTAAAACAGAAACAGCTGTGAAAGTCTGATTCACAGACGAACACAATACAGAAGCCTGATGATGGCAGATGAGATTCTGCCGAAACGTTGCTACAACTTTAAAAGCACAACTACAATGACATGGGAAAATACCCAAACAAAGCTGAATGCCATACATACATACATACATACATACGTACATACGTACATACATACATATGTGTGTGTGTGTGTGTGTGTGTTTGTTTTCTTAATTTTTCACGGGTATTTATATGTATGTTATTCAGCTTTGTTCGGGTATTTTCCCACGTCATTATAGTTGTGCTTTTAAAGTTGTAGCAATGTTTTGGCAGAATCTCATCTGCCATCATCAAGCTTCTGTATTGTGTTCATCTGTATAGTGTATAGTGACGAACACTATACAGAAGCCTGATGATGGCGGATGAGATTCTGCCGAAACATTGCTACAACTTTAAAAGCACAACTATAATGACATGGGAAAATACCTGAACAAAGCTAAATATGATACATATAAATATCCGCGAAAACTTAAGAAAACAAATATATATATAATGTTTGAATTTGCATTTGTTTAATTTTAATGAGAAGTTCTTGGTGATTTAAAGCTTTTGTCTTGGTGCTCCAACCACCACCCCCTTTTTAAGGATATATCATAGTAGATTTATTGTTTTCTGCTTTAATTGGAAACTGTAGGCTGACAAAGTATTCATAGTTTAATATTTTTGCCTAAGTTTGTAATTATTTTCTCCCTATTCATGATTTTGGGAGTGATCACTATAAATTCAAGATTATATTTGATATAAATATAATATGACAGATTTATTAGAAAGCAGAAAGCATCCATGTATAAATCAAGTTATAATAGGATAATTAAAGAACTCCCAACAGTTTCCAATATTACGGGATTGATGAACTTCTGGGCCATTGACTTAACTGGGCTTAATAGACTGTCCAGTCTTCAGAACCTAGAACAAGGGCCAGCTTCATTACCTTTGGGTAAACCAAAGCACAGGAAAGGCAGTTATGATTATTGCTAATGTTTTCAAGCTGGGTTATAAGAGGGTTGAGTTTATGTATCTTTCGTAGGAAGAACTTAGCAGCCATCATTTCCATTCTCCTGAACAGGAATTAAGATACAATAATGATTAAGCACTGGATTTTGGAAAAAAACATCCACCACATGCCATATTCAATTAATTTATCAATAAGTATTGTCTTCCTTCATTTTCTGTAATGTATCTGTGCTCTAAACTTTTACTTGTCCAGTTTCCATTAAGCTGATTACTGTCATAGGATTTCAACAGGAAATAAATTGAACATAAAGATATTACTGCTCAGGAAACATATCCCTTCCATTACAGCACTGATTTTAAAAAATTACCTCACAAATAACATATAATAAATATCTGCTCTTAACCCTAATTATAACAATTAGTAAATGGATAACTCCTAGGATGAACCTTAGCACACAGGCCTAGATCTCTTAACAGGAACCATTTGTGGAAATAACTTGTGAAAGTGTTAAAATGTTAAATTAAAAATATGTAACTTTCACAATCAAGTAATAGAAGATTGCTTAGAAAACTTAGTAGACTTTGCATGGAGCAGAAATGTGGGTCGGAGCATTACCCTAGCAGAATGGGAAAAGATCTGGAACAGGAACATTAAGATCACGAAATCAGCAGCTTATAAAGAAAACTTATATAAAATGTTTTATAGATGGCACCTGCCCCCTTCGAGATTGGCGAAGATGCACCCCAACACGAGCCCCAAATGTTGGAAATGTCAAAACATAGAAGGTACCTTCTTCCACATGTGATGGTCATGCAAGGAAACCCAGAAGTACTGGCAAAAAATTAGGCACTGGCTAGAGGAAATAACCAAGGAACAAATTGAGTACAAACCAGAGTCCTTCCTTCTAGGAATTTTTGATAAACAAATATCCAAAAAATCGAAGTATATTACAATCCATATCTTAACCGCGGCCAGACTGGCATTTGCTCAGTGCTGGAAACTACCCTCTATCCCCCCTGAACTTATGGTTATTCAGAAAATTTTACAATGCGCCGAAATGGACAAACTAACCCAAGCATTAAAAAATAAAGAATCCTCAACCTATTATAGCAATTGGAATCCTTTGTATATTTGGCTAAACCAAAGATAGATCACCTCTAGGAAAATTAAGGCCAAGGGCCTCTGAAGCAGAGATAAAGAAAAGCACCGCCGACGATAGTTTTGAAGAAGAAAGGACCTTACAGACAGTCACAAAAATATGGTTTTATTATAATTGTTTTCCCTACTCTTTCCCCCCCTTCCCTTCCCTTTCCCTCTTTCCTCTCTCAAGCCTTCCTCTCTTTCCCTCTTGGCCTATGACAAGACCTGTTTGTCTTTTTGTTGTATATAATTTGTAGCTGTGTTGTTGTTTTTTTAAAAGTAAAATTAATAAAGTTTTTTCTAAAAAAAAAAAAAGAAAACTTAGTAGACTTTAGTTGTTGGGATATGATAGGAATGTTTTGATTGGCTTAACTAGGTTTTAATAATAAAATACTATCAATTATAAAAAATCATTTTTCCAAATAAATTATATTACAGTTGTAATGTATATAAATATAGTTTTATGCTGATGATATCTAAATGAGATTTAGATGATATCTAAAGTGCAATATTTTAAATATAATCAATGAACTTTATTAAAACATCAGATGTTCCATTCTGCATTATATAGTTAATTTAGATATCTGGTTTCTTCTATGTGATGTTTTTGCAATCATATTTGTTTTCAAATATATAACTATAATATATGTCCCTATTATACTTCCAGATTTAAAACAAATAAAATTGAATATGCATTTTGGCTCTACTTTTTCTTTATGAAAAAACAACAACACATACATATCTTGCTGTAAATGCAAACACTTTTAAGTACTCGATTTCTACTTCATTCAACTTGCTTCTATATTATTCCTAGCATACCAAACATAGAATTCAATATAAAAAATTATTCTTTTCTCTTGTATATACAGTGTCCCACAGTCACATAACCAAGTTTGAAGTGTAAAATCAAGTCAGATCATATGCTGAACTGCTTAATGATTTCAACGATTTATTCCAGGTCCAATTGTGGTTGTAAGTCAAGGATTAGCTGTATATATTTGTCTCACTATATATTTAATTTGAATTGAAAACTATATTTAGTTTATTGATTTTCCCTCAAGCCATATCAAAAGAAAACTGTGTTGAAAAATTGAGAACGAGAAAGGTGGCAATACTGTAATTTCAACAAAAATCTCAAGGATGCAAATGAACAGGTGAAATTTCTCAAGTATTTTCTTGGCAGTGATAAAAGATAGATATATATTTCCCCCCTACTCTATGGGCTTTTGTCCCCTACAACTGCAAATGTCACAGGCAAGAGTGCACAATATAATTGTTTAAATTTAATGGGCCGCAGCTCCAGGGTAGCTGTCTTTTTTAGTAAATGCTAATTAGAGGTCCATGTCAACACACTTTACCAATTTGTGTAAACAAGAAAGTTATCTAACGTATTAATTAATACAAAAACTCTAGCTCCCAAATTTCAAAAAAGATTTCCCAATGTAGGAAAGATAGTAAGAGAATGAGCAGGCAAAAAAAATAGCAAACAAAATAGCATGTTACAGAATTAAAAAGCTTTTATGGTCTGTATACATATCCACACACAAGAGGAGGGGAGAGAGATCACTGCTCTAAGCTCCCCTTTTCACCCATTTATAAGCAAAAATGTTGTTCTCAAGAAAGACTTTAGAAATGCTATTAATCTTAAGAAAACAATTTAGGGAGGGACCAAGCTGTGACTGAGCAATCCTTGGTCATGGAAGATCATGTTTTGCATGTCTCTTGGTACTTTTATCCATCAAGTCATTGACAAATTATTGCTTTAATCATGCAGCAATGCTGCTGTATTTCCATGCATGTGTATGTTCATAGGGACTGTTACAAATGAGAACTGCTGTATATCTCATTATTTCAATCAGAATAGAGCTGGAAGGGACTGTAGAGGTCTTCTAGTCCAACCCCCTGCTCAAGCAGGAGACCCTATACCATTCCAGGTGGGTGGCTGTCCATTCTTTTCTTTAAAACCTCCAGTGATGAAGCACCAAAACTTCTGAAGGCAAGCTGTTCCACTGGTTAATTGTCCTCACTGTTCGGAAGTTTCTCCTTAATTCCAGGTTGCTTCTCTCCTTGATTAGTTTCCATCCATTGTTTCTTGCCTTGCCTTCTGATGCTTTAGAAAATAAGTTGACCACCCCCCTTCTTTGTGGCAGCCCCTCAAATACTGGAATAGAGCTGTCATGTCCCCCCAGTCCTTCTTTTCTCTAGACTGGCCATACCCAATTCCTGCAACCGTTCTTCATACATTTTTGCCTTCAGGCCCATAATTATCTTAGTTACCCTTCTTTGCATTTTTCCCAAAGTCTCAACATCTTTTTGCAATGTGCTGACCAAAACTGGATGCTTTGTTTCAGGTGTGATCTTACTAAAGCTTTATAAAGTGGTACTAATCCTTAATGTGATCTTGATTCTATGCCTCTGTTTATATAATCAAGGATTGTGTAAACTTTTTTGGCTGCTGTCACACACTGTTGGTTTATGACCATCTGTTTTGAGAATTAGTGTTCATATAGTTCATTAGGGATTTTTTTGTAATTCCTAAAAAAAAAATTATTTGCAGAGCAAGCCTGCAAAAAGCTACATTTCAGTCAAATATGAACTTTCTCTGTTCATTTAGCCAAAAGCGATCTTCTAACAAATCTCTCTTGTTTATGGTCTAAGTTTTTTTTTTTTTTTTTTTTTTGGGGGGGGGGATCAAATATGGCTTCTTTTGTCAAATTGTCATCATGTTTCAACATTTTTCTTAACCATACTCTATATTAAAACATATAATACCCTTTTCCTTTATACCCAGACTATATGGTTCTGCAAAATAAATGTTTAACCAGGATAATCTTAAATATTTTAACAACTTGATAAAGTGCTATTTCTGCTTAGGTCACTTGGAGTCAGTTGCTAGTTTAGTTAACTAAATTATTTAATGAGTTATTAATGTATTGGCATTTCAATTAAAAATATAATTCATAATGTTTTAGACCTCTTTTGTTAGTCTTCATGTATTTATTGTAATGAGCTATTTTCCTATTAAGAATTTTGCTTTGAAGCCATGGGATATATGACAAAATAGACCTTGTACTTTAAACATTCATTTATACTTAGTTCTTATAAAAAGAAAATCTATACTTTCCACTCTGTCTAGATGAAGAAACACTGAAAACTATCCAAGCATGACTATTACAAGGTAGTATTATTTAGGCTTGAATTAGATATGCTTGTACCACATATATAATGTTCTCTCACCTAGCAAAAAATAGTTTTCTATGCTTCTAGCAGATTCACTCATTAGTCAAAGGATGGTGAAATAATAGAAGAATATACACATAATGGTACAGACTTCTCAAACAACACAAAATATTAGGTATTTCTTAATTTGAATTCCGTTTTTAAGCTTGTTTTTTTGCTAAGTCATCTACTCCTTAGAGAGAGAAATGTTAATAGAAAATGAGCCAAAGCAATTATTAAAGGATTAGTGGCAAAATCTTATGATGAGTTCCATGAGATTAACTTTCATGTAAACATGAATAAATTTGCAGCATATGTCCTGATCAAACTTTTAACCTTCATTCAATTATTATTTATTAAAATATTTATGTTGATTGATTGATTACATATTCTCAATTCACTGTCAGTCTATAGTGGCCATGTACTCCCAAGCCCCTACTCCTAGAGAAGGTAAATTGAAATCTATCTAGACTATAAGTCTAGAGAATTCCACTACCAACCAAGAAATGGAGTCAAGGAGCTTAGTCAGGGAAATTGTTGTGCAGCAGGGAGGTTGTACAACAGCAACATTATGTAGCTTGGTCCTAGACTGTCCATGTGACACTGTTGAAATCCTGTGCAATCATAACTTGGAAAGAACAGCTTGAGGCTTAATATTGAAAAGATTAAGTGGTTGTACCATCCCCCTCAGTTCTATCCTTGGTTTTGGATGGGGTTGTAGTTCCCCATTCAACACTAGCATTCAACACTGGCTGCATAAACAGAGAGATAGAATCAAGATCACATGAAGTGTTAATACCACTTTATAATGCCTTGGTAAGGGCCACAATTGAAATACTGCATTCAGTTTTGGTCACCATGATGTAAAAAAGATGTTGAGATTGTAGAAAGAGTGCAGAGAAGAGCATCATGATGATTAGGGGACTGGTGGCTAAAACATATGAAGAACGGTTGCAGGAACTGAATATGTCTAGTCTAATGAACAGAAGGACTAGGGGAGACATGATAGCAATGTTCCAATACCTCAGGGGCTGTCACAAATGTGAGAGAGTCCAGCTATTATCCAAAGCACCTGAGAGCAGGACAAGAAGCAATGAGTGGAAACTAATCAAAGAGAGAAGCAACTTAGAACTAAGGAGAAATTTCCAGACAGTTAGAACAATTAATCAGTGGAACAACTTGCCTCCAGAAGTTGTGAATGCTCCAACACTGGAAGTTTTTTAAAAGATGTTGGATAACCATTTGTCTGAAGTGGTGTAAGGTTTCCTGCCTAGGCAGAGGGTTGGACTATAAGACCTCCAAGGTCCCCTCCAACTCTGTTATTCTATTCAACTTGGGGATCATCTTGGAATCATAACTGTTACTTAAAAATCAGGTAACTGTGAACAAGAGAACCTAATACACTAGCCATTCCCTTTCATAGACTGAGAAGTCCTTCAGACAGTCATTCATCCTCTAATGACCTCACAAATACATTACTGTAAAGTAATATGCTCTGTGTTGAGTGACTTGAAGACTACTTAAAAGTTACAGTTGTCCAAAATGCAGTGGTACAGTATGTTGGACATACTTTGATATGCCCTTTTGACACCCCTCCCCCATTGCTGCGTAGTTTTACTAGTTACAAGTTGGCTTCTGGGTACATCTGGCTATCATCTATAAAGTCCTTCATATCATAGAGCTTGATTATTTGAGGGACTTCTTGTCTTTAGTTATTGCTCGCCATCCAATGTGAATCAGAGTGTGTATGCATGGGTTTTATCACTTAAGAAGTATCATCTTGTTGGATCTTGGTTGTCATGGTATCTGTTTATAGTATAAAAGTCCCCCACCCCCACCCCCACCCTGTGATACAGTGGCTTCTACCCTGATGACCTCTAATAAGCTATTAAACTTGATTATTCTCCCAAGTCTGAGGCAGAGCTAAGCTAGAGCCACTGATAGAGCATCTTGGATTTCATATTGTTTTGGGAGCTATTCATGACTTTGTTTTTCACTTTCTTTTTTATTTTTAATTGTAAGCCAGAGCTGATGGAAATTGGGTGGCCTATAAATTCTATTAATAAGTAAAAAAATATTTGCCGCAAAATCAAATATTTATTGACACTTTTCTTGATTAAACTTTTATTATTTAAATATAGCCAAGAAACTAAAAAAAAAACACCCATGCTTATAGTTGCATGTAAAAGTTTGGGCACTTCTGGCCTAATTTGATTTTCAGTGAATTCCTAAGCAAACAAAAGCTGACATAACTAATGCAAAGCACAAAGTTAAATACAGCACTTTTTTGCAAAGTGATCATACTTATCAAACCTCTATGCCTGTCATATTCATTTTTCTTCTATTTTGATTCCATAAACAGCTGCATACATTGGACATATAGTACAATATCATGTAAACTCAAGGGTACAACATGTCAAGAAACTTTCATGCAATACAGATGAGGAAAGAGTACTTGAAACTCTCCATGTAAAACCAAAAGGTTATGGAACTCTTAGCTATGTTTCTAGCAAAGGGCAATATAAGTAAGTTAATAGAGTTTGGTCTATCAGTCATTCAGCCATTTTGGAGCTTGACTATAATTTCTTAAGGGATACCTATTTTTCATTTTAATGTCTCTCAGATGGCTCAACAAAAAGAATAAAAAATCATTCTCATTGACTATGAAATAATAGATTATTCTTCTTGTCCCAAAGGTGATTTTTCAGGAGGCAACTGGACTTTCTTGTTTTTTTCTTTTGAAGATGTTTCATTTTTCATCCAAGAAGCTTCTTCAGCTCTGACAGAATAGTGGGGAATAGAAGGATCCCTGCTATCCTGTCAGAGCTGAAGAAGCTTCTTGGATGAGAAGCAAAATGTCTTCAAAAGAAAAAGAAAGAAAGCCCAGTTGCCTTCTGGAAAAGTATCTTTGGGACAACCATGACCTGGATGACTGAGAATCTCTACAGGTTATTCTTCTTGGTATGGACAGCCTTTGGCTTTTGGGATTTCAAGTTTTCAAGCCAAGAGTCATGAAAATTAAATAAGCCTATTTTCATATGATAACACCTATTTAATGTGAAACAATTAGTGTAGTATTTTTTCAAAGAGGAGGAAATTATCCAGGATGCTTTAATGTAGAAACTGTATAATGAGGCAGTAAGAACAAGCCAGAAAAAAGGAATAGGCTAATGCATAGATAGATCATTAACATTTCATGTGCATGTGAAAAGATGGAGACAGAAATTTCTGAGCTCTATTTAACCTTTATTAATTATGTTCTCATTTCACTTTAATCATTTATAATTACTTACAGTGCAAAAGTGTATCAAACCATTTTCTGTGCAAGACTCTAATTTATACAGAAACTTACCCTAGACGAAGGTGTTCAATGACAATTAATATTTCATCAGCATGTTTCACTATTCTTTATTACTCTCCAAATGCCCCTGTGCACATGGACACTAAACATTTACACAGTCTAGCTTCTGAGTAATGCCCTAAGCCAACTGGGAACAGCAAGGTAACACTCAAAGAGAATTAGAATATATACTTTATTTCTTTGACACGACAACCCTTTCTTTCATAAATATCATGTAGGAAATTCAGAAAAATCAAATAAAGATTCCCTCTTATAGGGACAGATTATTGGTTCATCTAGCTCAGGTTGCCAGTTTTATATTAGTTCAACTGGCAATTAATGATTGAAAAAGGATTCCGTCATAGATTTCCAGGAACAAATGTGGGCATTCTATTTTCAAATATCTGGCAGAAATGAATTCCAGCTCTCATTTGAAACTATATATATAGAATTAAAGGGACATTTGATTTATTCACTGCAATGTGGTAGTTGGAAGTGCAGACATAGCAGATCTTCCAACTTATGTCTTTAAAATATTATGAACTTATACCATAAAGGATGTTTCAAGTTTTATGTTGGTCCCGGGTGTTTTTAAAAAATCTTCTACTCCCAGATAAAGAATATGCATAAAACATGCATATTATTTTGCACTTCAGTGATCCCACACTTTTGTCACATTTTGACAGCTAAGCCAAATACACAGCTAAGCCAGTGTATTTGAAATTTAGAAATAGTGAAAGAAAATCTGCTCTCAAGCCAATTTCCCATTAGAGGTAGTGGAGCTCTATAGAGCTTATAGTTATTTTCCAATGGAAGGAACATTCTTTCTGGCTTTGGTTTTCTAACTCTAACTCACCGTAATCTCAAAGGATTATAGGCAGTGTACAATATATAAAGGTTTTAAGAATGTTCAAATGGTCCTCACTTAAGCCCAATTGTGACTGGGAACTCTGCCATTAAGTGATGTGCCCATTAAGCACATGATCACACCAGACGTATGATATCAGTTCTGCTCTGGTTGTTAAGTGAATCACCCACATTCATTAAATGCATGTGAATATGATTTAATCATTTCCTTATCAGATTCAAAATTATAATTCTGGAAAAGTTTTTGCAGGCTTCACCCACAGCTTCATGGAATCAGATATAGTCTTGGTTAATAATGCAATAATTTTATCTTTCATGTTTTTCTTTGTTTGGGACTGTTCTATTTACCATCAGAACATAGATACAATCCATTTTTAGCTACTCCTATTTTAGAACCTCTAGTTTTTCTAAAAGAAATTGCAATGACAATGAATATTTCAAACTTATTTTTGTTATTACTGAGTCTGAGAAAAGTACTTATCATTGAAAGGATTATAAATGTACAGTCAACTCCAAAATATAAATGAAAAATGCCAAACACATCAACCACTTTAAAGTGAGAAAAGCCCTTTCAGCAAAATAATAATAAAGAAAAACAAAACCAGCAAATGTTTCCCTAGTTTGTATTGTGCATTGTAGAGTTCATTGAGCACAAGCAAATACTGCACATTGAGACACAGCAAAATTGGTTTGCTGAGACCTGAAATAGGGTTAAGCACCCAAACAATCAAGTTTCTATAGGGTGAAGCTGGTTGTGGAACTAAAGCTGGTTGCTTAGGCATGTAAATTATCAGCTTTAGGAAAAAGAATAAGAAAAATCAATGCAGGTGTGAAGAAATGTTAGTGTATGAGACAAAAGGCTGTGTAGTCATGAAGCACTAAACAATTTCATCTTCTAACCTCTGCTCCTCGTGATTTTTTTTAACTGCAATTACATTGTGAAGTGTGTATACCTCGGGGAAAAGGCTTTTCTTTTGGTTTCCTTCCTACTGCTCCAAGAATCAATAGTTTATTTTGTACATGAAATCGCTATCATTTGGAATATGATGGCATATGATATTTTATGGAATAGAAAAATAATTGTATACCACAGTAGAATGTGTCCTATTAGCATTGTTTCCTAAAGTTGTCTATAACTCAGAACCCAGAGAGTCCTGTTCTTCATTTGAGCCATGCAAAATATCATCTTTTCTTCTTATGTCAAAGCTTGTCACTCATTACAGGTGCTTAGGCAGTTTGGAGTAAAACAAAAATGAAAGAAAGCAGCTATAAGATTATAGTCATAATTCATTTTATTAATTTACTTATTTAAACTGGAAGTATTAATATGAGTAGCCAACACATCCCTGCTGGGTAAAAACACAAACACAAACCCCTATACTATTTTACTTTACTACCACAACTAGTTAATCTGGCCTGCGAAACAAAAACAAACACTAGATGGCAGTAAATATAGATGCTGCTATGTAGCAGTTGCCTGGTAATTTGTAGGTCACATACAGTAGAACCAGCCCCCAGCCCAAATTAAATAACCTAAGCTTTGAAGTAATAAA
Organism: Pseudonaja textilis; assembly: GCF_049901715.1. Lineage (NCBI taxonomy): Eukaryota > Metazoa > Chordata > Lepidosauria > Squamata > Elapidae > Pseudonaja > Pseudonaja textilis. Next base: position 47,564,597 of record NC_141996.1, read on the forward strand.
AACAAGAGAGTGTAGATTTTTCAACAGGAAAATTATTCTTTATGATGAACACTAATTGTAAAAATGAGCAAAAACAACAGCAAAAAGGGCACATTTGGCTCATCCATGTTTAAGCAAATATTTATTGGCATTAGATGGAACCCAAATGTTTGCTGTCCATAAACAATATTATAGCCTAAACTTCCCAACCTTACTTCCAGATGTATGGACTTAAATCCCCAAATTCCTCAACTGTCATGGCCTTTGTTGAAAATTTGTGGAATTGAAATCTGTATATCGCCAACAGAAGCTCATTAAGTCAGAAGTGAGCAATATTCCATCTTCTTCTGTGGAAAAATACATTCCTGTGTAATAATTTATTTGGAGTTGCTGGGTGACATAAAAAGGACCACAGCAAAGTAGATATATTATTATGCTCTTTCTGGGAAAGGAACAATTGCTCTCACTTTGCATAATCTACTCATTTAAATACTCCTCTTTTTGCAAATCCCAGCCATTAACTCAAAACTCTCTGTGTCTCTTTCTCTCAGTGTATGTGTGTGATTAATCTGTTTTCACAAATTGTACAAAGCAATTATTTGCTAAGCTTCATGTTGTTGAATAAGTCACACACCAAGCTTAACCATAAACAATGCTTTATAAATAGGTTCATGTGCTATTCTAGATTCTAGCTAACTACATTATGTCTTCATGGGTTTATGAACCCTGTAATTCCAGGGATGTTATTTTAGGGATAACCAATATTTTTATGATTAGGGATGATACTTATATGACAGTCTTGTGTAAGGCAACGCATAAGCTGGCAAAATGGCCAGATGGTCATGAAGCCAGAAGAATGGCAGGATCCAAACCTTTCAGTCCATGTTTGAGATTTGGGGTGCTTTTTTGTAAATAAAGAGAAATGATTAATAGTTACCAGAGCAAGAAAATACCAGATATAAAATAAACAAATAAAGCTTAAATTTTCCTTCACAAAATCTCCCCTCAAAAAGTAAAATTGGCTTATATTTTTCAGGGGTATGTGTGTGACATACCTGGAGTAATATGGTGATTTACTCCTTTCCTAATGTAAGATATCCATCTTATATCTTAACTAACCTCAATTCCAAAAGGGTTAGCTCCATTCTTTCTGAAGATGATTTGTGAGATGTTCTGAAATTATTTGGGATGCTGTATTTGGCCAAAGGCTGGATATTTTCTCACTCCTGTGGTTTGCCATTCTGGACCCTTGAGATTTGATGAGGTGCTAACAAACTAAGCATTCCTATCCCTACATCACAGTAAGCCATACTTGGAATCCAAGAATATTGTACAGATCAAGCTGTATTTAATTCTCCAAAGAAGCCATTTCACGAGAATGTATGTATATTAAGCAAGCAATATATAAATCACAGTGTGACATAGCATGATTAACATCAAGCACATTCTTGTTGCCATACTGCAGCAGATTTTTAAATCAAAAGCAATGTTTTTATTTTCCCAAAGCATCACACAAAATCATTATTAGTGTATATATAATGCAATATAAATTCCAAATTATCTGGAATCAGTAGGGCTACTGCATTTGGGTTACAAAAATATAGATGACTACTACAAGCCAACAAAGAAATACAGAAAGCTCTTAACATCTTCCCGTCAACTAGTAATCTTCCAGACTATCATACTTTCATTCCAGTTATGCTAACTCTATAAATGATACAGAGAAGCTTACTTATAAAATATAGTAACTTTAATCATGTTTATCTTCCATTGGTTTCCAGCACCTGGTACAGAGGATTCTTTTCTTAGATATGACAGCTAGTAATCATTCTAGCAGCTCTTTTCTGCATGAACCAGTATTTAAAAAATACTTATGCTGACAGCCATTACAACAACTTGTGGCAATAATTTTTATAGTTTATTGTGCATTGCTTGAAGAAATATTTCATTAGTTATGTATTAGAGTAAACAAATGGGAGACAAAGAGTTGAGATTGCTTCTTGATCTTAGCAGCTCTGCTTTATACTAAAATAAACTGCTTTTCTGTATTCACACCTGCAAAATAATTCAACTGCATCCTCATAAAAAGGGTTGTATTTTTTCTTTCTTTTATATCTCTACTTTGTAGGTGGGGAGGTTTTTCCCCAAAATTTCATGTGTAAAACAGATTCCTAGATAACTTTGTTTTCTTCTAAAAAAATCATATACAGTTTTATCCCAGCTTTTTGATTTTGCTACCTAACTAATAATCTTATTCTAAAAAGACTGTTTTAGATCATAATGCACATTGCATACCTATGTTAAGTATTCATTATTTTCTTCCTTACAATCTGTTTTTTATTAATATTATTGCATGGAATATTATACATTCCCTATGAAGAAGTTAACAAACTTCCTTAAAGAAGTTAATTTGATTAAGAATCTGCTTCCTTCTCATCCTCCTTCTGTGTGATTGAGAAGCTTATTAATGCAACAGAAATAAACATTATTTTTTACTTACATGAGGGATGTGCACATCTGTAGACATGATAACTCATTGAAAAATCAAGCTTCTTTCACACATGGAATAGAATGAATCCCCATAGGCAAGATTATATGTGTGAAAAGTGATCAGATAAATCAAGCCAACTGAATGGAGGAATTCCTCTACGTATTGTGTCCGATAAAGCTTGCTTACAAAGAAATCATGCCAAATGTTCCCTAATATACTTTGGAAAGCTATACTTATTCCTATATTCCTAAAGGAGCTAGATGATAATATAAAACGGATCTTTTTAGAAAATTTATATGCCATTGATGTTCATAACAATTCTCAGTAATATGCAAAACTGCTGTAAAAATACTTTGAGTCCAGTGGTGGTATTCTTCCAGTTCAGCCTAGTTCTGCAGAGCTGGTAGCAGCGATGAGCAGCGGAGACAGAACTGGTTCTCTCCGCCACTTTGCTGTTGGGCCCACCTGCCTGCCCAGGCTCCCATACTCACCTTTGTCCTCTGAATTTGAAGTGCAGCTGCTTTGTACAGCACAGAAGAGTGCCTCACGGCAGCTGCTGAAGCGACTGGGATCGTGCAGGCTTGCAGGAGGTGAGTTAGAATGCCTCTGTGCCTGCACAAAGTGTGCACTTGGCAGGCACATGCATGCAAAGTGTGCGCATGCACACAAAGCGCACCCACCAAGCCACACCCACCGAACCGGTGTAAAAATATTTGAATCCCACCACTGTTTGAGTCATAGTCCATTATTAATATATGAAACATTTAAATAGATAAACCCAACTGTATAAAAATAGAAGATGGAGAAAGACATACATTATAAACTCTGGAAATGTAAGAAAGATGGAGCTTATTTCAACTCTGATAGTACTTTATTTCCTAGTATAAGATGTATCATAAAGAAAGTCAAAGAATTATTGATGACAAATGCTTTCCTAGTAGAACTCTTATAAGATGTCCCACTGATGGCCTAAGAGCTTAGACAGTCTAATCTAACATGATCTCACTTTGGAAAAACAACAACATGGGGATAATGTCAGTTCTCAGGGGCAACCTAACCCAATTTGGTGTTCATCTCTGCACTAGGAAATCAGTTGCAACAATCTACTTTTATTGGTTGTGGTTTATGCCTATATATGTGCTGTCCCTAGCTCAACATATCTCACAGAGTCCCTGGGGCTTTGCAGTTCAACTCTGAAGTAAATATATTCTCTTCTTTTGGAAGAACAGGCTTGCCAGAATGAATGAATAAATGAATAAGCAACCTGATAATTTTTGACATTATATAATTCTTTAAACTGAAACAAACTAGGTAGAAATATTTGAAATCACAAGTCTGTTTATAGACTTTAAAAAGTGGATTTTGGCAGCTGTGTGTTGTTGTTTCTGTCACAAGTCAATGGTTCAGTCAACAAGGGATTTTATATGACCACACCTTTGACTGTTTGTTTTATTTGAGGGGTAGGGGCAGCAGTACTATTTTGTCTACCACAGCCAGCATTCATTCCTTGCACAATTCTTTTGTACTTCCTAGCTACTCCTGACATTGACCAAGCATGACAGAGGGGCATGGGCTGAAATAAGGGGAAGTATTCACCACAGAAGGTCTAGGACAATTTGGCAGGTTCAGAGTGGTGCAGTTACCTTGGTGCAGCCAGCTCATCACCACCAACTCGCTACCACAAAGTCACCTCTGCCAGCTCAATGTTGCCAAGTCATCATAGGATAAACCAACACAGCCAATTCACCATGGGGATAACTCAGTGTGGGTAGCTGGAGGGAGAGCCATTCAGCATTTGGGCCATTTGGCAGTGGTGACATGGACAGGGAAGGTGGTGGGAAGACTGCAGTGGCCCGGTGTGTCCCATTTTCATACACTGCCACACTGACCTCTGGGAGCTCCAGGAGCTATGGGAACTCAGCAGTGACAGTGAGGTGTGTGAAAATGGGACTTTGTCAACCTGTGCTGCCTCTCCATTGCCCTGCCCTGCCCACCATTGCCACTGCCAAACAGCCTGAACTCCAAGTAGACCATAGCTTGGCTCAGCTGCCGGAGTGGCTGTTGCAACTCAGTGATGGTGGCAGCAGTGGAAATGGAAGGAGTGAAAATTTTATTTATTTATTTGATTTATATTTCCGCCTATTCATCCATGGTGATTCAAGATGGCTTATACAATGTAAAATCATATTTAAAACAAAAAAATAAAAATAAAAACAATAAGAACTAACAAAAAGAATCAAATAAATTAGTAAAGTACAATAGAACAAAATTTGGGGAAAAATCAACAACAACTCCCACCCCCCACCCCGACGATAGCGAGTCACACTAGCCATTTGATGGGTTCCATCCCGCTCTGGGTTCCCCAGGCCCACTGGCAAAACCAGGTCTTGTGCCTTTCAGATTAGTATTAATGAGGGGCCCATTCTAATCTCTGGGGGAATGACGTTCCAGACAGATGGAGCCATCACAGAGAAGGCCTTTCTTCTAGGTCCCACAAGGTGTACCTCCCTCAAGGGTGGGACCTACAGCATTCCCTGCCTCCTCACTCTAGTCAGGTCAGGTAGATGTCACTGGCAAGAGATGTTTCCTCAGATAACCCAGACCCAAGCTATGAAGGCCTTTAAAGGTGACAATGAGCACCTTGAATTGCACCTGGAATCAAATTGGCAGCCAATGCAGTTCCTGCAGGAAAAGTGATACATGCGCACACCATGGTCTGCATAAAACCATGCGGGAAGCTGCATTTTGCACCAACTGGAGCTTCCAGATGCTCTTCAAGGGCAGTCCCATGTAGAGAGTGTTGCAATAATCAAGACGGGAAGTGCCCAGGGCATGAGTGACTGTGAGTAGGGACCACTGATCCAGGAAAGGGTGTAACTGGTGAACAACTCGCAGTTGCGCAAAGGCTCTCCTGGCCAGGACCACCATCTGCTCTTCGAACATCCAAGACTAAAGGTGGTAATTCTCCCTGAACCAACGAACCCCACACCCAGAGCCACTCAGTCTTGCATGGGTTTAGTTTCAACCTGTTGCTCCCCATCCAGCCCCTAACAGCCTCCAGGCATTGCGAGAGGGAAGACACAGCAACACTTAACTCACCACGGGCCAAGACATACAGCTAAGTATCATCAGCATATTGGTGATACCTCAGTCCCTGGTGATGGATGATCTTACCCAGTGGTTTCATATAAATGTTGAAGAGGAGCGGAGAGAATACCAAGCTCTGCAGAACCTTGTAAAGCAGTGGGCGAGAGTTGGATCTGTCCCCTCCTATCAGCACTGACTGAGAGCAGCTGCAGAGGAAGGAAGTGAACCAAGACAGCACAAGGCCCTCCACTCCCATCCCCTGAAGCCGTCCCAGGAGAATCCCATGGTCAATGTTATTAAAAGCTGCCAAGAGGTCAAGAAGAGCAAAGATGGATGCACTACCTCCATCCTGCTCCTGCCAGAGATCATCTAAAAGTGTAACCAATACTGTTTCTGTCCAAAACCAGGCCTGAATCCTGACTGGTAGGGGTCGAGATAATCTGTTTCATCCAGAAACCTCTGGAGCTGATGCATGACCACCTTCTCAACAACCTTCCCCCAAAAGGGAAGCTTGGAGACAGGTCGGAAATTATCCAACCAGGTGGAGTCCAGTGATGGCTTCTTAAGTGGGCGGACCACAGCCTCCTTAAAGTGCTGGGGCACCATCCCCTCCTGTAGAGAAGCATTAATCACTGCCAGAGTCCACCCATCTGTCACCTCCTGGGAAGCTTTCACAAGCCAGGAATGACATGGATCTAAAATACAGGTGCTCATGCACATACTCCCTAGGATCCTGTCCACTTCCTCAAGAGCAATAGGGTCAAACCATTCCCAGATAACAGGGCAAGAACCTGCCTCAGAGGCTTCCATCAGATCAGCAACCACGGCAGCATCTAACTGGGAACCAAGTCGAGAGATTTTGTCTTCCAGAAAACCCGCAAATTCCTCAGCGCGTTCCCTTCAGGTGGACCTCAATCTCCTCCTTCCCTAAGAGGAGATGGCTCACCTTAAAGAGGGTCGCTGGGTGATTATCTGCAGAACACCAAATTGGGAGTGTGACCACTATTACTAGTCAGGTTCTGGATAATCTGGGACAGGCCCATGGAAGTTTTCTATAAAATCTCAGGCTACCTCTGACCCTGAGAAGCCAGGTTGAAATCCCCCAGAACTATAAGCCTGGGGAATTCCACTGCCAGTCCTGCAGTGAGGTCCAGGAGCCCAGATAGGGAAGCTGCCATGCAGCAGGGAGGCTCATATAGCAGCAGCAATCCCACCTGATCCCTTGAGACCAATTTCTGCACATTTCTGCAAGAGGAACACCTCCCTCTGTGCTCAGCCAAGTTTCAGTTATACAAGCCAGATCAGCCTTCTCCTCGAGGATCAAATCGTCAATAAGGCTAGCTTTATTGCAAGCTGATCTCACATTTAAAAGCAGCAGTTATGATATAATATGATAAGTTGTCCTATTCAGCCCCACAGCACTTTACAATACTTATGTTCTTTGACAGCCAATGGACAGAAGGAGTGCTCAGGAATAGTCAAAGTGATTGTATTTTCCATATTATGGAATGCAGTTACAGGTTATATTTTCCACTCACAGGTTGATGGAAGTAGGAAGAGTTAGTTAAATCAGAGAAATCCATTAGTCACTATCCTTAACTTGTCCTACATTAAAATGATAAAAATAACACTACTTGCCAGCTTCATTCTACAGACAGAATAAGGCTCATTAATTGGTGCAGTACGATTTATGCTGGAATTTTTAACTCCCATCTCAAGAACCAGATGACAGCATGAAAATCCAGCCATAAAACTACATTTATTGTTCTTCAGAAACAGTTTATAAACCTGTGGTGTTACCCCTAGATTTAAACTACAGGTTTTGCTTATAGAACACAGACTGGGCCTACAATTTGTATGCCTGTTTAATCCATGCCTTCTCTGGTATGTTTCCCCCCCTTTCAAATTTCCCCAAAGGCTTGTTGTCATTGTCTTTGTTGTCACTGATGATGATGAATAAATTTCTACTGTTGCTATTTCAAGGACACAGATAGAGGACATAGTAAAACAATTAATAGCTCGGTATTAGGGTCTCAGTCTTGAACTCCTCATACATTTGCTTTAACTTTAAAAAAATCCAAATTGAATTATATGCTGCCTATTTCATGTAATAAAGGTGTAGTCAACTTTTCTCAGATGATAAAAAAATACAAATTTTCACAATTATGTATACAATCATAAGATTGGCAATACGGTATCCCAAATCTCACATACTATCACAAAAAATTCTGAAATGTTGTGCCATATATTAAAAATGATTTTAGTGGTTAGTGGATATTAGCTATGGATATTGCAGTTGCCATAGTGCCTACAAACATGTTGCTGCTTATTCCTGAAGTGATTAATAGTTCAACCCTTTTTTTCCTTAACTATTTCAAAAGGAATATGACTATCTGCTTGCAGCAATTTGCACATCTTCTTAACCAGGAAGGTTTTATAATTCTTCCTAAATTCAGAGGAAGTAGTTGTTTGGCATTTGATAGACTGTATTTCCTATATTCATAAAAAAAAATCTCCTATATTTTTTTTTAAAATCATTTCTTCAGTTTTAAAAGTTCTACAACTATGGAAATATGAGCTGGAAATATTGCTGAATACAAATGATCAAATTAATATGCTGCACATTGGAGACATTGAGTCTATATATGTCAAGGACATAGTTTAATTTGTTGCATTTTGTCCAGTAGTGCATTCCTAATGCTCACCAAAGTCAGATGAAGGAAGCATTTCGGAAACTGCTTTGCTTTGATGGCAAATATCAGCCTAACAGAACAAACAGATTGCAGTGGATCCATTGCCAGTAAAGACGGTCACCAGCTGTTGAGTAGCCATGCTATTTTTTATTACTGTTTTTATGCATAATAGAAGCACTCAATTCTTTTAAAATGAACACTTGAAAAGAAACATATATACATTTAATGGGCAGCACCAATTCAAAAGCTGTTTAACAAATAGCCTGTTTTCATCTTTTCTGACTAGCATATACCTGATTATTTACTGTGCACTCTAGCAAAAAAGCAAAAACAAAACAAAAACAAAGACATAGGACATTTACTTATAATGACTCTATTGAAGTGTGCATATTATTAAGCATCTTTTCTCCAGTAATAGTCAAAAGGGAATCGATCATTGAAATGAAATGTGGGGAAAGCTTTTTAAAATAGGTTTGTGAGCTTCTCCACATCCCATTCAACATGCCAATTACAGTAAGAGTCCTGCTTTATTTTAGACCCTGTTATCTTGATGTCCACCTTGAGAACACACAATACTTCACCAAATGATGCAAAAGACAAATTGTCTTGTTGGTATTGATTATTATGTGGTGGCATTTTGTACAGCTTTCTGCAGAGTCTTTAAATTAATGAGTTCACTTCGAAAGTCTTTGCTGTTGTAGCAGAGGCAGCAGCAGCAGGAATAAGCAGAACTTTAAGGTAAATCTTTAAATTCTATGGTTTATCCCTTATACTCAGTAAAAATTCCAAACCCAGAGATATAGCCTGATGATTTGTTGTAATCAAGGATAACCATATCTTCTTGAGAAATTAGCTGATTTAATCAATGAAAATAGTCTATGAAAATAATGTGATTTGTTCATGTCTAACAAGGTCATAGAAAAACAGAGGTGTACACAACAATTATGGATACAGAATGACTAAAAATATTTTTAAAAATTCCCTCCACCTTTTCCAGCCTTAGATTCTTTTCTAGAAAGCCAAGTCTTTTCAAACTTACCAAACTGCGATAATTTGAGTCTGGTCATTTTGCATAATGTTATCAAACTAGCTAATCAAACATCTGTTTGTTTGTTCTCTTGGCTGTCCATAGTATTCTCTCCAACACAAACTCCAACACCAAATTCAAAAGTTTCTTCCTCTTCTGCTTCTTGAAAGTCCAACTTTTGCTGACATATAGAATTACAGGGAATACCACTACTTGCACTTTTTAAATCTTTGTATTATAGATATAGACAACATTTGAATATCTTTTCCAAAGTCTTCATAGCTTCTCTACCAAGTGTTAGCCTGCAGCATATTTCTTGACTTCTTGTTTCTTTACTGTTGATGTTGATCCTAAAAGGCAAAAGCTATCTACTACTTCAATATCTTCATTAGCAATTCTAAAGCTGGTAGTTGTACTCATGGTCATAAGTTTGGTCTTTTTATATTTAATTTTAGTCCATTTTTCATTATATTTCTTGACTTTTATTACTAGACCATGAATGTCTTTTGCATCATTGGCCATTAGATTAGTGTTATCAGCATAGTGTGGGTTGATATTTCTTCCTCAAATTTTAAAACCATGCTTACCTCTTTTTCAATCCAGTTTTTAATGTATATTTAAAACATATCTAGAAAAAATTGAAGTCTCTCCACAAACATTGCTTATCTAGTTTCTCTAGTATCTGAGAATAAACTGCTCATGAGAAGGACAGAACCAGTGGCTGTTTAGAATGTTATAAAACATTTTATAATAAAAAAAAGTAATTTGGGACTTCTGAAGCTACTGTGTCAGCGTGTTCAAGTTAAAAAGTCAAAAGTTGGTTTTTAGAAAATTTAAATGTGGACTGCCATCCTCCAGTCCAAGTTTTACAGTCATAATTAGCAATTGGAAAAAAAGTTGCATTGACTAATCTGGATTTGGTTGGCAGTCTTATATCTTCACTCTTCCAAATGTATTCATGTTGGTCATTGCGGTTCTCCCAAGGTCTCTACACCTTCTGATCTCAGAGCTTCACACTGATTGATTTTAGAGCTCAGGAAATTCCTTTTCTTATAAAGAACTTTATAAAAACATTATTTAATGTTAAGGTTAAACTCCAAAAGATATGTTAATAGGTAAAGTAATAGTTCTTTTTCTAATCACTGTAACATTCCCTTTGATAAGACCACATTTAATCAGTTTTTTTTTAAAGGAAGAATTCCATATTTTACCAAAATGTGTTTCAAAACTTTAATCTGTATCATATCAAAAGCCTTGTCAACATTTAAGAACAAAACTCCTAATGTAGTTTATCATTTCTAATATATCAATTAGCAGCCTGATATGATCTTAATGTTTGCCTATTTATGGAACAAATTGAACAGGATAGATAATTTATGGTAGTGTATTTCAATCTTTGTTTGATATACTGTATCTGTAGATGTAATCTAAATTTCAGCATCCGCATTTAATTAAAAACTCAGGTGATACTTATAAATTCCAGAAAAACCTTGATACCATACTTCATGACTATCATCATGTATGCTAGACTTCATAAAAAGGGAGCAGAAAATTCCATTCAAGTATATTTTACTATTATCTGTTATAAATAATGCAAAGAGTGAGATGTTACATATATTTCCCTATATCATATTATAATAGTAACTGTAATATTTTGTAGCTCTTTCAAAAATTTGATTTTGGAGAATCCTATAACTATTAATTCATTTTGTTCATAGAATAGAATAGAATAGAATAGAATAGAATAGAATAGAATAGAATAGAATTCTTTGTTGGCCAAGTGTGATTGGACACACAAGGAATTTGTTTTGGTGTATATGCTTTAAGTGTACATAAGAGAAAAGGTGCATTTGTCAAGAGTCAAGAATCATAAGGCACAACACTTAAGTCATAGGCTACAATAAGCAATCAAATCATACTAGGAAACAATTTTGTTCATCAGAAGCCATCATATCAAAGGTGTGAAAGAATACAGAATATGTTTGTATGCATATATGCATGTATGCATGCATATGCAAACACACACACACACACACACACAGAGAGAGAGAGAGAATGAGAGAGAGAGAGAGAGAGATGATTTGTCAGATCAGAATCATTATATGAAGTCTTTCAGTACAAAATAATATTCTGTTGTCATGGCTATTTCAATATAGAATTCAATATGTTACCTTTTAAAAATCTATTCCAAATAATAATAGGTGAATTTAGTTCTTATGTATGAAATATGAGAGAAACATTAGGTAATCCTAGAATCTTTGTATCAAAATTGAATTGTCTCTACATATCAATTTTAATTTTGATTTTCTAATCATACCAATTTCCATGATTCTGGAAATGATCTGTATACTTCAAATAATTACAAGTAGTATTGATAAAATATTCCTATGGATAAGTATCCATATAGGGACTGTTCAGAGAGCCTTTATCTATATAGTTACAGGAATCAACAATAACTCTACAGAACATTACAAGATTATTAATTCTTTAGAAAATATTTAATCTTCAATATTGCTGAGCAACAATTTTCTGGTGACATCTTTTGAAATGTGCTTACAATGTCAATAGGTTTGCTCTGTTGTTACCTGAATGAAACTTATAGCCTATATGTCTTGGTTACATGGCATGAAACTCTACTCAGTGCAAGTTATTGAATAAAAGTAAAGGTTCAGAATAGAGAGCTGTGCCTACTTAAAGTTAATACAGAAACGGATAACAATAATAATAAACTTAATGATCCAAAAATAAAGCAAGTCAATGGCCTCATCTAAACTATGCTGCAATAAATGTCCCTTCTCATTGCTTATTCCCTTTCTAATAAAGAAAACCTATTAAACAAACAGATTACAACTGGAAAAAAAACCAGTAAAAGACCAATTGGTTTTTCTTTGTTGTAGTTCCTCTCAGAAAAATAAAGCTGCTCCTTTGAATGGACTTGCTAGGAACTCTGAACTGCAAGGAAAATGTCTTTGAGAAAGTTAAACCTGTGTAGACTAACATATTTTATGAGGAACCCCAACAATCTTATTGCTCAGTGTTAGATCGCTTTTTCTCAATATTTTAGTCCAACTAACTCTAGGGACCAAATTTATGGCACCAGGAGCAATTACATTTGACCGCTTGTTTTTGTTAATACTGTAGTGCTTAGATATTTCTGGGTGGTTCTTCAGTTTATCACTACTTTTTCCTCAAGAGACAGAAAACAAATTATTTGTGCTGAATAAGCATAAGGAGATTGCCAAATCTATTTTCTTGGAAATCAAACAATATTAGTTGTATTTGGTTGAAGAGATCTGTGAATTATTACGAAATATTTTGCACCCATATAAGAACATTTAGCTTTTAAAAGTTTCCCAGTTTATAACTGCTGTATTACATTGTTTCTGTTTTGTTATTTTAATTTCCATTGAGGCATACACCCACAAACACTCCTGCATAAACTTATTGTTTCTGTTTAATTAGTATGAAATCTCCATAATATTTTAAACCATGTCATGTTATACCATAGAGATTGGGACAGATTAAAAATATGGAATAATATAAGTAGCAAGATTTTTTTTTCATAGGATTGGTTTCAACTGAGGTGATATTGCATTTTGATTCCAGAATATGACCTAAGACAAAGGCTGTGGCCAATATGAATCATGCAAAAGGTCATTCTGGCCAATTAAGATACTGCTATTAAGATAAACTAAACTTTTAAATAATCACACTCAACATAATTACTCCAAGTCATGCTGAAATACACTACATAAATACCTACAGCTAATACTTTACTGCATTAACTCCAAGAATTAAGAAGTTTGGTACAATTAATATGCAAACAAAGCTTTCCCAGGGATTCATGTGATAAATTGGATCTTTGGCTACTGATGTTTAACACTTGGAAGTGCTCAAGCCTCTTATGCATTTTTTAATCTTCCTTCTCTTTCTTATTTAAGAAAAATCTGTGACATTTGCAAAAGTATACAGAGATGTGATTATTTACTGAATTCTGCAAGTGCTTCCATTCACATATCAAAAGAAGGAAAATACAGGTGAACATTAAGGCAACTCTTGCTGTGCATGAAAGAGAAAGGTAATTTTGTGATGAGATTAAAACCTAAATGGAAATTTTACCCCACTATTGAGTTAAGCTGTTGTCCACCTAGCAGAAATTACACTGGCATGAAATTAGCTACCCTCATTACAATGCCTATTCTGCCTTTATTACCTTTATTCCCAGTGACTGTTAGTCACATGACTTTCTTACAAGGTCATGGGTAATAAAATTTCAAAGATTTTATATACCTTGAATCTGCCCCTTAAAGATGCTAAAATAATAGAGGAAATCAAACTGTACACTCTGTACAACTGTACAACTAAGGAGCACTCTTACTTGGGGTGGAAACACAAAATGAAGGCAACATCAAGGAAACATACTAGACATGTTTGGCTATATGCAGCCATGTTTCAGTCATGTTTTTTTTTTTTTTTTCTCAAAGGCACAGAGCTGGAGACAGAAGCCTGAAGATGATGAATGAGACTTCATCGAAACGTTGCCTAGATACTTCGAATCTTACGCGGGAGAAAACCCGAACAACCAAAGATCCACATACAAATACCCGCGAGAACCTCAGAAAATATATATATATATATATATATATATATATATATATATATGGTATTCAGCTTTATTCGGGTATTTTCCCACGCCTCAAAGGTTTTGGTCTGGCTGTTTATTTCCTCCCTGTAGAGGTCTAATATTTGTTTTCTTAAGTTTTCACGGGTACTTACATGTATGGTATTCAGCTTTGTTCGGGTATTTTCCCATGCTGCACTAAAAGCCTCCAGTACAGGAACACAATGTTGCCAGCCAGTCAAGACAACAAAAGCCACAAAACAGACAGAAGATATTAGAAACACCAATCAAGCAGAACACAGCAAATTCCAAGACTAATAAACACAGACCAAGACTCCCAACCAATCAGGATTAAGAAAAAACCATTCTGGAACAGCAGTAGGCTAGCCCCAAATTTAAATATATATATATATATATATAGATCTTTGGTTGTTCGGGTTTTCTCCCGCGTAAGATTCAAAGTGTCTAGGCAACGTTTCGATGAAGTCTCATTCATCATCATCAGGCCTCTGTCTTTGGCTCTTGCTTTTCAGAGTGATGTGAGGTTGCAGCTGCTTTTTTCTTTCTAACTGTCAGTGGGGGTGGGATTTGAATGGGTGGGGGCTTGGCTGTGTTCTGATTGGGTGGGGGTGTCTTCTCATTGGTGGGGGGCCTGGCTGTGTTTTGATTGGTTGGGGGGTTGGCCGTGTTCTGATTGGCTGGATTTCTTGCAGTTCGAGGTCGCGCTGCATCTCCATAGTTGGTGTCGGCTTGCTTCATGTATGGCTCGGAGGGGTTTGGAGTGGGCAGTGGTGAGGTTGCAGGTATTCGTCTGTTCATGAGGGCGGGTTTCCAAATGGCTGGGAGGCGGGAGGTGTCATCTCGCTTGTTCATGCTGTGTGGGCGTTTTTCTATTTCTATGGCTTCTCTGATTATTCTGCTGTTGAAGTGTTCGGTTTTGGCAATAGTTCTGGTATTTTTAAAGTTAATTTTATGTCCTGTGGCTTTGAGGTGTTGGACCAGGGAAGAGGTCGTTTCTTCTTTTTTGATTGAGTTCTTATGTTCTTCAATGCGTGCACTAATTCTTCTGTTAGTCTGTCCAATGTATGTGGCAGGGCAGGCAGTGCAGGGATTTCGTATACCCTTGGTTTTCTAATTCGACTCTGTCTTTGGGGTTTCTTAGGATGGTGGATATTTTTCTGTTTGTGCAGAATGCTGTTTTAATATTGTGTTTTTGGAGGATCTTGCTGATTCTGTCTGTAGTGCCTTTATATATGGGAGGAGGGCTTTGCCGTTTTCTTGTTCTCTGTCTTGGATTTTGGTTGGGGTTTCTTTTTGGATTAGGTGGGTAATCTTGTGTCTTTGGAATCCATTGGCTGTAAGTACGTTGGTGAGGGTGTGTAGTTCGGCTTTTGGTGTTGTTCATCGGCTAAGCATTTTGTTCTGGAGATGAGTGTTTTGGCTACGGAATTGATCTGTGCTGGGTGGTGGTGTGAGAGTGCATGTAGATAGCGGTTTGTATGTGTTTTCTTTTGGTAGATGGTGTGTCCTAGGGAGCCATTGGATCTTTTGTATACCAAGACATCTAGGAAGGGAAGTTGATTGTTGGTTTCTGTTTCCATGGTGAATTGTATCTTGGGGTGTAGGCTGTTGAGGTGTGTGAGGAACTTGTTTAGTTTTTCTTCCCATGTGGCCAGATTATGAAGGTGTCATCTACGTATCTGAGCCAGAGTTTGGGTTTGTGGTCGTATTTTTCTAGAGCTTGTGTTTCAAAGTGTTCCATGTAGAGGTTTGCGATGACAGGTGAGAGGGGTGATCCCATGGGTGCTCCTTCTATTTGTTTGTATTTTTGTCCATTGTAGGTGAAGTATGTATTGATAGGCAGTGGTTGGTCAGATCTAGGATGTGCTTGGGGGTTGTATTTGTTTTGGATGGCTGTCAAGGCTTCTTTTTATTGGTATTTGGGTGAAGAGGATATGACATCGAAGCTTACTAGTAGGTCGCTGGGTTGTAAGTTTTGTTTTTTATGATTTCGATGAACTGGAATGAGTTTCTTACATGTGAGTTGATGGATTCTGCATAGGGTTGTAGTTGTTTGGCGAGAAATTTGGCCAGGTTTTGTAGAGGTGAGCCTATGGAGCTGACTATTGGTCTGAGTGGGGTTCCTTCTTTGTGTATCTTGGGGAGACCATAAAGCTTGGGGCATCTGGATGATTTTTCTCTGGGTATGATTCTTTGCTGGATTTCTTCACTGATGGGGGAGGTTTTTATTTTGGATTTGGTAGTTTTTTCTAGGTAGGTGGTGGGGTCTGTCTTTAGGGGTTTGTATGCGGGTCTTGGAGTAGGTTGGTTAACTTGGTTTGGTAGTCAGATGTGTTCATAACCACTGTCGCGTTGCCTTTGTCTGCTGGTAGGATTATTATGCTGGTGTCTTCTTTCAGGTTAAGTAGTGCATATATATATATATATATGTATATGTATATGTATATGTTTGTGTGTGTGTGTGTGTGTGTGTGTGTGTGTGTGTGTTTTCTTAAGTTTTCGTGGGTACTGAAACCACTTACAAAAATGACAAACACTTGAAGAGATTAAAGACAAGAAAGCCCCCAACAACTCACAACACCTGAAACAATTAATATATAATGTTTCCAACAGAGAACTCACCAAAACAGAAACAGATGTCCTAACCAAAGGATTCAATTATGCTATAGCACCCCCAAAAATCCCCACAGAATCTATCATATGTGCAGTAGAATCCAGCCTAACTAAATTAAATACAGATGAAGCTGATAGAATAAGACACCAAGTTACTAACATCCTATGCACAAGCAAACCACCCAAAAGCAACTTGCACAAAGAAGAACTAAAAGCACTGCAAGCCCTAAAAAAGGATAGCAGCATAATCATACTTCCAGCAGACAAAGGGAATGCCATGGTAGTAATGGATAGAAAAGACTACAAAACAAAATTGATAGACCTAGTCCAAGACTCCACATACAAACCCATAAACACGGACCCAACCACATATCTGGAAAAATTAACCAAGAAGAAAATTATAACCAGCCACATGAGCAAAGAGATTCAACAGACGATCATCCCAAGAGAAAAATCTTCCAGATGCCCCAAACTATACGGCCTCCCAAAAATACACAAAGAAGGCATACCTCTCGGACCCGTAGTCAGCTCCAGAGGAGCACCACTATAAAACCTAGCTAAACACTTAGCAAAACAGCTACAGCCCCATGCTGAAACAGCAGCTTCACATGTACAAAACTCATACCACTTCTTGGAAATAATCAAAGATCTACACATGGAACAAGAAGATCTGCTTGTAAGTTTCGACGTGGTTTCACTATTCACTCAAGTCCCGATAAAAGAAACTCTTGAAATCATCAAAAATAAATACCAACCAACTAAACACCTCATGGAACTAACAGAACACTGCTTAACCAACACATATTTCATATACAAAGGACAAAGATACAAGCAAATTGAAGGAGCCCCTATGGGATCATCACTGTCACCTGTCATTGCAAACCTGTTCATGGAAGAATTTGAATCCAGAGCCCTGGCTAATGCCACCCACAAACCCAAACTATGGTTAAGATACATCGATGACACATTTGTGATCTGGCCCCATGGAAAAGAAAACCTAAACAATTTCCTAACACACCTAAACAGCACACACCCCAAAATCAAGTTCACCATGGAAATGGAAACAAACAAACAACTACCATTCCTAGATGTACTAATCTACAAAAAAACAGATGGCACACTAGGACACACCATATACCAGAAGAAAACACACACCAAATGCTACCTCAACGCCCAATCCCACCACCACCCTGCACAGATAAACTCCGTGGCCAAAACACGAATTGCTCGAACCAAACCCCTGGCAGACAAGACACACATAAAGACTGAACTATGCACCCTGACTAAAGTACTGACAGCCAATGGCTTCCACAAAAGCAAAATCACCGGCTTGATCCACAAAAACACACTGAGACATAATGGAGACCTAGAAGATGAACAGATCTATGGAACAGCTGTCCTGCCCTACATAAGAGGTACTACAGACAAAATCAGTAAGATACTACACAGGCATCACATCAAGACTGCCTTCAAAACAGACAGAAAAATAGCAGCCATCCTTAGAAACTCCAAAGATAAAATTGACCTAGAAAACCAAGACATATACAAAGTCCCCTGTGCATCATGCCCTGCCATATACATTGGACAGACCAATAGAAGAATAAGTACCCGCCTGGATGAATACAAAAATGCAGTAAAAAAACTGGAACACACTTCCAGATTTTCACACTTCCACACTTCCACTTCCTCACTAGTCCAACACATGAAAGCCACAGGTCATAGCATCAACTTCAATGGCACCAAAACCCTAGCCACTATAGAAAACCCCAGCCACAGAATTATCAGAGAAGCCATAGAGATTGAAAAAAGACCTGAAAGCATGAATAGAAGAGATGATTCCACCAGACTGTCAATCATTTGAAAGCCTGCACTCACAAACAAAAAATCTCCACACCACTAGCCAGGCAAACACCTGGGCACAAACAGATCCCCCCTGATACCTCCAGCTCAAACACACCCCAACCAGGCACCCAGATGAAACCTAGCTACCTAATAAATGATAGCCATCCATTTACTCGGAGCCAAGCTGCACTGAAAGTCTCCAATAAAGTAACACAATGTTGCCAGCCAATCAAGACACAAAAAAAGCCACAAAACAGACAGAAGATATTAGAAACACCAATCAAGCAGAACACAGACCAATAAACACAGACCAAGACTCCCAACCAATCAGGATTAAGAAAAAACCATTCTGGAACAGCAGTAGGCTAGCCCCAAATTTAAAACTGAAACAACTATAAAAGTCTGACTCACAGACGAAAAACAATACAGAAGCCTGATGATGGCAGATGAGATTCTGCCGAAACGTTGCTACAACTTTAAAAGCACAACTATAATGATGTGGGAAAACACCCGAACAAAGCTGAATAACACACACACACACACACACACACACACACACAGAGTAGGAAGTCTCCCAGAATGAAATGTTTTGGGAAATATTTAAAAGGCAGGATGTAATATTTCCCCTAAATGAGAAATGGGAAAAATCTTAAGGGAGGCAGAAACCAGCCCCAAATTTCCTTGGCCCAAGCAGAAACTGAGGATGCCAGCTTTTAGAAATGCATATTTGGTAATCCATTCAGAAAGACTGGGTCAAGAAAGAAACTCAGATAAGCAACAAACAAAAGGTTGACAAAATTAGCTCAGACAAACACCTAGGATTTCCATTTTCTCTTTTGCCTATAGAGCCAGCTATGACCCCTACATTACCCCATAGGAATCAGAAGATATAAAAACCCACCCATTCTCCACTCTATTTTGTCTGCTGTTCCAGAGTCACATGTGGTTGGTGGTTCTGCTTCATCAATAAAGGGAACCATTCTTTCCAATCAGCCTCCAGTCTCCATTTTATTTCCAGTGCCTTTCTCCTGGTTTGGAACTGGACCTGGATATTTCTTCCAACAATACATTTTATTTACTTTAGGTACTATTAGATATATATTTGCATTCTTAAACCATTTGCATATTCTGTCTTGTCCTGTTTTCAAACATCTTCTTGTTGGCAGCCTTTATATTATGAAACAGCTAGTATGGTGACAGATTGTTTTACAAGCTTGATTCTTTCCCAAGTGAAGGGCTATCTACTAATCTTTTGACTGATTTAATGTTTAAATGGAAACTGGAAAACTCCAGCTGCCTCTAGCTGTCTTTGTTTATTGCCTTGTGTCTTTTTCACATTATTAATTATAGGTCCAAAATCTAGATCATAGAAAAAACTAGATTCTCTCTTCCTTTGAGGGAGGATGTTTTGTTGGATGGACTAATCAAACTTCAGGACAAGAGTAAATAACAGAGAAAAAGAAAGTAACAAATAAAATTATGTGGACTTTCTTACTCTTGTAAGAGGCCTTAGCACTATCATCGGTCTTTTCAAGATTTATAACCTGTTTGAATGATAGTAATATCAAGAGTGATAGCACTTAGATTTATATATCATACCATAGTGCACTGTCTGGACAGTTTATAGTGTTAACATATTGTTCCTGTTAAGTCTGGGTGGTGGGTCCCAAGGAGAGACGAGACTCATGGTAGTGAACAAACAGCTCTTTATTAGCAATCAGATACTGAGACAAAAACCCCTAGCCGAGGCTGCTCTTTTTATAGAGCTTGGCCCCGGCTAGGCAGCCAATGACAGGCTTTTGAGCTTGCCACGCTTGGTATTAGACAATCGCGGCAAGCTCTATATGAGCCAATCAGAGAGTACCATATCTTCCAATCAGGGCTCGGCTTTTCCGGACCAATAGGAACGCAGGCTTTCAAGCCTGCTAGTACGGAACAGTTCCCAAGAATCTGGGTCGTCATTTTACAGACCATAGAAGACTGAGTCAAACAAGCCCTGTCAGGATCAAACTCCAGACTGAGGGCAGTTTGCCTGAAATGTTGCATTCTAACCACTGTGCCACCAGGGTTCATGAATGATTGATTTTATGCAGATTAAAACCTTTATTAGTATTTTCAATTTGCTTGAAAATCTTAATAAACAATATACCATGCATGTGAAAAGTAAATAAGAGATAAGAGATCCATTAACAGGATTTCATTATAAAAATAATGTTCAGTTTTGACATATATATTTAATGCTGTACAATTGCAGTACCTAAACATCCTTGTAGAGAATTTTACACATAATTTCTCTCTAACAAAAGCCAGGCTATACATTTGAAATCAAAATGTGTTTATGGATTAGTTTTCATTTCCACTCAGCAAATGTATCTTAGCAAGTAGAATGTTTATAATGGAATGTAATAAGGTAATGATTTTGACAAATTGCCATCTTCAGGAATGGAAGCTATTCAATAAACTAGGTTGACAACTTGTTGAAAAAGAAAATATTTTTTTTGTTTCCCTCCCTTTTTTTACTAATAATTTTTGTTTACCCCAGGATATTGGTAAGTGATACAGAGGCTGCAAAGAAATTTATTTGAGATCATTCCAAGAAAAAAAGTAACTTACTGATATATACAATATATTTATATTGGAGATGAGTTTCATTGCTTATAGGGGAAAGTCCTCTTCTGTATTTTGGTACATTTCACCTGGAAGTTTCAGGTTTTGTTTAGTTTTTAAATTGTTTTTTTTATTTGTTTTTCTTTTTATTGCTTTCAATCCTCCCTTTCCATTCTTTTGCTTGTATTTTATTTATTTTTATATGGGACCTTTATAATTTTTTTTCTTTACATTTTAAAAAAATGTATAAATCATTTAACTGATAATACATTGGTTTCTATGTATAGCAGGATTTTTTTGTTTGCTTGTTTGTCTTAACATGTTATAGCATATAATGAAAAAGACATGTTCTTCCAAAATAAAATTACTTACTCAGTTACTTAAATCAAGCAACTCAAACGCTGGGTATATTTGTTGTTGATTTATTTTTATTTTTAATATTTCTGTTTTATTTTTAATAGGAATGATGTAGAAAGATATGAGAAAATTCCTTTAAAGGAATTGCTTAATAAAACTTATATTAATAGAAAATTAAATCTGCTAGAAATGTAATAACTTTAATTAACTAATATTAAGAATTTGTGGCACATCATCAATTAATGATATTGAATAATAACTGGAAAAGGAGATGCTATTTCAGAATTATTTGTTTTGATGCTATTCCCGAGTTATTTGGATTACTATCAGTTCAGTACTTTTAAAAATAAAATAAATTGCTGAGGCACATATTTATTGAAAATATTTCTATTGCCATTAATCTTAAAACATAGCTATGGATAATTTACTACAGATATTATCTGTTAACAAGAACTTAAATGTGGAGCATACCGTAGTAACATATCAGTTAATACTTTAAAATAATAACAGTTATACTTAACCTTAAGTCTATGATCTTAAGAAGATATTAATTTAGAAAAAGATAATCTTTTATGTTTATTGGTTGCACCAGAGATTTTTTAAAGGATTGAGAATATTAGTTTCAATGTGATGAAAGTATAACATGATGGTGAGGCACGTATGCATACCATATGGACTTGTCCCATTATTATCATGTTTCAGTTTAATGTACATACATGTATAATATGATTTTGAAAATAATGCTAGAGTTTAAAGATGTGAAAGTGATTGTATATGACAAACACCTGTGATCATCATTATATGATGAATTATATAATTACTGAGTATGGGCACAGCAAAAAAAGCCATTATTCTGGAATTGAAAAAGAGTACCACTGTGGTTTCATTATATGTATTTCTCTATTTGACTGAATATTGATTGACGTAAAGACTGAACAATATTTTTCTTTTTTAATACAAGAATTTTATTCTTATACAAAGAAAGTTAAAATGTAAAACCAAAAAAGGTTTTTTATAGGGGAAAAATAAAAACCAAACAAGGCATTTTAAAATGTGCGTTAACAGAAAGATACAAACACACACACATATATTATCCCACCTAGTTCAATACTGGTAAATATATTGCAACAATATTATTTTCTCACCACTGGTGAAACAGGCCAAAAATTTTAAACTTCTAACACTTATTTGCAAATTATTAATAATTTATTATTTTGTCTTGGTAGACAAGATTTAATGTTGTAGTTTAAAACTGAGTTTTTTCTGTATATATTATAATATATTCCCCCTTTCCCTATTCTTTTCATGTTTGTTTTTTAAATTTACCAATTTTTCACCTTTCTAAACCACACATCTACCTCTTCTTATTGTCTTTGTATAAGAATTCAATAGAAATAAATCACATGCGAAACCAGAAGCAGGGATATATTCTGTTCTGTATGCTTGACTCAAGAACAGACTACACTGTTCATTTAATTGCCATGCTCAATACAATAAATATGGAGTTTAGTTATCTTCATTTGTTTGATAGTAGATTTCATAGTTTTTTTTTAATTAAGGCTGATGGAAATTTTAATAGTTTGAAAAAATAATTATTCCTTTTTTAGGCATTGCTAGGTAAAACACGTATTTAAATAGACAATAGGTTAGATGAGTAAGCAAATGAAGACAAAAAGGCAATGGTTATGTAATTAATGGGAAATGCCAAATTTATGTAGAATTTGTACCTCTTAGTGTGCATAGTGGCTGAATTAGGGTTAGGCTGTGGAATAAACCCATACAAAGTTAACCAATTAGGTTTGTGGAAAATCAATTCAATAACACATAAACCAAATGATCAGCAAGAGATTCAATAGACCAATGAGGTAACTACTAAATTAAGTAAGAAGAAACCTGGATAAGTAATTTAATAGGCAATAAGTATATATCAGTCAGACAATTAGTTAACCAGTTAATTAGCCAAGCGGGGAATTAATTAGATTCTGGATCAATAGATTCATTTTAATTAAATGGTAACCCAAGCAGACATCACAGCAATTCAGTAAGCAGTCAAGAAAGCAATATTTTAAATTAGGGACTGGAACATTTAGGAATTAGCAAAAATAAACTTTTCAATAAATCTGGAGCTCTAAAATAAAAATTGATTCTGTTCCTGAATATATTTTTTTCTTTTTCCTCCCTCCCTCCCTCTCTCTCTCTCTTTCTTTCTCTCTCTCTTATATAAGTATGTATAAGACCCTGATTCATGTGCTCTTAGATTTTATTAATTTAAAATAGTGTTATCAACAGTGTGTGAAAAACGAAGAAATTGATAAATTGTTAACTTCTGGGGACTATGTATGAATGAATGTGTAGATAGATAGATAGATAGATAGATAGATAGATAGATAGATAGATAGATAGATAGATAGATGGATAGATGGATAGATGGATAGATGGATAGATAGATATTTATAAATGATAAATATACACATTTTAAATAAATATAGTAAGTATGCATGTATCTGTCTGTATATGCATCTGCTGTCTCTCTCAATAGATAGATAGATAGATAGATAGATAGATAGATAGATAGATAGATAGATAGATAGATAGATAGATAATCTATCTATCTATCTATTATCTATCAACTATCTATCATTCCATGGGGGACATTGAAAGAAATGTTAATGAACTCTGTCTCTGTGATTCTGTCCTGCATCTTAAGTTTACATTCCATCTTCAGGTAATTTTCTGGGTGACTTTAATTTATCCACTAGGTTTACTTAATAAGGTTCTTGTGATTATAAACTATGATATAATTATACCAATTTATTTTTGGTATGATAGATGACATAGAAACCTAATTAATACAACAAAAAAAGAATCTGTGGACAAAGATTATGATGAAAGATTATGTGTAAATACAACACTTAGATAAATTTGATCATTTATGGTTGTGCCATTATAATTTAAGAGAAAGAGGTTTAAAATATCTATTCATCATTTGTTTGATTCTTTAATCTGGCTGCCTTGTACACCATTCCCAGTATCAGTGAAAGAGATTAGCTATTTTTAAAAATGAAACCTGATAATCAGGAGATTATTGCAATTTATGCTTATAGCATGTGCTATTGCATTTTTATTGTATGTGTGTTTTTTGGTTAAGTGTTACATTCCATAATAAAAAAACAAACCATCAATCTTAAGATTTAATTAGAATTTTTATTCAGTATCTCTTTTTCATAAACTTTCTCACATTATAGACTTTTAGGGAAATAAAGAGTACGAACATAGGAAGCAAACATATTAAATCAGTTAGTTCAATATTCTCTATACTGTTACTGAAACTGAACACAGCAGGGATTAAACCCAGAATATCCAGCATGGGAAATAAAAGATCAGTCATGCTCCTTTCTTTATCTTGGGAACATCAGGAAATATGCTCTTAAGTGAAGTCTGTGCTGAGTAACTTCTTGCAATAACTTTGAAGATAAATATATGGATAGTAGATGAATAGATTTATTTATTTTTATTTATTTATTCTGTCAAACAATTATTAGATAACAGGTATAAGTATAAACATGGTTATAAATACATGAAATGGATATGAATAAGAAAAAAAAGAAACAATAGGACAGGGACGGTAGGCACATTTTGGTGCACTTATGCATGCTCTCTACAGACCTCTTAGGAAAGCAGTGAGGTCAATAGTAGACAGTCTAATGTTGGGGTTTGGGGAAGAAACCACAGAGTCAGGTAGAGTATTCCAGACATTGACTACTCTGTTGCTGAAGTCGTATTTCCTGCAATCAAGTTTGGTGTGGTTTATCTTTAGTTTGTATCTATTTTGTGCTCTTGTATTGTTTTGGTTGAAGCTGAAGTATTAATTGATAGGTAGGACATTGCAATATATAATTTTATATATTATACTTAGATCGAACCGAAACCATGATGTACAGTTCACTATACTTCCATATCATTGATGAGATACTTTTTAATTAACGTAATGCACTTTTTAATTACTTGAATTTTATACAACAGAGATGGTGTTAAAATTGTGTATTTATTCTTGGAATTTCAGACTGTAGATCTGGCTGGCTAGGCTACATATGTAAAATTAGTAATGATAACGGTAACGAAAATGATATAGATAATATTAATAACCCTAATGAGGCACTATCTTAATTTGATTGTGGGACTTGTATGCTCTGAAGAAGATAAGAGCTATGCCAGAGGTTCAACCTTATTGGTCAGGTCTCATCAGAGGAGGAGCCAAGCAAATAGTGTCTCTCCCATAAGCAATGTGGTGAGAGGTAATTTGTAGAAACCATATTGGATTGATCATCATCCTAATCAACAAGGATCGTACTAAGTATTGGCATTCTTGAATATCTGTTAACAAAAGGACTACAAGGCTCAGCTACAAGACTTAGTTGCCAACTAGGCAACAATGGCCAGTAGGTACAAGATTACTGATAATCCAAGAGACAGATGGGCTAATTCTAAATGTACAGTATCAACCCTTAAGAAACAAATGCTTACAAAACAAGAATTGAGAAGAAAACACAAAGAAAAAAATGCTGTCTCTGCAAATAAGGTGAAAAAACAGTGGCTCTAGTAAGATGCCACAAGAAAATTGCACAGACTGACTACAACATGACAAAATAACAACAACCATGATCAAAAGGTGGCAATCTAACCACTACCCAAGTGAGGGTTATAATAAAATCAAATAAACCTGTTATGTCTTTGGAACTGACCAAAGTTCCCAACCAGGCCCGTCTATACTACGGGGGCATTTACAGCTCCCATTGGCTGGCTCCCTTCGACAGCCGGCTATAAAAGCCGGCTGCTAGGTCGAGCCAGCCGCTGTTCGCTGAGCATGTCTGCTTGTTAGTATGCAGACGCGACAGCCCTTTATTCCATTGAATAAAGCCATTCCTTGTTAATGCTCTGGTCTAGCCTCTCATTTCCTGATCCATAATACTGGCGACGAAGGTGGGATGGCTAACCAGAAGCATTCCATTGAGCTGAAGTCACGATAAGCAACTGAACCGCAGCCACGAAGCAGAGAGCTCGGTCAGTTCGCTAGTTAGCTAAGTGAAAGTGAAGCGTCTGTAGCCGCTCTCACAGAAAGCTACAGAGTGAGAGTGAAGTCAGGCGCTGAAGCTACAGCCGCCCCGCTCGAGAAAAAGAGCACGAAATTCAAACTGCTGTCGTTTGAATTCGAAACTCAAGTGAAGCGCAGCGCTGTGTCCACAGCCGCCAACGCGCCCAGAGAGCGCGAAATTTGAATCTCTGTCAGTGCATCCGCCAACGCTCTCCGGGAGCGTGAGATTCAAAAGAGTGCTGAATAATCACAGCGTTACAGCAAGAGCCTCTAACGCTCACTAGTACAGAGCTGAAATCATTGAGCCAGGTGAATCGCTGCACCCACAGCCGCCTGCGCTCACGTGAGCACTTATTGGGCCTCGTATACCCAGAGAGAGGGCAGTCTACCATTGACTGAGGCGCCAATATGAACGCTAACCCAGCATTTCCGCCTTTTAAGCCAGATGAAGAGAAGTGGGACTCTTATAGAAACCGCTTCAATCACTACATTGATGCCATCGGTCTGGCTGATGCAGCGGAGCACCGAATAAAGTCATACTTCCTCAGCTACTGCGGGGCTGCAGTCTTCGATACCGCAACAGCCCTCCTTGCTCCACGAGAAATCAAGAGCGTTCCATGGCCAGAGCTGCTGGAAACACTACCAAATCATTACTCCCCTAAACCGTCGCAGATCGCGAGACGTTTTGCCTTCCAGATGAGGAAGCAAGCAGATGGGGAATCCATAAATCAATACATGGCCGCCCTGAGGACAGCAGCTCTCCACTGCGAGTTCAAAAATTACCTGGACGACATGTTACTCGATCAACTCGTTTGTGGAGTCAAAGACTTAAGACTACAGAGGTGTTTGCTGGCCAGAAAAGATCTCAACCTCTCCCAAGCGGTTGAAGAAGCCTTAGCCGCAGAACTAGCGACCCAGTCAGCCGCTGAAATCCAAGGGACCACCCCCAAGCCCAGTTCTGCCACTGTCCACTCCAAGGAAGCAGTGAGTGAAGAAGACCCTACTGAACATTCGGATGTTCATCGTCTCAAACCCTTGAGGCAATCACAGGTAGGGGCAAGGCGCGGGAACAGCAACGCACCAAACCACATCCTGTTATGCCTGTCCTGCGGGGGCCCCCATGCCCGAACGTCTTGCAGGTTTAGAAACGCTACCTGCAACAACTGCAGCAAAAAAGGGCACATCGCCAGAGCCTGCCAGGCGGCACACGTGGCACCACAGAGGTCTTCGTCCTCTTACTCTCCTCCGGAGCCATCAAGGCAAGTAAAAAACTGTTATATGTGCTACCAAGCTAATCACACTTTTCTGACACCTAATAAAATCACACTTTCTATTCATTTAGAAGGTAAACCTTGTCTCATGGAAGTCGATACCGGGTCAGCGCTCTCGATCATCTCGTGGAACACTCTTAAGAAAATCCGGCCCAGCCTGTCTAGGAGCCAACTCCAGAAGAGCCACCTCACCTTGAGGGACTATCAAGGAAAGAATATTCCACTACTCGGAAAAGGCAAGTTCCTCGTTAAATTCAAATCCTTTAAAGGCCATCTGCCTTTAGTGGTTGTTGACGGTGCCCTCCCTAGCCTGTTGGGGTTGGATTGGTTCCCCTATCTTGGTCTTAGCTTAATGGGAGTCCATGCTGTCTCAACTCCCGATATTGACTCCCTATTTGCAGACTACACTGATGTGTTCAGCAACGAATTAGGCTGTTACAATGGCACGCCCATTTCTTTTTCAGTGGATCCCCAAGCAGTTCCCATCCGTTTAAAACCGCGTAGAGTACCATTTGCGCTACGCCCTAAACTGGACGCAGAACTGGACAAATTACTCAAACAGGGGGTGATTGAACCCACGGATTTTGCTAAGTGGGAGACCCCAATTGTCACACCCCTTAGAAGGATGGCAGTTTAAGAATTTGTTCTGATTATAAGACCACAATTAATTGCTACCTACAGGTTAGCGCTTACCCAGTCCTGGTAATTCAGCACTTACTCCACACATTTGAGCCTGGCACCATTTTCGCCAAATTGGCTTATCAGCAGTTTCCTGTTGACAGTCAAACGGCCGATTTACAAACTATTGTCACTCACAGAGGGGCATTTAGGTGCCGACGTCTCCAATTTGGCGTTAGTATTGCCCCAGGCATTTTTCAGTCATTAATGGAACGAATACTCCAAGGCCTCCCTGGCGTGGTTCCTTATTTTGATGACATATTGGTCTCAGCCAGGGACAGACCCCAACTTTTCCAAAGAGTCAGAGCGGTTTTAGACAAGTTCAGACAGCATGGCCTCAAGCTAAAAAGGGAGAAGTGTGCCATCGCCACTAAACAGGTGGACTTTTTTGGGTATAGAATAGACGCCTCTGGCATCCACCCGGTGGAATCTAAAGTCAAAGCAATTCACGAGGCACCCACGCCTTCCACAAAGTCTGAATTACAAGCTTTCCTAGGCTTATTAAATTTCTACGCTTCGTTCCTACCCCACAAAGCGTCAGTAGCCGAACCGTTACACAGACTTCTAGACAAAAATGCACCATGGCATTGGGGACCCAAAGAGGATTATGCCTTTAAAGCAGTCAAATCGCTGCTCACCTCAGACGCTGTCCTTATCCAATTCGACCAGCGCCTCCCTTTAGTCTTAGCAGCAGACGCATCCCCCTTCGGGATTGGGGCTGTCTTAAGCCACAGACTCCCCAACGGCTCCGAGGCACCAATCACTTTCTTTTCCAGAACCTTTTCACCAACCGAGCGTAATTACAGCCAAATTGATAAAGAGGCCCTAGCCGCAGTTGCTGCAGTAAAAAAATTCCACGAATTTCTTTTTGGTCACAAATTCGAACTCATCACTGACCACAAGCCGCTTCTGGGGCTACTGTCGGGGGACAAACAAACACCCCAAGTCTTGTCACCCAGGATGACAAGATGGACCTTGTTCCTGGCAGCCTACTCGTACAAACTCATTCACCGCCCGGGAAAAAACCTAAGCCACGCCGACGCCCTCAGCCGCTGCCCGCTGCCAACCCCTGTGGAGGACCCGGCTCCGGTCCATGCCATCTTCGATGTCAGCGAGCTCAACCTTCCTGTCACCTCAGGCGACATCGCCTTTCACTCCAAAAAAGACAAAACAATCGCCCAGGTTCTGGACTGGGTACGGAGGGGGTGGCCGGTCACTAATTTCACAACTGAATTCACACCATTTAAAACCCGCCAGCAAGAGCTTTCTAGTTTACAGGGCTGCCTATTGTGGGGGACCAGAGTCATCATTCCAAACTCCCTGCGCACACCGGTCCTGAAGGCGCTGCACGAAGGTCACCCAGGCATCGTCCGGATGAAGGCGTTGGCTCGGAGTTACGTCTGGTGGCCAGGCATGGATGACGAGATTGCCAAATGGGTAAGCTCTTACCGACCCTGTCAGGAATCCAGGCCAGCACCGCCAATCACCACCCCAACCAAGTGGGAGAGTGCCAATGCACCGTGGTCACGGCTACACATTGACTTGGCCGGGCCAATGCACGGCAAGACCTTCTTGGTGGTCGTGGACTCGTATTCCAAGTGGATCGATGTGGCCCTACTACCCACGACCACCACCCGGGCAGTTGCCCAAGCCCTGACCTGTTTATTTGTAACACACGGGCTGCCTGACACCCTAGTCTCGGACAATGGCCCCCAATTTACGTCTACAGAATTCAGCTGTTATGTCACCAACCTGGGCATCCGTCACATCTTAACAGCCCCCTTTCATCCTGCCAGCAACGGGTTGGCAGAGAGAGCCGTTAGGTCAACAAAGGAGGCGTTGGCCAGATTCAATCAAGAGGACTGGCACTCTAGGCTCTCCCGTTTTCTCTTGAAGCCAACACACGACCACCTGTACGGTTACAAACAAGTCTCCTGCCGAGCTCCTAATGGGCAGACGCCTGAGAACTGTGCTAGACAGGCTGCATCCCCATTATTGCCCTGACACTCCTATCGGGTCTGACGGCAGGGTCAGAGATTTTGTGTTGCAGGACCCAGTGTTTGTCAGGAACTACACCGGTGATCCGCTATGGGTACCCGGGAGAGTCGTGGCCATCACCGGTCCGAGATCGTACCAAGTTCAACTGGAGGACGGGCGAGTTTGGCGGAGACATCTGGATCAGATAAGGAAGCGCCAGAGGGGTCATGCCAACGCTGAACCATGTACTCCGGTAGATCTCCAGTCACCACACCAGAATCTGATCGAGGACCATCTGATGGGCCTGTCACCACCGACCGAGCGAGGGGAATGGACGGTAGACCGGGACCGTCCGCCAGAGACATCTGCTTTGCCAGCCAGCTATGCCACCGGGTTGTTGGACAATGACTGTACTACAAGCCAACCCGGTGGCAGAGACTATTCACAGATGCCTGAGCAGGTCCCAGAGCAACCCCGCTCTCCAGCACCCACCAATCCTGATTCTCTGAACTCTGTGCCACTCAGTGACTCACCAGAACTGCGCCGGTCCGGGCGCCAGCACAGACCGCCTGCATATTTAAAAGACTATTCATGTTCGCATCTGGGGGGAAGGGGTGTTATGTCTTTGGAACTGACCAAAGTTCCCAACCAGGTCCGTCTATATTACGGGGGCGTTTACAGCTCCCATTGGCTGGCTCCCTTCGACAGCCGGCTATAAAAGCCGGCTGCTAGGTCGAGCCAGCAGCTGTTCGCTGAGCATGTCTGCTTGTTAGTATGCAGACGCGACAGCCCTTTATTCCATTGAATAAAGCCATTCCTTGTTAATGCTCTGGTCTAGCCTCTCATTTCCTGATCCATAATAAAACCCATTTATTATAAACCCAATAAACTCAACTTTATTACTTACTATATTTGTATCAGCAGCTGTGGGATCCTATCTGTTCCACTACCAGTTCAGTGATCGTGTGTATCTGCAAGTGCACCTAATGGGCACACAGCTTTCCCCACATCAGCTGCGGCCTTCAGTGCCAATCAGCCGAGAAGATAAAGAAGAGAAACACTCAGGGGCAGGTGGGAAGGCTGATCCTGCATTTATCTGTTCTTTCTACTTTCAGATCATCAGAGGCTTTTTTTTTAAAACTACTGGTTCAGTTGAACCAGTCCAAACCGGTAGCATTCCACCACTGCAGCCCACCAACCCCACTGCACTGTAAACTAGTTGGAAAACATACAAGATAAACTAATTTTTAGGACAAATCCTTCCTTAATTTCTTTCTCTGAACATTAAGCCTCTGGGAGCTCCTGCCTCTCTTGTCTGATTGTTTCCTAGGCAACATCTCTTCCCCTCATTCCCTAAGGTAATTTACACATTCCACTACAATATGTCTCCTACATTTCTATGAGGTGTATCTTCTCCATATTAGTATCTGCTCTGCAGACATCTTTCACAAATTTGACTAGGTCTGATACTGCTAGTCTATTGAAAGGTTGTGAAGACCTGGTTGTTCCCATTGGCTGCATGTTGATGTGCTTATCCTGTGAGTTTTGATATGTGATGGATTTCCTGATTATCTGTTTTGCTGTTATGGTTTTGGGCTATGCTTGGAGTGTTTATTATACTTGTTATAGTTGTATATAGCCAGAGAGACATTTTCTTAAGTTGGTAATCATATATATCCTTAAGTAACTTTGTTTTAATGGTCCATATATCTTGGCTATATTCTGAAAAGCTTAAATACACCTCATCATAATGTTTCTATATAATTATTGAAGCAGATTGTACATTGATAAAAACTGATAAGATTGTTTTAAGAAAAACAAAGAGATATTAAAAACCCAAAGCCATTGATCTTCAGAATTGTACTGTTTTCTGAAATGGTGAAAAATCGTTAAATATATTCCAAATGTATAGTTAGTAAAATATACTGTAGTATTTCCACAGCCGTACAATAATCCAGTTGTAAACAACATTCAAGTTCTATAAATCTGCCTGATTATTCATGGCAGTTTCATTAATGGGCTTACAATAAATATACCAAAACATGGCATAAACACATTAATAATATAACATTCTACTTAATAGCTTTTTCTCTTGGAAAGGAAGTTCAAGTTCTCAGCAGAGCTAACAAATCTTGTCTTTGAATTAATTCATTACCAAAAGAAATGGATCTGGTACCAATTGAAAAAACATATAATTTTGATAAACAAAACCAAGGCACAATCCAAACTTAGTAATCTTTACTGTTCTTTACTCTTCTGCCCCTTTTCAGGTGTGGCTTGCTTTGTTATATAATATTGCGTGTATCACTACAATCTTCCTGCTATCTCCTGCAGACGCCACGGTGGTGAAGATAAAATATTTGTTCCCTCTAATCAGCCAATTTTATTCAGGTTCAAATACATATTACATTTAGTAATTTATTGCAGATCCTGGTGATTTTAACTGGTGTGGAAATAGAGAAGATTAAACTGAATGGAGCGTTTGCATACGATTTTAGGCTGTTAAATATTTTTCTTCCCATTAGAATAAATGTACACTGTACAAAGATGTACAAAACCTAAGTTTTTATCTTCAGCATTTTAATTATAGCCTTGGGATATAAAAAAGAAGAAGGAAGATAAGTTCCTGTCCATAGATAAATCATGGAAGTTTGTATGAAAAGACATATATAACACATAATGCAACTCTATATTTTAGTGCAAAAATATTCTATTTCTAACACAACAATATTAGAATTATACTATAAAATAGCTAACAGAAAAGGAAAGAGTTTTGCAGCATTAAATTAGGTAGAAGAAATTATCTAGACTTCTCTTTAAGTAAGAGAAGTTGTAGTAAACTATGTCCCTCCAGTAGTATTGCAACTCAAAACATTCCCAAGTAACATGATTCATTACAAGGAATTCTGGGAAATGTAGGAGGTTTAGGTTCCCTGGCCTAAATAATCATGGAACAAATTCAAACAGAGTTTGAATAACAAATCACAATTCTTTTCTTTCTGTGACATGTTGCCATTATTGTAAGATTTATCTTTGGATTCCATACCTACATGTTATTATAGATAATCCATAAGAACAAGGACTGGAATGGAGTTAAACAAAAGAATTTAAACACTTAGCAGCATTAAAAATATGTTGGGTTAATTGTTAGACAAATGTCCTTTAAAAAGGTGTTTTGTGATGCAAGTCCCAAATAAGTTTATTCTGTGAAATAATATTTAGATAACAATATTCTTAATAATTCAGACTTGTTATTTACAGTAAAAGCCAGACAAAAATAAAACTTGGTCCAGTGTTCTATATCTAATTTTATGAGATTATTTTATAATTTCCAACATTTTTATTATAGTATTCCACACTTAAATAGAATTCTTATTACCTTTACAATTAGACAAAGTGGCTAAAAGTTATAAGCTGTTGTTAGTGCTGAAGTATTTTATGAAAACATTGTTGCCACTATTAATCAATCTTTATTCAGCCTGCTGAGGATTTGCTAGTTATTTTTGCTCTTCCCCTCTAAATATATATTGTGATCAGTGGTGAGATGATGAGAGAAATCTAAATGGAAAACTAATTTTGAAAAGGCAATGATACATGATAGAATTCCAATTTAAATTCACCATAATTTGCCTGAAAGAAATACAAAATGTATGACTAGGAAGAAAAGGTTTTCTCAAGTTTGTTGTTTTCATTTTTTGTTTTGCAGAATTAAATTCTTTATTGTCTCCCTGTCCACTCCTCATTTGGACAATTTGTTAAGGAATAGCTATCTTAAATATCATGAATAACTAATTAAAATCAGTTTTATATTATAGTAGTAATAACCAGAACAACAGTTCACATGCTCTGGGATTATCTTTGGTATCTAGGCAAAATAAAATTAAGACGGACAATTAATTGAATTACTCCTCATTTGCTCTCATAGAAGGATAGACAACAAGGAAAGATCTTTTATAAAAAAACAGAAGCACTTCCCATTTAGCCCTGTTTTTCATCTAGATTGTATACAGGTTAAATATATACTGTGGGTAAATAATCTGCAATTTTGACTTTTGTCTAGAATAAAGAAAAATGTATTGTTACTTGAATGGGAGTCCTACACTAATAGTAATAGCAAGCAATAAAACTTAGATTTATATACTGCTTCACGGTGCTTTACAGTGCTTTCTAAGCAGTTACAGAGTCAGCATATTGCCCCCAACAATCTGGGTCCTCATTTTACCCACCTTGGAAGGATGGAAAGCTGAGTCAACCTTGAGCCTGGTGAGATTTGAACTGCCAAATTGCAGGCAGCTTGCAGTCAGTAGAAGTAGCCTGCAGTACTGCACTCTAACCACTGCACCACCATGGCTCATAATGTTTTAATCACCTCACACAGGCTACAATAATATTGTCTACATGGGGCTTGTTATCACTTGGAGATTTGCTTTGCAGGCAATTATTGGGATAATGAGTTGTTAAGAAAAATATGCTATCATTGGAGACAATAGAATTCTGCTAATACTAAAGGTGTACAGTGTGATCTAAAATGCATTACTAGAGCTATTGTGATTTTGTTACTTATTTATAGAGATATCCCACTTTAAATGCTGAGCACTTCAGAAGTAAGACTTGAAGGCTGGCAAGGCTGAGCAAGAAAGATCAATGTTGCTATTGTCTTCCTTTCTCTTCTCTTTTTTTTTTCCTGTCCAAAAGGACAATTGTCCTTCCCTTTTTGTAAACATTTTCACTGTAATTTGTATTGTAGAAAATTTCATACAACAATTTCTTTTCTTTTAGCTGCTTATTGCTTTTTGGCCAAGCATTCAATTTAGTTCCTTCCTCTTGATCACCAAAGCTATTATTTATCTGAAAACTAGTAGCCAATTCCATTACAGATGAAACTTCCATTTGTGCTGCCAATGAATGGTCCATAATCCTTTATAAAGCCTTATACTTTCTCTTGTTTATATCTTGCTCCTATCTTTTATCTTCAGCTCTCCCCCCACACATACATACTTCTGGTTTTGTTAGGATATGTGTAGAGTAACCCTTGTATAAAAAGGATATGCACATGGAAAATGGTTTATGAGAACAGTTAGGAAAATGTTATGTATATGTAAATAACGTAGTTGGGTTGACAATATATAAACTACAAATATGTATGTTTGTAGCTTTAAGGAAAAATACTGTAATGTATTATGCTGTGTTCTGGTTGGTTGACTATGCTACAAGTTGCCATAAGAGGGAGTAATAGATCATGGTTTAATTCTCTTTCTCACTGATGATCTCTCTTGATACTTATACTGACTGACTATGGACCAATACTGACTAACTCTGTTTATTTTGATATGCTGTTGATATTAAAGGTTATCTGTTGTATTATGGTTTGATATTTGTCTGCTGTAAAAGATGTGAAACAGGTAAGAAGACTTTATAACTGGATATTTCTGGACTGATAAAAAACGTGTATGACATGGACTGTTTATTGGACTGTGCTATTTCTTCAAGTAAACATTAACACAACTTGTTCAACTATGTGTGGCTGTATATTTATTCATAACTGTTCTCATAAACCGTTTCCGTGTGCATATCCTTTTTATACAAGGGTTACTCTGCACATATCCTAACAGATTCCAAAGACTTTTGTTTCTTCTTTACACCTCTTGTTTTTATGTCTTCTCTCATTCACATTGGAATTCTGGATATGATGCCATTCCTTCTGTTATCCAAAATCTGACATTTAAAGGGATAATTAACCTGGATCCAGCAAGTGAATTTTCCTGTATTTTTTCAAATTTTCTTCTATTCTTCTTCTACTATCTGTGAGGAAGATGAGAATCATGTTAGACTCCTCCTGGTTAGAAGAGCCAGAAGAAGAATGTCTCTTTCATAAACAATATGGTGAGATGTAATTTAAAAAACATTGAGATTGGTCATTGTCTGCGTCAATAAGGATCATGCTAAGTGTTGGAATTACTGGACCACAAATGGGCTACATTCAGGACTGTTGGCTGAACAACCAAGGTCAGCCTCTGCCTGACTACTAAAAGAAAAATTATCTGCCACAAATATATAAAGGCTGAAATCAAATAAAACTGAAGTCCAACAAGTATAGAATATCTGAAAAGAATGCACCAGTTCTGGAAACAACAACATCCAGAATCAGAAATAATAGAACAGAGGCTAGCAGATCAACACTGCTTTACAGTACAAAATAAAATACACACAATGTAAAATTGGAAGAACTGCAGAGGTCTACATAGGGCAAAGAAATCAAAACCTTGCCAGAAGTAGCTGTAATTGTAGATACAAACTTGGGGGAGTTGGGAGTAGAGAAACCAGCATAGCTATTGAATCATTTTCGTTCCCAAACCAGTCACTGGTCCTCGTTCTCAAACCAGTCCTCTCCTTTATTCTCAGAAAGAACAAAGCCTTCTAATAAAAATGAAGAGGAATTGAAACAAAGAATAAATGAACATTTAGAACAATACAAAATCAACAGAATACCCAATCCACAAATATCACTTAGAAGAAAAGAAGATTAGGGAAGCACTGGGAATAATAAAGCAGCAAATAACAGCCATAGCCAAAAAGATAATCAGATATGAAACTCAAACTGCACACC
Source organism: Pseudonaja textilis (assembly GCF_049901715.1). Lineage (NCBI taxonomy): Eukaryota > Metazoa > Chordata > Lepidosauria > Squamata > Elapidae > Pseudonaja > Pseudonaja textilis. The sequence continues at coordinate 47,601,560 of NC_141996.1, forward strand.
ATAGACAGAAGCTCAAATTTCAGTTGAACTAGAAATGTTTCTACCAATCCATCAGTGAAAACACTGCAGTGAACCAGTCAGCACTCAACAAAGAATAAACAGTGCAGTTCTGGGCACAGCTACATGGGACAACTCAAAGAAATACCACAAGAATGCAGCTTGGATAAAGGAGATAGATAAGGAAAAAGAAGCAGCTGAAATAAAAGAACTTGTACTAACAGCAGAAATGGAAGAGAAAAGGGAAAGGAAGTTCAAGAATTGGTCAGCACCAGGTGAAGATGAACTACATGGTTTTTGGTTCATATCTGATTGGTCTACAGCCATTCATTGCCAAGCAGTTTAGCAAGGAAGTGAAATTGAAAATTGGTTAACATCTGGCAAAGCCTACCTGAAATATCCCACAAAATGGGCATCATCAGACAACTCCAGACCAATTGCCTGATTACCAGCAATGTTCAAATTGCTAAATGGTATGTTAGCTGGTTTAGTCCAACAGCATCTAGTTCAAAACAACCTGAGCAGAAAGAAGACTGCAGAGGAACAAAACATCAGTCCTAATTGACAAGAAGATTTTGGAAAACCACAAGAAAAGGAAAACCATCCTGAATATAGCTTGGTGTTAATAACACAATGGAAGACACATTTGCTGATCAATGGGGATAGATCAGTAAAAGTTAATATCAAGAGAGGAGTCTTTCAAGCAGACTTACTATCACCATCTATGAAATCTATGCAATGGTCATTGCAGTGAAAAGGTCAGGTCAATGGCTATCAAACATTAAAAAAAATCTACTAAACTACTTACCTGCTTTATATGGATGGCCTGAAACTTATGGGAAAACACCATCTAAAATTGAAACATTGTTCAATAAGGTTCATAAATACAGCAGCATATATAACTTATTTTGTTCATAACATAAAATCATAGAATCATAATTTTGGATGGGGGCATTTAAGCTACAGAGTTGAATGAAGAAATCTGAATTTTTTTAAAAAAACTGACTGATGGCTGTGTAATTTGTGCTTGAACAGGTCCAATGAAGGGGAACCTACTCATTCTTTTGATAATTAGATTTGTTGTTGAACTTCTCTTGCTGTTAGGAAGGTTTTTTGTTAACATTTAATTGGAATCTGCCTTCCTATAATTTAAGTCTATTATTCTGTGTTTAACCCTATAGTATGCTAGGTTATAGGTGTTAATTTGCTTCTGATGTCTTTTTATATATTTAAAATATACTCTCATATTTCTTCTTAATATTCTCTTCAAAAGATAAAACATGTCTAGACCTGTAATCTTTTTTCATGTATCTTCATCTTTAGTCTCTTAATTATTCTCATTTTTAAACCACCTAGGTGCCTTTTCAATTGTTGTGTTGTTCACCCCATGCATTCCATGAGTAAAATACAAGAGTTAATTTGTTCTATGGACCTCTTCTACTGAAATTCTTCCAGAAAAATAGAACAATAAAACAAGGTAGAGTAATCTCTCTTTCTGAGATAATATTTTGTAATTTAAATCATTATACAACATAGTATGTTATTATGTTTACCTAAAATATATTTCTTAGAAGTACCTTGAAGATGATAATCTGGAGAGGAAAGAATAGTTGAACACAAACCAAGGATAGTATCTCTGACTGAAAGATACTTAGCTCAAGTGATAAAGAGATGTGGGATATAAACACTAACTATTGATAACAGATCATCACCAGATAATTATGAGGTGTGATTAATGTATACTGAAAAGTAAAAACAATCAGTACACATGAACACCAGTATAAACTGGATTCTGAACATGTGCAACATATATTTTATGGGTTCATCCACGTAACTCTTGGGTTTCCTAATGAACAGAAAGAATAAAGAAGTATCCTATATTCTGTAATATTCTGTAATCTTTGGTTACAATTACCCATTCTTGCTTAGCTTATTTATCCTGATGTGTATTAATTGCCCTTGAATCCTGAAGCTGTTAAACACTAACACCTGTATGTAAAGGAATACAGAAAGTCCAGAAATATTTCACAAAAAGAGTTCTCCACTCCTATACTTGTTGCAGAATATCTTATGCCACCAGACTTGAAATTCTAGACCTAGAAAACCTAGAAATACACCGCCTTCGGTCCAATCTAAGTATAGTATATAAAATCATACATTGCAATGTCATACCTGTCAATGAATACTTCAGCTTCAACCATAACAATACAGGAGCACACAATAAATACAAACTCAAGATAAACCGCACCAAACTTGATTGCAGGAAATATGACTTCAGAGTGGTCAATGTCTGGAATACCCTACCTGATTCTGTGGTTTCTTCCTCAAACCCCCAAAACTTTAACCTTAGACTGTCTACTATTGACCTCACCTCTTTCCTAAGAGGTCTGTAGGGGGCGTGCATAAGCGCACCAACATGCCTACCATCCCTGTCCTATTGTTTCTTTTTTTTTTTCTTATATGTATCCATTTCATGTATTCATAACTATGTTTATACTTATACCTATTATCTTGTAAGCGATTGGCAAATCAAATAAATAAAATAAAATAAATAAAATAATATTGAAGAAAATTTGTGGCAACCATTAAGGTACATTCCATGGAACCCAGAAGAATGGCCTTTTCTGCGGTGGCTCCCTCCCTTTGGAATATCATCCCTTCAGAAATTCGACTGACCCCCACTTTGACACTCTTTCATATGGCCCTGAAGCCTTGCTTTTGTCAGTGGACCTGAGGAACCTAGAGTGGGATGGAGCGAATCAAATGCCTTATTTGATTCTGTATTGTTGCGGGGGAGGTTGTATTATGTTTTATGTTTAGTTTTTGCTTTTAGTTTTATTTTTTCTATACTGTGTTTTTTATTGTTTGTAAGGCACCTAGAGTTGCTATGAGTGAGCAACACCTATATACATTGTCTAAATCAGGGGTTCCCAACCTGGGGTGTTCGCATCCCCTGGGAGTGCGAGACAATATTCCAGGAGGTGAGAAAACTTGGGATTAGAAGTTTCAAAATTATTGTGTATATGTCTAATTATATGCAAATTACATGCATATAATTATTTATTTTGTAAGGGATGCAAGAATATATCCGAAGCGTTCTAGGGGTGTGGCGTATAGAAAAGGATAAAATATGAGCTTAACCAGGAAAACAAGAAAGTGTGAGAAAGAAATTCAAGATTGTCCAAGAAGAAAGATGAAAACCTGTCATGTTGTGATTAACATTCTAGTAGTTGTCATGATGAGAGCCAGTTGCAGTTTGTGGTTGAAACATCAGGCTAGAAACCAAAGACTGTGAGTTCTAGTTGGATTTGGGCCAGTGACTTTCTCTCAGTCCTAAGAAGAAAATAATGGTAAATAATTTCCAAAAAAACCTTGCAAACTTGCAATGAAAACTACAGTAGCTAATTTGTCTCCAGGTGTCAAAAACTGACTTGAAGGTGGACACATGCACCACAGATAAACATCTTGTGATATCTGCTTCCTAAACTGGCTCAAACTAAAAAAAAAACTGAAGACAGAGAACTACATAAAAATGGAAATCAAATAATCAGGAATGGTTAGATATGTTATAACTATGTTCTATTATTTCTAATGAGAGGGCAAACTGAATAGTAGTTTCAGTTAGGACATAATGAAAATAAAGTTTTATGTTTATAGGATATTTTTTATTAGTTTGTTTCAGAGTAGATTAAACTGTACTGCAAAGGAATGCTTGAGAATGATGTTTACAAATCTATATATTCAAGTTCACTTGAACACACATAAATCCTTTATATGGGTCCTAGTAAACAAGGATGGACATTATGCATTTAGCTGAATACAAGTGAGCATTTTTGTAGATGTTGAATGAGCATACCTAATCATATATGATGACACCACCTTTCTCTATTTACTTGTGCTATATTTGAATACAGTGACAACATATCTTAAATTAAATTCTTGAACTGTTGGGAACTGTAAGCTTGTTCCAATTCTACTCAAGGTGTCTTAAGTATGTGAAGTACAGTGGCCCAGAAATACCTATCTAAATGAGCAGGTGAGTTTTAAAAACATTTGGATTCTTGTTCAATTGAGACACACTTTCTCTTTCTATTCTCTTCCGTTTCAGAGCTGTCCCAACTTCAGCAGCTTTAATGGCTGCCTCTTTGCCGCTGGCAAAAAGAGCTTCTCCTAGATCTACCAGGGACTTTGCGGTATCCCTAGGATTGGCAGGGTGTGCTCTTTATATTCACCATCTCTTTGGGATGGTTTAGATCCGTTTGGACTGTCCAGGAGCAAAGATATTGGCAGCGATCTCAGACCTCCAAGATCACATGCCGTATCATCGTGATGCCAGCTCTGCCCTCTCCGATCATTGCAGCATCTTAATGGTCACATGATCAAATCCTTGGCAACAGGCTCTTATTTATGACAGTGGTAATGTTGTGGAGTCACGTGATGACCTTTTGTGACCTTCTGACAAGCAAAGTCAATGGGCAAGTCAGATTTGCTTAACCATGTTATTAGCAACTGCAACAATTTACTGTGGAAAGAAAGGTCATAAACTGAGGCATTTAACAACTGTCTTGCTTAGCAATGGAAATTTTGGACTGATTTGTGGTCGTAACTCGAGAACTACTTGTATTTGCAGTTTCTGTTTTCTTTGATACTGAACAAAATTTATCATTTTACTTGGGGTTTAATGCCTTTATTTATTTGTTTTGTTTAAGCACAAAACTAAATCTCTAGATACTTATCCTGGGCAGCAACTTTGCTTAGATTTTCCTGTGAATCTTGTAAGTAGTTCCTTTGATAAATGGGATCACTTTTAGCAACTACTTGGCACAGATAATGCCATGGACAGATTGCTTGTTGTGCTCACTCCAGAGCTGAAGGATTTATTTTTCTTCTATCCCTGAAGGACATAACTGAATTAGTATAACTCTAATTCAACTGACAATATTTTTCTTCCTGTGGGTAAATGGCTAAGTGGCACCATTGGCTATCACTAAAAAAGTTAGGGTATAACTTTCTTTGTTTGATTCAGAGTTTCAGAATTTGTAATCTATTAAATCTCTTTAATGTGTAGGAGGGGGAAGGTTGGTTAGAGAGTTTTAAATGACTATTTTTAAATATTTGTTTAAACACAGTTAAAGTGTGTATCAAAACATGACAAAAACTGAGTGAAACCAAATATGTATATGTTTTAAAATAACAGCAATATAATTTAACCATCTCTGATGATAAACCAGATTTACTGAGCTATTTGTATGAATATGACAGGGCACAGTAATGAGAACATTTTGATAATTAATAGAAAGTACCTGCAAAATCTCTGCTTTTAATTACAATGACAAAAGCAGAATCATGGTATTGCACTAAAGTTCCACATCAAAATTGTATGAAACACTATGACTCATAGAAAAGAGGCAGGACTAGCCAAATGATGCCATAGTACTATTTTTTCTACCCTTGTCTATCTTCATGCATATCATTGCTTTCAGTTTTGGTGGGTGGAAGGTAGTGGAGTAGAAGATTTTAAATCTTTGCTGGAAGGGGATCAGGAAATATTTTGCATGTAATTGTACCTATCGTGAAGGCATTTACTGAGGCTCGCTTCCCGTCTGGTATGCAAGTGTTGGGGGTAACTTTGAGTGAAAAAAAATGAAGCGAATGCTTGTAATGTGATGAAGAAGTGGCCCCGAGAAGTTGTTAAATATGAAGAAGGGCTATGGATGGTTGGTATCATGGGATTGTAGTGAGGAACTGTGGAATGATAATGACGAAGGTGGGCTGAATAAGTACAGAATTCCAACCAGATGGAATAAGATCACTACCTGGAGTTTGGCCAACTTTTCTTTAAGCAATCTCTCAATTTGTAAAATGAGGTGGTTGCTAATCAGAATCTACTGCTAGGTCAAATCCAAAATGTTCCTGAAGTGACTATAAACAGTACACATAGTCTGAAACTGAGACTTTTGTATTTTCACTGCAATAGGATATGCCACCAGGGTAAATTGTCCAGCAATGTTGTATCAGACTCCATTATTTAACTTTAGGAATTTAATGTAGCTGCCTCCATATAGTGCTCTTCTGTGATCCTTCAGATAAATTTATTTCATGACTTTTGACAGCACTTGCCACAAATTGCGAGGAGTCCAAAAGATCTTCAGTCAGTTTGAAATGGAATATCAAGAAACTTTGATAGAGTGCAGGTCTTTGTCAAGACAAACCTAAATCAACTCCTGCTCCATAAGAAGGGAATTATTCCTTAATTTGAAGGAATAGTGATATTCTTTTCTGTAGTAGTAGGTAGAAAGATGCCAATAAATGGCAAGATGGATGTGAAGTTCAAATGACTTTTATTTGAGAGCAGAGTTCAACAAAATTAGCAAAAGTTGAAGAAAAGTATAAAGCTGTGCCATTGTTACAAAAAGTCTCAGAAAGTAATACTGTTGGTAGGTAAGTGCTAAGATAGCTGTTTTCTTGTATTGGTTCTATTTATATAGCTAAAAATAGTTAATGTAGTTATTCATTAACTTAGTTAATGTAACAGATTCATACAGAACGGATAAACACATATCATTTTCATTCACACATATGCTACCACTTCATTGCAGTCAGATTTTGGATGTTCAGAAATGTTTAAAGGTTTTCCCTGTGAAACTGATATATTTTCTTTACATATATTAAAAAATATTATTTTAAGAATAAATGTATATAATAAGATAGATCTACATTTTGTTGAACATTTCTTGGCTCATAGAAATCATTTTACTATATTTAGCATAAGAGTGGTATTTTTTGCCAGTCTGCTCTCATTTTGCATAATTTCTTCATGCTACAAGATTACTTTTATCTCTGCTTACAATCTGTATTACTATACAAGGGCCTTTTTGTTACTGTGAGAAAATCCTACAAATGTTTTATCAAATGGTTCTTCTGTTTGTGTCTCACAATCTGTGATATATGATTTGGGTAGAAGAGAAAAGATAAATAGCTTTCATTTTAAGCCCACAGAAAATGGGTTGTTCTGCATGAGTAACTGGTAAATCTTTTTCTTTTCTTTTTTTTAAAGGAAAAATCTCTACCATAAATTCTTTGCTCTCTTTAATAATAATAGGACTTTAAGTGGATGAGCAAGCTGATTTTGCTGCAGTGTGATGCATCAAGTCAAATCCTATTAAACATTTAATTCTACGGGCACTTAACATTAAAGAGGCTTTTTTTTTTCATTTGATATAAGAATATACTTGGTTCCTTTATCTTATAACAAAATTAAAAATTATGTCATCTGAAGTGCCTCAAATTTACAATAAAAGATTGCCCTTTCTGTGACTTTTTTTGAAACTTAATTTTGGCTCAAATGTAGAAAGAACTTAAATGTATAATATATAAAAGCTAGTTAGATAGCATAACAGATCTATAGCAACACAGATGATGCTAAAATATATGAATAGCATTTATAATAAACTTGCTTTCAGCCATATTCATGTTTTTGTAGGCAGTTCTTGTAGCTGTTGAAGAGGGTTTCAATCCAAAGGAAGGATAGTTAATGATACTAAAACAGATTAGGCAGCTTCTGTACTGCTCATTAATTTGTGATCTGTCTGAGGTTCAGAAACCATTCAAAGACACAATCCAAGGGAAACTACTGTACAGGAAGTGATCATCAAGGAATTTTAATCCTTCTTTACTTTTATTTATTAAATTTCTTTGCCACCCATCTCACCACAAGGTGACCTGCACAGCATATAACTTTAAAAACAGTAAAACCATATACTGGTATATATTACTATATTCATGTACATACTTAGATTAGAGTTTAAGAAAATTTACTGATCTATGAATGTCACTCATATTTTGAAAGTTTCCCTATATATTTCTTCTGTTTGAGAAACAAAGGTTGTCTAGTGCATATTCAAAGTAAAAGGAAGCATCGACATGGTTGCATATAATTTCAGAATATCCACTTGGAATATAATCGTAATTGTATTTTCTCAAAGTTCTTGCAATGCGTTCATTAAAGATCATAATAGTGAGGGTTTTTTCCTCTCATCAGCAGTGGGTCAGAAAGTCTAGAGGGATATGGGACAAAAGAGGCATGGAGCTGAAAAGACAATTGTGGCAAAATAATCTGTCACATATAAATAAATGTAAACCATGTGTTCTAAAAATTTCATCAAATTTTGCCCCAACATATTCACACACAAACACACATACCACATACATATATACAAACCCCCCAAACCTCCCCTCCATCAGCTTTACGGCCCCACAAAAGAATAGTTTCAGTACAAACTTAAATGAAAGTAATAAAAAAATATGATGGGGAGGAAAGCATACGCATTTAATTGGATGGAAAAGTTTTTTCTGCTTAATACAAGCTCAATAGAGAAAAAAATAGATTTCTTTTCCTACCCTGGCATTCATATCAGTATAGGCACAGGTTTGGCCAATGAATTTATATTTTCCCAGAAACCTAATGAGAAATTGTTTAAAGACATAATTGAATTGTAAGGGGATATTAGAACAAGCATCACTGCAGATAGCAGAACAACATATGTAAATTCAGGTAGAAGGGGAAATGTTTTCGCTGAATATATAATTTGCAAACTGAAAAATAATGTCTGAAAAAGAAAGATTAGTTAACAGGCTTGCTGCATACAAGACTCTGAAATAATAACCACTGGCAGCTAACTGTATGACATGACAAAAATGCTGTAAGGTTTACTGAATCTATGTCTTGGTTACGTGATTTGCATAATTGAAAATGATATCTGGAATACTGGAATGGACATTTAATTAATAGTGCAGTCCAATACATTTCCACAGCATAATCCAATACAAATTCTCCATGGCTTCTCAGAATAAAAGCTACTGATTTCAATGGGACTTCCAAGTACACGACAACAGTATAGCAGCTTTCAGTTAAAATCCTATCCATGCTGAACTGTTAGCACTTATCTCTGAATAATTGTTGCACTAATTATTTACAAATAAGAGACTGCACTGATAAAAATAATCATATTCAATGTTAATAACTTGCCATAAATAATTATATCTTTCTATTTGTATTATTTTGTTGTGGTGTTTTATCATTTCCCCCTTTTTATTACATTCTTATAAATCTTGATACCACACTCTTTCAATAAAATAATATTCGAGCAGAATATTACTAATAAATTACATTATGATATTTGATATGCATTAGTGTATTTCTTGTTGGTAGAAGTATTAAAACTATTTGTCTACAATTGTGATATACTAATATCTGTCACTAAGCATACAACTTAGTGTAATCCCTCCAACAAGAAAGCCAAATCATTTTTAGTATTTTCCTCAGAATCTCTATCACTGGCAGAAACAGAAATGAAAAGTGAAAATGACAAGTGGTAGTTATCAGCAGGATCTTGATCTCCTGCATTTTGAAGATACTTCAGGCTAATTAAAAAAAATAACAAGAAATTGTTGAATTCTGTACACCACCAGAATTATCCATGAAAATTGTTCATTTTTCATTTTGTATATCATCCACATTATCTTTCTTACAACATATAAGACAGAAAAAAAATGCTTGAACTTCCTACTGTGTGATGTTAATACAATCTTTCATAAAGATTTTATACCAGATTCCATAATAAATACTCTCAGAAGCAGAGTTGGTGATGTTATTAATGAAGAGCAATATGTTAGAAGCAATTGGGTCTCAAAAAGCATATTTTAAGAAAAGTTGCATCTAAATGCCATGCCATATGTTTTGTTGTAAACAAAATTGTACATTAAGGGAAGTTAATATAATTATATTATATGAAATACAAATTAATATCTTTATTTCTAAGTGTAACAGACCTGGAATTGCATGCATTTTAAAAACCTGAAGTCACCAGTACACTGGCCATATTAATCATGATTACCAACATTAAAAACATTTTACAGCATGAATATGAATACATATACATAGGGATTAATTTTGCAGATATAATTACAGCCTGCATTTCATCCAGGTGGTAGATGACCTCTGTATATCCCAATTTGATAACATATTCAGCACATCATGGAAAGCATTTCAGAACACTGTTATAAATATGAACTGCAGCGATAAAGTCTTTGCATAAACATTAGTATTTGTTGAGAATTCCTGAAGTATTTGCACCTGCAAGGATATAAAAGATACAAATCTGAAGTTTGGTAATTGAGATACTATAAAATAAAAGTTTAGATAAGATGTAGAGTGCAGAGGGTGAACAGTTTCAGGTCATTCTTATCTTCATAGTCAGAAATAGAATGTTCTGTTTCTGCATGTAAGCTTTCACTAGAGCAATGATTAATGAAGCAGAATATATAACTATAACAGAAATGAGATTTATTTCAGCAGCTAGCACCTATCCCTTACAGGAGGAAAATCAGAGAGCACCTGTTCCATGCAGGTGTACCTGGAAACAAAGAATAAGTGACCTGAGAGCAGCAAGGGAGGACAGAGTTAAATAGAAAGAATATACTGTATACTGAATAAATATTCAACTCAATACTCCACTGCCCCTTGTGGTCAGAAGTTGGCGAGGTGCTGAACAATCACTGCCACTGAAATATTTCCTAAAGAACTGCCTGAAGAAACCTAACAGCAAAGATAATTTTCTTAAATTCTCTCTCTCCCTCTCCCTCTCTCCCTCCCTCTCTCCCCCCACCCTTCAGCACACACTTACATGTTTCCTTAGGATGAATTTATCTCAATAACAATCATTCAGAAACAGAATAAATGTAGATCCACAATAAACACAATGCCAATGCTGGCAATGGTAATGATTCGTCAACTTTTTTATGGGTGGGAGGTGGTATTACACAATATACAACTTGCTGAAGAGTGCTACATTATATCACATTACAATTTCACTTCTCAATTTTTAAATATATTGCTTCAGATATACAACAAAAGACCTAACTAGATATCTGTATCAGATATTCTGTATAGGAATATATTACTTGATACCTAAATGTTATGTCTCACCTGAGCCAACTAAGTGAGAAGTCCAAGTTTCCAAAGGAATATACACAAGCAGACAAGACCAGTAATGACAGGGTTAAATTCCTTTGGCCAGGCAAGTCCTTGGCAGTCTCACACAAGCTGTCTGCCAAGTCCGATAATAAAGCAAGAACATAAATCACAGGCTATCGCCACACACAGAGTCTTTCGAAGCTTCTCTCATAAATTAACACGTTGTCCTGAACAAATTCTCAGAGCAAACACACCCACTTTTATTCTCTGTGGGGCGTGTCAGTCCCTCATCTCAGTCTCTAATTCGTCCTTTCCTGTTATGTTGCAACTTACACTTTTGCCTATGCTGTTGCCTCGCATCAAGCCAGCATTCCTCGGCTTGATCCTCATTCAGAGGCTCTGATACGTTCTCCTGATTATCTGCCGACACCTGAGGCACAATCAGGGGGGAAGATCCTGCCGAGGAGGACAGTCCAGGGGAGGAAGGCAATTCCAAATCCTCCAACAAAGCAGGCTCAAACCTCAGAGCCAAATCCTCCCCTTCCTCATTTACCAAGTCCTCGACCTCTGACAAAGCAGGCTCAAACCTCTGAGCCACAACACCTAAAAGCCTTTTTTAAAATCTAACATAATAGTGGAGTAGAAATATTTTCAGTCACATATTGGGGAGGGAAGAAAAACTTGAGAGGGTTTCATCCACAGGTGTAAATGTTTTTAAGAAAGGAATGAATGACTAGAAAGATAGCAGAGTTTTGTTTAAGGCTGTTATGGGAAAAGTGCACACATGCAGAAAATGATTCACTTGCTGTTACTATAACAGCAGTATTCCCTGTAGAAGAAATGATCTATTTATTTAATCCAATGCCCAGAGGATTGCACTTGCTGTTTTAAAGATTTTTTGAACTAAAAGATGCAATTACATGCATGCAGCTAAACTCTTTGAGCTAAGTCATTGGCATAATATTTTTATAGATCTCAACTGACCCTTTTCTCTTACTTTCCCTTTCTGGAAATCATTCATTTTTAAGATACCTGCATTTACGTTTTTAAGTGCTATTTTACATGTGTCTTAATGAACCTCAAATGCTAGAATATTATAAGAAGCTAGTGGCTAGAGTGCATTTATTAATATTTTGTTCTTGATTAAGATTTCTTCTTTAAAATAGGACTAATCCTTTCAATTCTATTGGATATCCATCTTTACAGAGATGAACCCTACAGCTTTCAGTGCTTGGAAGTTTCTTTGCTACTTAACATTAAGTGTTTTACAGCAATCAAGAATTGCCCAGACTAGTATAAAGTGAATGTAGCACAACAATTTGACCTTATCCAATTTCCACAACTTCCCATTAGTGAAAAGTGAATTCATTCAGTGAATTGTACATATAAAGAAGACACTATAGCAGTGTCTCCTCAATTATCCTAAAGGCAACAGAAAGGTTTATTTAAGGAAATATTTTGCACCCTTTTCATGATAGTGAAATTGGTCATCAAACAAGTTGTTCTTCACTATATCTTCTATAGTAAATATTTATGCCATCCTTGCATTCATTGCTTTCAAGAGTATAAGGCTGTATAAGCCACCTATTCTAGATATCAATTTGTAAGGTAGACAAATTCTGAACAGCTTGTACAATCCAGTAATATTTTATTACTACGTGTAATTCAATAAAAGAAATATTATTTAAATGCTATTAACTTTAAAAATTAACTTATATACTTCCTGCTTTACTATTCTCCCTTATGTACTATACATACGGAGGTCTTGAATAGTTTAAAACTATTTAAAACTATTCATGCCTCCCTCTCTCCTTCCCTCTCATATATCTGTGTTCTTCTCCCTCACCCTAGATCTTGGTGATTCAAAAACAATTGTCTTATCCATCGAGTTAGAGTTTTTTATGAAAGCAGGAAATGAATAATATTCTGGTAGATAGGAATTCCATATTCCATTTTTATTGGAACTTACTTTCACTGATATGGATCTTCATATACTTTAAGATCGTCTCTGGAAACAGAATTCATGAGATCCCCTAGTAATATCAGTTGTAGTGCAGAAGTCTACAACACCTGTTTGCATGTTAAAGGCAAGTCAAGAGAACTCCAAAACTGGATAGAATTGAAGATGCTACTTTTATTTTGTATTGTTACCCTACAATTTTCCTACCCAATGGAGTGCCAAATTGAACAATATATCATACTCCTAAGGTATAAAGAACAATGCATTTATAGCCAGTATAAGATCATATTTGTTCTTTTCAATGTATATGTCAAAAGAGGAAGATTTTACACTTTCTAGATCATGTCAAAATCATCCTGGAATTCACAATTTTACAAACATCACTAAGATACATAGATGCCAATAGCAATAAACCTTCATTACCACCCCCTATTTCCTTAAATAATCTCTTCCGTATTTTTATGTCATCTTACTCTTGCTGGTTCATTTCTGAGATTGCAACAGGAATTCATAAGCAATACATGTGTCAAAATTCCCACTGTGCTTAAACAGCTTTCCAATGGAAGCAACACCACCACCATAGTAATAATAGCTGTAATAGTCCAGTGAAAAATGTAAGCATTTCCTTGTATCTTTTACACAACTCATCACATACAACATGCCACCTGCTGACAGTAATGTAAGAATTCCAAATATGTGCATGCCATTTATGTTCAGATGAATAAAAACTGAACAATGCTGATTTCAAGTAAAATAAACAAGACATAAAACATTATGTCCAGAGCCGCATAAACCTGTGTTACATATTAAAGAACAGCTGATTTGGCAATTAAATTTCTAAATGACTGGGATATTATGACACAGCTGAAGAATTCCTTGATATTGATAATCTTGACATATGTCTATTACCTGGCCTGGGCTTTCTTCCAAGATGCTGAAGTGATGATTTAGTTTCTGGAAAAATACCTCAGTTCTGAAATGAAGGTTGGCAGAAGTGCTAAACATGGAATATTTTCTCAGAACTAAATGGTATGAATTCTTTTAACAAAGAAACTTATGGCTATGCTATCACATTCAGTAAGGACTTATGTACCTGCCAAATACATCCCATACTTCTGATACACACACACACTCTCTCTCACACACACACACACATGCTATGTAAGATTGTAAAATACTGCATTACTGACAACAATTCTGCCACATTATTAGCAGAAAGTGAAATAAAAGGGTTCCTACATACTATGCTAGCTATGTAATTCTTCCTATATTTTGTTTTATTTTATTTTATTAATGTAATTTAATTTATAAAATTTATTGGTAACTCTGGGCAGCTTACAATAATAAATAGAATAGAATAGAATTCTTTATTGGCCAAGTGTGATTGGACACAAGGTATTTGTCTTGGTGCAAATGCTTTCAGTGTACGTAAAAGAAAAGATACATTCATCAAGAGTTAAGAATCAATGGGTACATTAAAATATAAATAAATTAAAATCAAAGATTAAACTATAAGAACACATGTAGAGGGCAGGGATGGAATTTGGGAAGGTGGGATCTGTTGTTAATCAACCTCCTCCACTGTGCTATTCCTCCTTTGGAACCTAGGCCAATTGGCAGAACAAGGTCTTTAAGGCCTTACAAAAGCATAGGAGGTTGGGGCCATCAGAAGGCAAGATGTTCCAGAGGACAGAAGCTGGATAACCAGGCTATGTCCATGCCAGGTTATCCAACCACCTTAATGTTTTTAGAGAAATGAAGGGGGAGGGACAAGCACCAGCAACACTGCTTTAATAATACCAATATGATCCACCTGAAAAAGAAGATTGTAGATGTAATATTCAATAAAATAATTAGCAATTGGTTCTTATATAACATCAAATTATGTCATTCAAGCAAACAAGATGAATTGAGTGAGGTTTGGTTATGCTGTGATTTGATTGCAAGAGTTTCTTTTTAATTTTTAATTTAAAAACAATCATACTGGCAATCAAGGATTCCATTATTCAAAGAAAACATTTACATTCCTAAAATTAATTTCTCTTTGTATTATTGCAGAGTAAATCCTATTAGTATGGATATAGCATTTTAATAAGAAAGATAATTTCCATAAATCATGATATAGAAAATAGGAAAGTATTGTTAAGAATCAGATGTGAATTTCAAACAATAAATGTATTTATTATGTAGGTAAAAGTCAATAACTATGATTTTTAATCTATCAGGCGCATATCCTTCTGTCACTCAACACAGAACTTATTGATAGAATATATTATAAAGATGACTAAGGCATCTGCTACATACAATATAGTATTCTGAATATTGATTACAATATAATAAAGAATGCTTTATTGCATGTAACAGATTAAGGACATTATTTGTCTTCTTAGAAATAACATCTGCAGAGTTTAGATATGTTTAATAAGTATTCAGCATTGTAATTAAATACATGTCTACTGAGGTCAATCAGAATAAATACTGGATAAGTTATACATTTGTTCTTCTTATGTGAACAGTTTCAAAGAACAATAAGTAAGTAAGTAAGTAAGTAAGTAAGTAAGTAAGTAAGTAAATAAATAAATCTGTTTCCACATATTTTTTTCTGCTGCAAACAAAACTCAACTAATGGTCATTGCAAGTACAAAATCACTGATCCTTTTAAAGTGATTTGCAATTAACTAGTGTTCTTAAATACACCATGCTGTCTTGTGTCTTGAAAGAGTACCTGCAAGGGGCATTTGAATACCTGGCTAAACTGGATACTTACTATTGTTTTCTAATTACATATGTACAAGAATGTATATTTAGTTAGAATTTAATATTTGAACAATGTTATAATATTTTCACTTATAACGATAGTAACAACATATGAATCTAAAACCATGATCTTTTTTTCTTTGTGTTGTTTAGAATTTTGTGAAGAGTACAGTGTTATAGTTACTCAAAGCTAAGGTTTATTCTTTTCCCCCCTTAATTCTATTGCCTATTCCAGAAACTTCAATACCATGGGCAAAATGGAAGAGATAACATTAGGATGTGGAGAAGGTAAACAGAGTACAGTATATAAACAGAAAAGATGTAGAGAATATAAACAAATCATAATGGAAAAGATAATATATACCGGCTGTAGTAAGATATCTTTATTAAATTGTAAGCAAAACTCTTTAGAAACAATCCCAATGATTTGAAAGTATGATTGCATTTATGAGGGTCAATCCTTAAAGACAGCTCAAATCAGAAAAATCAGTCAAAACTTGGGGAAAATGGCCTCTGGAGAGAAACCTAGAATTTTGTAAAGAAACAAAAGGTGCTGATATTTTAAAAAAAGCTACTAGCAGGAGAGAAAGAATAATTATTGTATGATTTTGTATCCCTTACTCTTTTTACATTTATGTCTGAGATAATTTTTATGACTTTGATAATTCTGAAGACAATTGAACAGTGGCTTTGGATTTGTAAAGTGTCATTACTTTGTAAGTGTGACTTATGAATGCAAGTAAATGATAACTAACTATTATAAAGAATTTCATCTGTTATACTTGAAACCAATGCATAAGTAAGGATTGTGCCTTGCTGCTGTAAGTGCTGTAGGTTATGCATGAGTAGCATCAGGAATAGGGAAGAGAAATGATGACCCCGAAAAGGTTTACAACTAGAGATATCCATATCCATAAATTTACCATAATAAGCTGGAGGCAAGCAAAAGTATATGAATAAATGAAGGCAGACTGAACGATTCTGTTACCTTGACTTAACTGTTTTTCTGTTCTCTATTAATCTACACTTATTTGAACATGCAATCTCCTCAGAACAGTAGAATATTAAGACACATCTCTAACAGTTCCCCCTGATTAAAATACAAACCACTCTCTAGTTACCACATTAAGAAAGCAAGGTGATATCCTTGGGCAGTTTATATTGGAAAAGAGGGATGAACACAAAGAGCCAATGAGTTATAATTTGGATACTCACAATCTGTGCAATTGTTGAAGATCATGTCCTCCTGATAGCTTAGATTGATTGTGTTCTCTGAAGACACAATTCTGAACCTAGTACGCAAAAAGCTAACTGATCCAGTGCAGTTGCGCCATGTATTGTACAATACAATAGTACAAATATTACAGTTGATTACTTTACAAAATGGTGGTAACTTATTAGGAAAATAGTTTATTTTAGAAAACTAAAACTAACAAATAGCCCCCAAGGTACAATTGTTTTATATCCATTTGATAAAACACCACAATGGCACTTTGTAATTTGGAAATAAATGACCAGTAGAGTTGATCTATAGGTAGAAATAAAATGTAGCTAAAATAAAGTAATATTTTAAATAATATAAATTGATGAATATGCAACTGAGTAGATAGCTTCAAAGTGTCCATTTATGATATCATGGGTAAAAAATTCAAATATCCCAGGGTGATCAAATCTGAGAGTTATGTTCCCTTTGTTTTCAGTAGTGCCTTCCATAATATGCCATAATAGTTTTAAGGTAGATTGGTTTTCCTGAGTAGCAGAATTTGACTTTCCCTAATTAATACTTTACAATAATGTTATTTACCATTAATTTATATTTACTTTAAAAAATAGAAATATGGCTGGAATATATTTGAGGCAATTGCAAAGAATGTATTAGAAAACCTACCTACTTCTAAAAGATAACAAAAAAAGGAAGGAGAAAAACCAAATACTTTGAGCTCATCTACATAGCACTTTTGCAATGCTTTTTTCCTGTGTTGGGACATCTTTTGGCAACTGGCAACTGGCAATTTTTAGAGAGTTAGCTTTGGTTCTTGGTTTCCCCTGGCTGAAATTCAGACATCAACAACAAGGAGAAAAGCTACTACCAATCACTTTAGATAATGTGTGCTAGGCAGGTTCTTTTATGGTTCAGAAACTTCATTTTTTTTTCTTTTGTCCAAAAAAGTTTTTCCAACAGCACAAGATTGCAGAGAAGAGTTCATCTCCATAACGTAAGTACTAGTGTTGCTCAAATATAGCCCCTACAGAAGTATTCTTGGTCTATATTATACACCCATTAATAGATACAGACTGTTAGAAACTTTTTTGGAAAATGGTTGTCTGTCTGTGCTTTAATCAGCAGGATAATTCTCCAAAAACAAAATGGAACAGAACCCAGGAGGGCGGAGCTGGTGTCACGGTGGTAGGACGCATGATCTTTTTTTTAAAAAAATAAACTTTATTAGTTTTACTTTTTAAAAAAAACAACAACACAGCTACAAATTATATACAACAAAAAGACGAACAGGTCTTGGCATAGGCCAAGAGGGAAAGAGAGGAAAGCTTGAGAGAGGGATGAGGGAAAGGGAAGGGAAGGGGTGGGGGGGAGTAGGGAAAACAAAAGTAGGGAAAACAATTATAATAAAACCATATTTTTGTGACTGTCTGTAAGGTCTTTTCTTCTTCAAAACTATCGTCGGCAGTGCTTTTCTTTATCTCTGCTTCAGAGGCCTCGGCCTTAATTTTCTTAGAGGTGATCTATCTTTGATTAAGCCAAATGTACAAAGGATTCCAATTGCTATAATAGGTTGAAGATTCTTTATCTTTTAATGCTTTTGTTAGTTTGTCCATTTCGGCGCATTGTAAAATTTTCTGAATAACCATAAGTTCAGGGGGGATAGAGGGTAGTTTCCAGCACTGGGCAAATGCCAGTCTGGCCGCGGTTAAGATATGGATTGTAATATACTTCGACTTTTTGGATATTTGTTTATCAAAAATTCCTAGAAGGAAGGACTCTGGTTTGTACTCAATTTGTTCCATGGTTATTTCCTCTAGCCAGTGCCTAATTTTTTGCCAGTACTTCTGGGTTTCCTTGCATGACCACCACATGTGGAAGAAGGTACCTTCTATGTATTGACATTTCCAACACTTGGGGCTCGTGTTGGGGTGCATCTTCGCCAATCTCGAAGGGGGCAGGTGCCATCTATAAAACATTTTATATAAGTTTTCTTTATAAGCTGCTGATTTCGTGATCTTAATGTTCCTGTTCCAGATCTTTTCCCATTCTGCTAGGGTAATGCTCCGACCCACATTTCTGCTCCACGCAATCATATTTCCCTTGACAATTTCTTGTTCTAGTTCTGTTTCTAATAAATATTTGTAAAATTTAGATATATTTTTTTTAATTGGTCCTAATAGAATTTTGTCTAGAGTCTGTAATTTATTGTAGATTCCAAATTCCTTAATGTCTTGTTTGTATTTACTATGAATTTGAAGGTACACCCACTGATCAATTATAAATCCTCGCTCTTGTAATTCTTGTCGCGTTTTCAACTTTCCTTGTGGGTCTAATAAATTTTCGTACTTAATCATTTTGGTTATATCCAAATTATTAGGGTGTACTATCGCTTCCATTGGAGATAGCCAAATCGGTATTTTTAGATAAAGTTTTTTACGTACTTTTTTCCAATTAGTTAATAAAGAGTCCCTGATAAGATGCCTATGGAAATATGATTGCCTGGGTTTCCCAGATTCCCACAGAAAGGCATGCCATCCTTTCTGCATATCGTGGCCTTCTAATACTAGTGTTCTTTTGTTGGTTAGGTTCACCCAATCCTTTATCCATAGTAGGGTGGCTGCCGTATGATATATTTCCCAGTTTGGCAAGGCTAACCCTCCTCTGCTTTTCGAATCTTGTAGGGCTTTTACGTTAATCCTAGCTTTTTTCCCCTGCCAAATGAAATTCAACGTTATCTTGTTTAGTTCCATAAAAAAAAATTTATTTAGTTTGATTAGAATTGTCTGGAATAAATATAGAAATTTTGGCAGAATATTCATCTTAATCAAAGCAATCCTGCCCAATAAGGAAAGTTGTAAATTGCTCCAGAAATCTAAATCTTTCTTAGATTGTTGGAGAAGTTTGTCATAATTGTTTTCTTTTAATGATTTGCTTTGTGGAGTTAGCCAAATTCCTAAGTATTTAATTTTTTTTGTCACCTGTATTCCCATTGTTGTCTCTAGCTCTTTATTCTGGTCTCCTGTTAAATTTTTAGTCATTAATTTTGTTTTTCCCCTGTTTATTTTAAATCCCGCGACTTCTCCAAATCGTTCTAGTTCTTCTAATAAGTTGTGTCCTTTTTCTATGGGCTCCTCCAGAAAAAAACCAAATCATCAGCGAAAGCCTGTACTTTATATTCTTCTGATTTGATCCTCAGACCTCTAATTCTCAAATTTTGCCTAATGTACGTCAGAAGAGATTCTAGGGCGAATATGAAAAGCAGAGGGGAGAGAGGGCAACCCTGTCTTACCCCTTTTTCTATTTTTATTGGGCCAGTTTGATCCCCATTTATTAGAATGTTTGCCTGTTGAGTGTGGTAAATTGTAGTGATGACATTTTCAAATCTGGTGCCAAGATTCATATTATATATTTTTTGAATTAAGAAATGCCAATTTAAATTGTCAAATGCTTTTTCAGCATCCAAGAACATAAATGAAAATTGTTTTTCCGGGTGGACTTCATAGTATTCTGAAATGTCTATCACTGTTCTTAAATTATTCTTAATTTGTCGAAATGGGAGAAATCCATTTTGATCTTCATGGATATAAGTGTTTAAAACCTGTTTTAATCTATTGGCTATTATAGAAGAGAATAATTTGTAATCTGCATTCAGGAGTGAAATTGGTCTATAATTATTAATAAGTCTGTGGTCTAGGTCCTTCTTCGGGATCAGCGAAATTAAGGCTCCCCTCCATGAGTCCGGCATCTTGGCTGCTAAGAGTACCTCATTAAATACATCCAGCATCAGTGGTCCAATTTGTTCTATGATAATTTTGTAAAGTTCTACCGGTATCCCGTCCGGTCCTGGTGCTTTATTGTTACTTTGCTTCTCTATTGCTGACTTCAGTTCGGACCATGTTATATTTTGGTTTAATAATTCTATCTCTTCCTCTCCAATTGCTTTATCATTCGCTTCCTCCAGGTATTTCATTATTTTATCCTCAGAGACTTCTTCTTTTTTGTATAATTTCCCGAAGTAATTAAAAGTGATCTCTTTTTTCTTCTCTATCTCCTCTTGCATATTGCCCCCCTCGTCCATTAATTGGTGTATCAATCTTTTTTCTTTCGTTTTCTTAAGTTTGTGGGCTAACCATCTCCCTGGCTTGTTTGCATGCTCAAAGTAGATTTGTTTAGTCATTTTCAGACTAATCTCCAATTTTTCTTGTTCCAGTAAATTTAGTTTGTGTTTAGTTGTTATTAACTGGTTCTGTATTCTTTGGTTTTTGGGGTTCTTTTGTAGTTGGGTTTCTAAATCCTTAATTTCTTGTTGTAAGTTACTTTGTTGGGCATACTTTCTTTTATTTCTCATAGCATTGTAAGAGATTGTTATTCCTATTATAAATGCCTTTAATGTGTCCCATATATTTTGTTTCGAAGTTAGATCATTATTATTTTCCTTTAAGAAGAAGTTCAGTTCTTCTTTCAGTTTATTAGTATATTCTTCTTCTTTTATTAAATGAGTGTTAAAAGTCCATCTTTTCTTTGGTTTTCTTCTACCTCTCCAGGTTATTTGAATTGGGTTGTGGTCAGCCCAGTCATTTGGTAAGATTTCGCTATCTTTGATTTCATTAATTAATTCACCGTTTATCCAAGCCATATCTATTCTTGTCCAAATTTTGTGTGGGTTAGAATAATAAGTAAATTGTTCTTTTTTGGGATTTAATTTTCTCCAGATATCTACCAGATTCATTTCATTCAACATATCCTTACATGGCTTAGAGAATTCTCTATTTCCTTTTTTGTTCTTACTCCTATCACTATGATCCTTCCGGTAGTCAGCAATAGAGTTAAAATCGCCAATCAGGATAATATTACCATTTTCAAATTCTGTTATTTTTTGGTGGAGATGTTTAAAAAATTTACCTTGGTCATCATTTGGGGCATAGATTACTACCAGTAAGAGTGTAATGCCATTAATCGAGATTTGTACCACCAGAGTTCTTCCTTCAGGGTCCGCCCAGATTAACTCCGCTTTTAAGTCATCTCTCACATAGATTGCAATACCTTTCTTTTTGTGTTTATCTGCTGGTGCATGATCTTGATCCTCCAAGATCACCATCGATACCTCCACTGCTGGATGGTCCTGATGGACCTAAACCATCCGTAGAGATGGTGATCGATAAGGGCACATTCTGTTGATCCCAGAGACATCGCAAAATCCCTTGTTGATTCAGGAAAAGCCCTTTTGCCAGTGGCGGAGTGGCAGCCATTCAAGCTGCTGAAGCTGGGACAGCTCCGGAAAGGAAGAGATTGAAAGAAAGTGTGTCAGTTTGGTGAGATAAACTTTTACTTATTATTGCTTGAAGAAAACACCCTGAAAGACTTAAAGTGAAATTAAAAGTGAAGAGAAAAGAGTTTAAGTGGCAAAATAAAGCTACTTAAAGTGAAAGTCTTTTTATTAGAACTTTGAATTTTGTAACACTTCTGAATTTTAAACTGGACTGGTTTCTTTTAAATTTTCTATTTTTGTTCTTATTTTCTCAACAATTTTTTGAAAGTCTGTTTTGATTAAGATTCTTCTTTTTGATTTGAGATTTATTTATTTTTTTAAAAAAAGGAAGGATTTCATTTTCTCTTTTTGTCCCTGGTATCGGATACATGAGGGAGGAGTGAAACTGAAGGGAAAAAGTAGCACTGCCATCTAGAGGCTTGGATATATTGTTTCTTTTTCTCTTCTTTTTTATGTATTTGTGCTATACTCAAGGACTCTGAGCTTTGCACTGGAAAAGATAGTGAGATGAGAATGGCAGATTGTTTACGCAGGTGCCCATCTGTGAAACTATAAATAATTAGAGCCTGGAGTTAAAGTTGAAAGAAAGAAGATTGAAGAGACCTTGAAAACACTGGAACTAGAAACTTTGAGTTGATTTATTAAAGAGCCTTGGATACTCAGTAGCAGTGGCTGGCTTCACATTTGGTTATTTTTCACCTCCTTTTTTACTCCCTCCCCGCAACTGGATTTTTATATTTGGATCTCAACCTTCTATTCCAGGAATTAGAATGTAATACTTTTACTTTTTTTGTCCTCTTCCTTTTCTCTCTCTTATTAAGAGAAATAATTGGATTAAGGTACATAAGTGCCTGAAGATTTTTCTTTTTCCCTTTTTATTTTTCAGAGTGGCAATTGCCTGCCTGCGTTCCTTTTTTTCCTTCCTTTTTTTCTTTTCTCTTTTTTCTCTATCTTTACAGATAAGCACTACAAGATGAGCATAAAGAAATAGCCCCAACTTCCTCAATACCAATAGTCTCTTCACCATCTGGAGGACAATGGTCAATACAGACAATCTTACAACAGGAGAAAGAGAAGGAAGTGACATTACAGATGATTATGCAAGGAATTTAGAAGATTGAAAAGAGAATGGAGAATATTGAGCAAAGAACTGAAAAGACAGACGAGAAAGTAGAAAATATTCAACAGATGATGATGAAATATGAAGACAGATTTTTAAAAAATGAAGAAGACGCACAAAGGGACAAGAAAATTGGAGATATTGATACTCGATTGAGCGATGTTGAGAAGGGTAGGTGTGAACCATTAGGATGGTAAATTGATTGATCAGAATTCTACTTAAGATTTCAAAATGTAGAAGAAGGAAAAGGTGAAAATCTTGCTGAAACAATGACAGAAATATTGGCAGAAGCATTAGAGATAGACGATGGATGGATGGGATGGATTGGAAGAGAAGATGATGGATGGGATGGATGAAGTGTTCCGTGTCTATACAAGATATGCAATGAGAAACAGACTACCAAGAGAAGTTCATGTTAGATTCACCAAAAAGATTATCAAGACACAGATACTTCAGGTGGCAAGAGAAAAAAACTTTAAAATATAAAGATAAAGGAATTGTGGTGCTGAAATAGGTACCAAGAAGAGTAAGAGAGATGAGAAGACAATACTTATTCTTGACCAAAGAGTTACTTAAAAGAGGAATAAACTACAGATGGCTGATGCCAGAAGGCCTCTTGTTCACCTGGCAGGAACAAAGACATATAATTGACACAGTTGAAAAAGCTGAGCTAAAAAGCTTAGAATATTTCACAAGAAAGGAGGAAGAAGCAAGAAAGGAAGAGACATTAACTGAATTCCAAGAGGACTGTATAGCAGTAATTGAAAAAGAAAAAAAAGCAGGTGCAGTAGGTGGTGTACCCAGAGAGCAATGAGAATTAAGATGTACTAGAGCAATAAAACTCCTTCACAAAGCCTAACATGGATGAAAGAAAACTCACTACGATTAACATAAATGGACTTAATTTGACTACTAAAAGAAGGAAAGTATTTCACAAATTAGAGAAATTAAAATTTGATATAATTTACCTACAAGAAGCACATATTAAAAAACAACATGAATATATATTAAAACAAAAAAAAAATAGGGAAATTATTTATGTTGCTGGCACAATAAAAAAAAGAGGTGTGGTTTTATATATTAAAGGCACAATTTTGGCAGAACTAATTTGCACAGATGACGATGGAAGGATTTTGATGGTGGAAATAATGGACAATAATGTTAAAACACTTTTAATTGCAATCTATGCTCCGAATGATAACCAAGAAGAATTTTACAGGAAATTACATATGAAAATAATTGAATTGGACTATGTTAATATTTGTATGATGAGAAATCTTAATTGAATAGTTAATGATCAGTTGGACTATAAAACACAGAAATCAACAAAGAAAGCTAGAAACATACTACCAAAATATTTATTTCAAATAACAGAAGAATTTAACTTAAAAGACGCATGGAGAGAGAGAAATATGGAAAGTAAGCAATACACTTTTTACTCAAACAGACATGCATCATGGTCCAGAATAGATATGATATGGATGTGAGCAGAATTACTGGCCAACATACAAGAGATTGAAATAGAAACAAGCACCTGGGCATACCATAATCCAGTGACAGTTATTTGGAAAGGATATAAGAGGAGATCTAGATGGAACTTAAATAATACAATATTAAAAGAAAAAGACTTTAAACAGAAAATAGAGAAAGAACTTGCTTTCTTTTTAAAGAAAATAGAAAAGAGGATACATCTCTACAAAACCTCTGGGACATGATGAGGGCCTATACAAGAGGCTTGATAATAGACTATACAAGGAAAAGACATATAAAACAAAAAGACTTTCAAAACATTGGCAGGTGATTATAAAAGATTGGAAAATGATCTACAGAAGTCCCCACAAAAAAGACATTAAAATTAAAATGTATATAATTAAACCTAAAATGGGACTAATGGAAAAAGAGGAACTAGCACAAAAAATTAAAAATTCTAAACAGAATTACTTTGAAGATGCAAATAAACCAGGCAGATGGCTAGCTTATAAACTGAGAAAGGAAAGAGAATCAAGAAGGATTAGCTAATTAATAAATGAAGAAGGACATGTTTGCTATGAAAATGAGAAGAAAAAAATTATACAAGATTATGATAGAAAATTGTACTTTCAAGAGAATATTCAAGAAGAAAAAGTTAAGCAATATTTGCAGAAAGGGAATTTACCTCAGATACCTAAAGATATTGAAACAATGCTGGAAGGGAATATAACAATGACGGAATTAACAGAAGCCTTTAAAAAACAGAATGTTGGAAAAGCATCAGGTCCTGATGGCTTACCAGCAGAATTTTACAAGACTTTTCAGGAAATATTGAATCTTCACCTATTAGAAGTTATGAACGAAGTTATGCTAAAGAAAAGAATACCCAAAACATGGACAGAAGCACTTATACCAAAGAAGGATACAGACTTGCAGCAATTTAAAAATTACAGACCTATATCCCTATTAAATTCAGTCTATAACATTTTTGCTTCAATTTTGGCAGAAAGACTAAAAAGATATTTAAATAATTTTATCCATATTGACCAAAGTGGATTTCTGCCAAAGAGACAAATCAAAGACAATGTGAGAATTATTTTGGATACTCTGGAATACTATGAGGCGCATCCTGAAAAGCAAATGGCCTTGATGTTTTTAGATGCACAAAAAGCCTTTGACAATGTGAGTTGGCAATTCATCTTATTTCAATTGATACGAATGGACTTTGGTAAAAAAGAATTTTCAAGCTATTGAAACGATATACCATGAACAAACTGCAAAGGTTATAGTAAATGGAGAACTAACAGAATCTATAGATATAAGAAAAGGGAGAAGGCAAGGTTGTCCACTGTCATCCCTGCTGTTTGTGTTAACATTGGAAGTGTTGAATAGGAATATTAGAGAAGACAAAGAAATAAAAGGAATGAAAATCAAGAGTATAAATTGCAAGCCTTTGCAGATGACCTGGCATTCATATTAGAAGACCTATTGGAAACAGCATCTAAATTAATAGAAAAAATAGAAGAATATGGAAAAGTAGCAGGTTTGAAAATAAATAAAGATAAAACAAAGATATTAACAAAGAATATGTTAGCAAGACGAAAGAAACAGTTGGAAGGAGTTTTAGAAATACAGGTCATAAACAAGGTTAAGTATTTAGGGATATACATTACACCAAGATGTAGCACACTGAAGGAGGAGAATTATCTTAAACTCAAACAGCAGATTGCGACAGATTTGATAAAATGGGGAAATTTACAATTATCATTGTTTGGGAGAATATCTACAATTAAGATGAATGTATTGCCTAGAATTTTATATCTATTGCAGACAATTCCAATCTGACTAGAGAAAGAGTTTTTGGAAGACTTAAATAGAATTGTGCTGAAAAGGGCAAAAAAGCAGGAATAAAACTAAAACTGTTAGAAGATGCAAGAATAAGAGGAGGGTTTGCATTGCCCAATTTGGAGTTTTATTACCAAATGACAAATCTGATGTGGGTAAAGGAATGGATAACATTAAGGAAAAGCAGATTATTGACCTTAGAAGGGCATGGCTTGCTGTTGGGAAGGCAAGCCTTCCTTTGATACAAGGGAACTAAAACACAGGGGTATTTTATAAGACATTACATCCGAGAAGCATTGTTTTTGAACTGGGAGAGGATAAAAAGACAATACTATTTAAAAATTCCATTATGGATATTTATCATTGAAGCTTTTTCTTATCCAATAATATATAAAAAGGAACAAACAGTTAGATATGGTGAGATATTGAATGAAAAGGGTGAACTTAAATCTATGCAAGGGTTAGAAGAACAAGGTGTAAAAATGAACTGGTTTTCATATTTGCAAATACAATCTAGATTTGACAAAGATGTTAAAACATAAGGTATTTATGATAAGTTGACTGATTTAGATAAGATTTTGATGGGTACTGATGAAAAGGCAATTTAAAAACTTTATGGACACTTATTAGAATTTAAACTGGAGGAGGAACAAGTTAAAGAAACAATGATTGCTTGGGGAAAATTTTTGGATATGGGATTGATTTAGAGAAATGGCAAAAATTATGGTCTCAAAATTATAAAATGACAATGTCAACTGCATATAAAAAAAAATTGTATGAGATGTTTTACAGGTGGCATCTACCCCCGATGAGACTTGCGAGAATGTTTAAGAATAAATTGGATAAATGCTGGAAATGTCATCAAATACCTGGTTCATATTGCCATATGTGGTGGACATGCTCGGACGCAAAAAAAATATTGGACTAAAATCCACACATGGTTGGAAAAAATGATAAAACAACATATAGACTTTAAACCAGAGATCTTTTTATTGGGAATTATACCAGAAATATACAACAAAGAGCTGAAATATTTGATTGTAAATGTTTTAACAGTGGCTAGGATGGTATTTGCTAAGAATTGGAAAAATGATAAAATACCTATGCAGGAGGAAGTTATTAAGAAAATTATGGACTGTGCTGAAATGAGTAAATTGACATTTGAATTAGAGAAAAAGAAGATACACAATTTTATATGATATGGGATTTGTTTTATCAATGGTTGGACAAAAAGACATGGTAATGTATCAGACTAGAGAATTCTGTGATAGAAATTTAATAGATTGATATAAAACATAACATAGACATATATAACCATTGGTTGAAAGTATAACATAAATTTTAAGATAAAATTTGGAACATCTCATATAAAATGATGGAATAAATAGTTTAGTCATGGATGATTAATAACTGATAAATATATAAACATATGTTAGTTTGACAATGTGAAAATTGATATAAACTGTAATGACTACAAAAGGATAGCACAAAAGATTTGTAACCAACTGACACACTGTATGCATATAAAATGGAAGATGGTTTTATGTTTTTATGTTTTGTATGTGTATGTTTGTCTTAAAAAATAAAAATTCTTCTAAAAAAAAAAGAACCCATTTTTTTTATGAGAAGAAACTGGGAAAAACAAATATTACCATGTTTAAAAACAGGGGTCTATAAAGAAAAATTTTCTGAAATAACATTTCATTTAATAAAGAATAAATTCTTCTTTTGTCTAGCAGAGACAGATGGATATGAATTCATTTTTATTAGTTTTTTATTAGTTTATCAGAAAAATGAAGATATTGGGGAAAAGGGGGAAGGGAAGGGAAAATAAAACAGTGTAGGGTAAAGGGAAAAAGAAAAAGGAAAGCATTGACTCCCGATTCCTTTTGGCACAGTGGATTAAGATAATAACCATTTTTACTTTTTTGTGATAATATATATTAGCCATTATTATAACACCAAACCTATTTAATTAGCAAAACCTAAAATCAAAATTTCATTTTTCTACCTCAAGCCCCAAAGTCCAAAAGACATTTCCAAGAAAAAACAAAATTAACTGTGTTCTTTTCTTTAATCAAAGCAATGGATGTAACCATCTCTGCTAACTCAATCAACTTCTGAAGTCATTTGTCGACTGGGAATCAAAGGATCCTTCCATTATTTGTGTATAGATTATTATTGCTGCTGCCAGCATATGCATAACATAATATAACAAACTTTATATTACTTTAAGAATCTTCTGAATTAAGATGTGAATCCTACTCCAATATGTCTTTGCTTTGTCACATGTCCACCAAAAATGGTAAAAAGTTTCTTCTTTACAGTTACCTTTCCAACATTCATTTGAGGCATCTTTATACATTCTTAACAATTTGCCCACTGTTAAATACCAATGGTATCTCATCTTATAATTTTTTTTCTTTTAAATTATAATTTAATGTAAATGTTAAACCTTTTGTCAACATGTCTTCCCACAGTTCAAGCAATATAATATATCCAAAATTCTTTGCCCACTGAATCGTGCAATGTTTTACATAGTCATTCTCCAAGTTCAATTTCAGTAGCAATTTACAAACCTTACCAATAATATGTTCATCAGTACCATACAATAGGATTTCCTATTCATTTTTTACAAAATCAAATCCATAGCTTTTTAAAATTTAATTTAAATCTTTTTTTTCCTTTGTAAATATATAAACCAATGGCAAACACATTCTTCTAATTCCAATTCCTCTTTACTTTTGAGGATAGTCTCCATAATTAAAAGATATTATTTGACCATAAGTCCACCAATACGGCCTTGCCACCATTTCTTTAATTAAAAAGATTTCTGGAGTGATACCCAAAGGGGCATTTTCACAGAGAACCTTATTACTTATTCCAAACACTTAGGATGACATGTCTAACAAAGTGATTGTTGAAATCAACATTTACTTTAACCTTATCATACCATAAATAGCCGTGCCATCCCACTCTGTGCTTCCCTGTGCTTTTATCAATTCAAAAGTACTTCAGAATAAAATGAATGGATAATAGAAACATTTAAACATGGACCAATGCAATACATATACATCCAAGTGATTGTACCCTCCAAATACAGAGATGTTCCTGTAAGCAATACATATGCAACTACTGTATCTGTACTAATTCTCATGAAGAAAATCTAAATGTATTTACCTAGCAAATGAATATGGCCTCCCAACTCACACATAGTGAGTCTGAACAGGTTACAAAATTAAAAATACAAAGATACATAAGCCTTCCACCCCCCACCTCCACCCAAGGCCCAGAGGGCTGCAGTGAAACCAACCATTTGATAAGTTAGATATCGACCTAGGGTTCCCAAGCTTATAGAACCATGTTTTGTAGGACCTATTGTAAAACCATTCTTATCCATGGGAAAATAATATTGCATAGGGAGGAAGTCACCACAAAGAAGACCTTTTTTCTTGGGACCAACAACATATTCTTCTTTGCTGCTCAGTTGGACCAGATAGCTGTAATGATTTGGTGATTTCTTAATTCTATTTATATCTCAACCCCACAATTGATGAAAGAACCAGATGTTTATTTGTTTGTGTATATTTGTGTGTAGGAGACTTTTAAAAAGTGACCCTCTGACATCATTTTAAGGTATTCATTCAAAGCTGTAATAAGCTGCCAATAGTTTTCATTTTCATGCATATACATGATGTAAATATAGAATATTTATACTGAAGCTATCAGCAGGCTCAAAATAAGTTCAATCCAAGCTTAATTTTGAATGTTTGTATAACTGAAGGAAATAAAGCAGCCACCATGTATTAAAAACTCTTGGGATGACTTGCCAAGTACAATTAACAGAATAAGTTGCCTGCTTTTGAGGTTTAGAGCAGGATACTTTATTTTGCATTTAGCATCACGTTATTTATGAGTGATTTCTGCTCTTTCATTACCCTTTAGAACTCATTTATACTCTTTGTAGTTTTTGATGAACATAAAACATGAATAAGCTATTCATAGAACAATACTCCAAATATGTAGATATGCAGTAATGATAAATGTCTACTCTCAAGTATGAAAACAGAGTATCAGCAGCAGCAGCAGACAGCAATAAAGGAAGTTATTTTGAAGACAGTTTCAGGAAGTTGGACTCCTGAAGGACAGAAGACAAGTTACTGAGCACAAAAACAGAAGATACATCACTGGGAAACCAATTGAAAGAAAAACAACTAAAATGTTTAATTTGACATTCAATTGGTCAAAGAAAGCACAATGGATAACTGTCACCCAAATGATTGCATTTCCCTTTTCCTTCTATCTGTAAAATCAGTGAGAAAGGGTAGACAGACTTTATTAGACCAACCTTACAGTTTCTGGATTTGAATCTAAAGAAAGCTATCCAAAAGAAAATCACCTATTTCTCAATACACCAAACAATAAACCACTTACATCGAGGTCATTGTAGTGACAGAGGTATTGGGCTTCAGACCACTTGGCAGAAAGGAAGTAATACATTTCTTTCCTAAAAAGAATGATGTATGTTAAGTATCAGAGGTGTGATGCATTATAGTATTGATGTTTTGTTTGTTTTGTTTTAAATAGCTCATAATTTGGTCCAAAACTTTCATGCCTAAAAATATCTACTTTGATTGATTTTGTTTTTCTGGATAAATGATAGATTTTCCAAGCCCTATGCTAATAACCTCACCATTGCTTATAAAATAATATAATTAAGCTACAAGCTATGGCATTCTGAAAACCAAATTGTAAGACATGTTTTAGCTTTCTCAGTCCCTAAATATTGCTAGCCAATTATTGCTTTTCATAATATTAAGCACATATTACAGGAAGTCACTTGGAGTAGTTTAACATCCAATTTATCTCTGACTTGATAGAAGGAAGCATCAGTGAAATAATATATTTTTAGGAAGACAAAACAAAGAAAACAAAGAAAATCCTCTATGGTTAAGGATCCTTAATTAAAAATTTTATTTCCTAAATCATTCTAATTATATTTCTCCAAGTCATAATGCACTGAAGTCATTTAGCATATAATTAAGTTACTATGATTCAAACTCCAACATTTACCTATGTTTCTAGAGGGACCTATCATAAAGGAATCTATGTTCCCTTTGTTATAGCTGTCTGTAAAATGCCCAACAAAAATGTCTCTGGTTTCAAATCCCTTTCTCCTGTGTTCTTCTGCTAACATCTTTTGATTTTGTTTCTTTTTCTTGTTTTTCCCCCTACATATGTTATAACTAGTTCCCAAATATATGCCTTAGCTATGTTCTATACATTTTGTAATGAAGTTCCCTCTTTTCTGTTCTCTTTGAAAAAAAAGACCATTTCTTTTTCCATAATTTATATAAATTCCTTGTCTTTTAATATTGCTTGCTTCAACATCCATTTCCATTTTCTCTTTTGTCCTTTCCACTTAACTCCAATTGGATTATGATCTGCCCAAGTGCTTGCTTCTATTTCTATTTCTTGCACATTTGACTTTAACTCCAGTGACATCCATATCATATCTAATATTGACCAGGACATATGCCTATTTGAATAAAATGAGTATTTTAAAAACCGTTTTTGGAAGTGTTTTTCTAGCTTTTTTGCTTACTTTACTACTTTTAGAATAGAATAGAATAGAATAGAATAGAATTCTTTATTGGCCAAGTGTGACTGGACACAAGGAATTTGTCTTTTATAGTCCAATTCTGCATCTGCAATTGCGTTAAAATCTCCTACCTCACAGATATTCCAATTCAATAATTTTCTTGTGTAATTCTATGTATATCTGGTTTTACATGTATTGGCTGCAGCAAGAATAGTATTTGCACAACAATGGAAAAGTGAAGAGATTCCAACAGATGAAGATGTGATTAGAAAAATATTAGAATGTGCAGAAATGGATAAGCTAACACAATTAAGGAAAAGGAAGAAACTGACTTGGGACTTATTTTATCAATGGTTAGCTGACTAAAAACAGGAGCTGGAAATGGAAATATATGAAAGGATTGGTGATATAAGGAATTTATGTTAACTTTGTTAAACAAATAGTATGATTATTATGGTTATTAACATTAATATAATTGATATTAATACAATGAATATTGTTGTAAATACTGTAATTATTTCCTAAAATGATTTGTACCCAGACAACATACTGTTCAATTGAAATTTTTCCATGTTATAAAATAAAATAAAAACTTAATACAAAAAAAGGAATATATTTTCCTATGAATGGCTGCTTTTTCACCAAATTACTTAACAAAAAAAACTATAAATAGGTACATATTGAGAAACTTCAATAACATATGCTGGTCTGACTTTCATTCAACTTTTATTAGAAACATAATATGTAATGTTCTATCGCATCATAGTCATCTCTGTTTAAAATGGCTCCTATGTTCTTATCTGAATGAGTAGAACAGTTTGGTTCATTTAGGTGACCACTAGATGAGGGAAAATAGATATGGAAAATCCTTACTTTTACACTGCTTTCTGGACATCTTTTAGAATTGCAGATCAGATACATCTGTTTTTGCTAATGTGCAAAAATGATAGTTTTTCATTTCTTGTCTCATATTAATCTTTCTAAGTGAATGTGATTACAGTCCAAAGTAAGTCATTCAATTTCAATTAGACAATAATTTTATTTATCAACTTAACTGGGCCTCAGAATGAAAAGTTTTCATAATGCAAAGGCAGATACAAGGGGAATGGAGAGGGTTTGTCCCAACTTTTTAAGGTTGTTCAGAAGGTGGTCCTGTTGCAGCTGCAGAGGATCATGGAAGAAATGGATTATCTGGACCCAGATCCTGGATATGGGACAGAAATGGCATTGGTCACACTTCTGATATTATCTGATATGAACAGGACAAAGTAGTGAATCCATCCTTGTTCTACTTGACCTCTCAATGGCTTTCAATATCATTGACCACAATATTCTTCTGGAACAGGTTCGGGACTGGGAATGAGAAGCACAATGTTGTCCTGGTTTATCTCCTTTCTTCAAGGCCAATCCCAGTTGGTGTTGATTGGGAGCGAAAAGTCTGACTCCCAACCCCTTCTTTTGGGGGTCATTCAAGGATCAATGCTTTTCCACTCCTGTTTAACATCTACATGAAACTGCTGGGTGAAATCATCTGTCACCATAGACTGAGATATCATCAATATATTGATGGTAGTCAGTTGTATATATCTGCTGTGGTGAGTTAAGCAATGCTAGAACTGCTGTTTTGCAGTGCCTGGAAATTACTGAAGTCTCTAATGGAAGCAACAGCTTAAAACTGAGGTGCTTTGGGTTCAGGGATGGGGTTCTTGAAGAATTACCATCTTTGCTCACACATGGAGTTGCACTGTCCCAGACAGACCCTGTACATAATTTGGAGAGTTCTCCAGGACTTACAGCTGCTGCTCAAGGAAAAGTGGCAATCAAGGCTCAGACGGCCTTTGTAAAACCGTGTGATGTGTGCCAGTTATGTTCACTACTGGACCAATGGGCATATGCCAGGTCATTTTCCATTTTGCCTATTCTCTACCTGGCGCTGCTCTCAAAAAGCATTTAGAATCTTCAGTTGGCTCAAAATGCAGTGGTCCATAGTTTTATGCAACTCCAGTTTTGCACATGTGTCCCCTCTCTTGTGGGATCTATATTTGTTGCCAATTTGTTTCTGGGTGCAGTTCAAGGTGTTGGTTTTAAAGCTTTAAAGCTCTACATGGCTTAGAGTACAGGTTATTTGATGGATTGCCTCTTCAAAATTACACCTACCCAGCCCACCAGAGCAGGAAAAAGGGACACTTTCCAGGTGCCAACCATCAAGGAAGCACACTTAGGAGGCCTAGAAAATAGATCTTCTGTATGGTGCCTCCTTTTGGAACATTATTATCTGGAGGTAAAATTTACCCCCACCTTGTTGCTTTTCCATGGGGCTTTGAAGACATGTTTTGGCAGCCAGTTTGTGAATCCTATTTGTAACTATTGAATGATCTTTTATTTTGTCATTGTCACCATAGGGTGGAGTGGATTTTTAACTGTGGATTTTTAATATTGTATGCCACCAAGACTCACTGTGTGGGAGTTCGGCAACTGCATAAATTTGTTTAATAAATACAAACATGCATACAACTAATGCTTCAGTAATGCTTATTTAACCAAACACACTTTAAATGTTAAATCATTTGAACTCTAGTTTAATAGCAACACCCGCTTATACCAGAAGCATGCCCTTCTTCCACTGTACCTTCAAAAATCACATTCAAAACCAGAATATGCTACCTAAGGAAATTATATTAATTTGGCAGTTCTTTTAGAGCAGTGTTTCTCAAACTTGGCAGTTTTAAGATGTGTGGACTTCCAAAATTATTCTGCCAACAAAGAGTTGAAGTCCACACATCTTAAACTTGCCAAATTTGAAAAACACTACTTTAGAACATTATGCTAGTAATTACTATAATCAGATAGACTGCTGCACTGGGAGAGATAGAATTTTTATTTCAAGTTATGAAAGAGTATATTTATTTGGGGTTACAAACCTGGGCTGCTGCAAACATCTGTAGCAGCAAAGAGAAACTACTGATAATCAGTTTTGAGGCCAGATTCTTATTTATACAAGAATTCTCTGGAACTGATGTTTTGACTTTTAAAATCTGTATTCATCCTTATAGACTTTAGGCTCTAGATTTAAAAAGTGTTAATAGAAATCAATATTCATTTTGTCTGGGTGGCCCAAAGGCAATGTACACTGAACGCTTTGAAATATTTTCAAAAGAAAAAAACAAAATCCAGATTATTGGGATCTGCAATGTATCCTTGGTAACCAAACCTTTAGAAAGTAGATGAAAGGAAATTATTCTTAGCTCTGACCTAAATTAGAGCAAGCAGGCAATTTTCATTTTCTATTAAGGAAAAGATTAGCTTCTTCATGCTTCTATAAAGCTTTCTGAGGTTCATTGTAAAAGAAATGTTGTCACTTTAATATAAATAGTCTTGTAAACATTGGTTGTGTTTAAATCAAAATTACCAATAAAAGGAAACAGAGTGAATGAATACTTCCAAAGAATACCCAGCTATAACAGCTATTATAGCTATTATCACATATAGGTAGTCCTCATTTTACAACCTTCATTTGCCAATGGTTCAAAGTTTTGATGACCACAGAAAAAGTTACTTATGATCCATCCTTGAAGTTACAACCACTGGTGGGCTGCAACCGGTTTAACAACCAGTTCAGTGAACACATGCACACCAAAGGCACTTGCATGCAGCACTGAAAATGGAGCATTTAAAAGCTCAGCTGCTTACCTTCCAAGTCAGCAATAGTAAGTAGAACAGCAAAGGTGGGGAAATCAGCTATGCCACATGATTGAGATGAGCTAGAAAGCAGGAAATAAAGAACAGGATAGGTCAGGAGTGGGGGGGGGGCAGCTGATTGTTGGAATTACTGGCTCGCCCAAACCAGTCTGAAATGGCAGCAGCCCACCATTGGTTACAACCATTGCATCACTTCCATGATCACAGCAATCATAGCAATGTATGTTTATTTGGACACTTGGCAATCAGCTCGCATTTATAATGTTTGCAGCATTTTGCAGTCATGTGATCATAGTTTATTACCTTCCCAGCTGGCTTCCAACAAGCAAAGTCAATTGGGGAAGTTGGGGTCACTTACCAACCATATATTTTACTTAAAGACCACATGATTATCTTAGCAACCATGGTAAAATGGATATAAAATTGGATCCAGTCTTCTGATGACTTGTTTAATGACCACTGGCAGTGTGGAATATGGCTGGAGGGAGTTTTTGAAGTCCATTGGGTTGTCCCAACAGAACGCTAACAACCATATTATTTAGCAACTGAAATTCCCGTCCCAATTGTAATTTGAGGACTATCTGTATATCAAAATGGAGTCACAAAATCCAGGAGCTTTGATACACAAGAGATTACCATTCTACCAAGAAACATAATCTTAAAATGTAGTTCATATATTTCCCCTCTGTACCCAAGTGATGTTGCTTCAAAGGGATTTAAGTATAATTTTAATTTGTATTGAAAAAAATAATACTTTCTAGTTAATTTATTTGATTCTTTTTGTTAGTTTTTGTTTTTATTTTTGTTTTAAATAGGGTTTTATATTGTGTAAGCCGCCTCGAGTTGCCATGGACAAATAGGCGGCAATATAAATTAAATAAATAAATAACCCAATTTGAATATCTATAAGTCTGTGAATGGAAGAAAGGTCAAAGAGCAAAAGAACCAATACAGTATTAATCTCTTTGGTAGTTTGGAATGAAATTCCAAAGTATAAATGTTGTTGAATTTAGTGAACTTAGTTCCACTTTTAGAATACAATTATGAATCTAACAATTATTTTCCTTTTTGTTTGTGTTTCCAGTATTCTACCATGACTTCCACTACTAAGAAAACTTACTTTTTATGAACTTTTATTTATTTCTTTGTTTATTTAAATAATTTCTATGACTGCTCATCTAACAATGCTTCTGAATGGTGTACAAAATGTTAAAAATCAAACATAAAACAATGAACAGGATTTAGGATCAAAAAAAATATTCCCAATTTTTCAAAGTAACAATAAATCAATTGGCAAACCAACCAATTAGCAGACCCATTAATCTTTCAGCCCAAATGCCTGTGGGAATAGCCAGTTCTTAAGTGCCTTATGGAAGGCTATTAGTGTAGAGGTCATCCAAATCTCTCTGGGGATATCTATATCTAGTTATCATTACTTTAGAAACATTATGAAGTCATGGATTTATTGTTAACTGGCATATTCAGATACACTGAAAAATTGATTGTAATACCTTTAAAAGCATTAAATTATAACTAGTATATTATGAGTCTTTTGAGATTAAAAAGTCTTACTAATCCACTAAATAAGTATGATAAAAATATCAAATAGTGTTATAGTATATGCAATTCTGCTGTTCTATTATAGAAGACAATTACAACAGAAAGGAGACTTAGACAATGTGCTCTTCTTTTTCTCTGTATTATGTAAAATGCCTAATTTAGCTTTTTGGGGGCATAGCATAGCTTGGTAAAACCTTAAATATAGAAACTATGAGTCTTTGAATTTCCAACTTTGATATGCTTTTCATGCAGATCAAGAGTATTTTCATTTTAACTCTAAGGCCAACCACCTGCTCAGGAAAGAACTCACAAAGAAAGACATATTAATAATTGCAATGGGATATTAGCTAAACTCTGACATCTATTTTAGGGATGCGCACCAGGGTCATTCTAGGAGCACCAATAGAGCCAGAATAATTTAGGGCAATATTACTGTTGCTTTTAAAAAGAATGTGTTTCCCAACAGCTGGAGGTTATGAAATTCTATTTTGTATCTGCACTCTGTTGTTCAATTTCCTCTCTTGTTTTACTGTCTTGCCTATGAACATTTCCCTTCTGTGTTATGTTTGCAATCACATATTCTTTTGTTTTCCTTTGTTCAGTAAAGCATTTTGGCTTCTGCCTTATATTTTTTGTTCTTTGGCTTTAAATATACCAAGCCTAATCTATATGGTTTGCTATAATAAAACAAATAGTAGTCCTCATATCTTAAGATTACTTCCAGACTTCAATGACTCCTTCATGTACAAAAGAGATTGGGAGCATCATCTGTACCCACAGATATACAGTACTTATTTTTGTTACGTGTCTCTCTATGTATGATAAATTCCTATAAAAGTCAAAGAAGTCAAGAAGGTGGTAGTCAAAATGTTCAAGAATCCTCTTCCTGGGTGGATCCATGGTGTCCAAATGTCATCTTGGGTCATTCCTAAGTGCTCCCATTCAGATCCAGGGAGCAGCACTACCAAAGAACCAGCTTTGGCAGCTAAATCAGCAGATCATTGACAGGAGAAAGCAATTATCCTAGCTCTCAGCAGCCATCTTGGGGGAGGCATCAGGAAAATTACATTTTATTTGCAATGAGTGTAATTATGTAAAATATGAAATGAAACATGTAGTGTACACCAGATAATATAATAAATAGTTATTGTACATACAGTAGCTTATACTTAAAAAAACCATATGACCTTTATTATAAAGTACAGTACTTTATTTCATAGCTATCCTTTAGATGTATTTAACTTATTTATTGTCATAGATCTGATCTTGAATTCTCCTTTTCAATTAATTTGTTTTCTATCCTTATTAACCTTTTCTAAAGTTGCCTCTTTTTCAACTTTGTTCTTTATTTTTTCAATAAAATATGCTCATTCTACTTATACTGCTTACCAATAGTTTCAATAATTAGTAGCATATATTGCCCTTACATATGTCATTTCTATTCTTTAAATTACTTTAAAGTTTAAAA
This sequence comes from Pseudonaja textilis, assembly GCF_049901715.1. Taxonomy (NCBI): domain Eukaryota; kingdom Metazoa; phylum Chordata; class Lepidosauria; order Squamata; family Elapidae; genus Pseudonaja; species Pseudonaja textilis. The sequence goes on from NC_141996.1 coordinate 47,640,504, forward strand.
TATTGGAGGAAATATAATCCTTTAGAAAATGAAAAAATATATAAATAAATCCTGATAAGATCCAATGAGATCTTAATGGAACACTCAAAACCAGAAAAAAAAAACTGTCACAAACTGCTTGGCAATTGATTCAGTAGTTGTTTATTATTGCCTGCTTCCTATAGTTGAGAGAGAGAGAAGGTGGGTGAAAATCATTCATGTCTAGTGGTGGGTGAAACCTTACTCTTTCCTGATTTTTTTGTCTTATGCTTTGAACTACCACATCAAATCTGCTCTCAAATTTCAAATCAGTCTTCACTCCTAGCAATTGCTTGGACAGGTTCATGCAGATTTCTCAATAACATTTTCAGAAGTGGTTTATCATGGCCTTCCTCCTGCCATGCTATACGGGCAAACTAGGTTTAATTAAACCATTGGTTTAGGTGTTGGTTTTCCGGCATCATCTCTGAATATATAAACAAGACATAATAGGAAGAAGCAATAATTTAATTGATATAATTAAAGATTAAAAAGGAGTTATAGAATCATAGATTTGGGATTTAATTCATTCTGTTGAAGTCCCTGTTTGGGAGAGTCCACAACAAATTGGGGCTCAAATATCCTTAAAGAAGAGTTCACAAACTTCCTGAATAATTAAAAACACAGGAAGACATTTTTGTATTTTTTGAATCTTTATGTAATTTAAATATTTTATTCCATGACTTGCACTGTCGCATGACCATTTCAATATGATAATTTAAGAGTACATACAAAAATGTAATATGATGTTTAATGATGTTCCATTTATTAAAGTAAAAGTTATGATTAATGGGATTCTAACTGTCTGCAAAAGAAATAACTCATGCCAGATAATTAAGGCAAATTAAAGCTTTATATTACAAGCCTTGGTGATGCCTCCTATTAGGGGCGGATGAGGAGTCCACAAGATTTAAAACTGCCTTGCTTATATATGCATCTCTCACTCTAAAATACAATATATGGGGAATATCACTGCAGAAATAGCACAATCAATAGTTATACATACAGAATTTTCTATGGCAGCTAGAAATTGAATTGTGCAGCAGCCATCTTTTATTCCCCGATGGAGTGACTCCTGTACCTCTATTTAACCTCACTCAGAAAAGGTTAAGATAATGCTGAATGCTGCATCATATAATCACATGCCTGAGAATAAATCTTTCTGAAAACAACTGTGTTTACAGGATAACACTATAAAAAGCAAAGAAAGGACATTAGAAAGCAAAGTTTATGAAGCATGAAATGCCCCCAAAATAGACATTTTCAAAGTAGGGTATAAAATATTAAAAGAATGAAGACTGCATGGTTGGGCAAACTAATCAATCTTGGGAGAGGGGAGTCAAAGATAATATCAAAATATTTTAGTATACTGCAGAGAACAGCAATTGTCTAGATTTTTTTTCCCCCATTATTGGATGCCAGTAAAATGTAAAAGTGCCTTATTGGAAAGAGAGCAATCCACCCAACTCCAAATATAATTACTTCCTTTCAAAACTCTTTTGGACCCAGTGATAATTGCCTCCTCTAATGTTAATGGAACAGATAATCTTTTTATTGTATTTGTCTCTAGAAAACTGTTTTTGTGCATGTGAACTAAATGGAACAATTTTTAGTAAAACATTTCTACAAGCTTTTAAACTGGCAATTTCCACAGAACCTAAGGGATATTAGTCTATTAAAAAGCAGGCAGATTGGACTATGTACATTAATGATAGATGAAATGTATTAGCATTTACCAATTTATTTCATGCAACTAGCAAACATATTTAACAATAAAACTGTCCTTAATGAATTCTGTTGAGTTTTAGTGTCATACTAGAATATCAATGCAGAAAGATTCCAATTTCTATCATATTTCTCTTCTTAAATATTTACCACAAAAATTAACCTAATGTATTATGTGCAGTTTATGAAGCATTTTTCTTAAAGAGACATCATTCTCAAATGTACATGGAGATTATTATGTGCATTTAATGTACTATTTCAAATGTATTCTTAGTACCTTTGTAATATTCAATTTCAAAATGAGATGTATAACCCACTAAACAAATTAAAAGGTTAGTATTTTCATAGCAGATAGCAGCATTTTGGGCAATTTCTCCCCTTTCTGCCACAAAAAAGAAAAAGTAAAGTCACAACTAACTAATGCTTGAATTCTGAATTCGGAAAAATCCCCAGGACTACAATGGCATTTTAAAAATAAATGAATACAACTCAGCATCCAGGATAATGGAATGGCAAACCAATTGTGTACCGTTGCTAAGAATATTTCATGGAGTAATCTTAAAACATGCTCAGCTAAAACACTTAATTTTAGACTGATAAGACAAAAAGAAAAAAATAAATTTGCCTAAAATTTAACCTTTTACAATGATCTGTTCACATAAAATAGACGTCAATAAGAATCCTTAGTTTCCACTTTTATGACTCTGGTCATATATGACATACGGCATATAAGAAGGCTAAGATTACATTATTGTGAAGATTTAATACCAGTTGTTATGTTACATTTGAATTTATAAATTGTGTTTGTATGTGTTTATATGTCAGTGATAAATTTTAACTATAAATAGGGAAGCAATGCTTTAACTATACAAAAGATGGACAATCCTGCTGAAAAACAAGAGGCAAAACATCTACTAACTATATATGTCATACAAACATACACAAACACACACTTTATATTTCCTTGTGCACTATACCATAGTATAAATATGTGAGGCACTATAGAATACAATATAAATATATGTGTATACTCTGTCTAGAAATTATTCTAAATAATTTGTTCAAGCAAGGATTAAATGTGGTTGGGTTAAGAATGTATATTATTTTGCACTGCATTCTTTTAAGATTGTACAAAGACTTACTTGGCTGAAAAATCAGTTTAATTCTCATTTTTTGACATAGGTATTATGTATAAAGCCCAAGGAACTTCCTAACAGCCAATTATTTTAAATGAAGCAATTCCCCAATGCAATAACCCAATCCAAATGATATCCATTAAAAAAAAGTGGGCATAGGTCACCTTCCACAACATTTTTTTTAAATAAGCAAGGCAATAGTGCCAAACAAAATTTAATTATAATAGAGTGATGCACTAAGAACTTGAAGGTAAAAATCTGCCTCTTTAAATCTGCCAGTAGAGTTTAATAATCTTTTCAGACCCATGTGTAACCTTTTTTAAAAGAGCCATTCAAAAATTGGGTGGGAATAGAAAGGAATAATACAAAAATCTTATTTTACCAAATTTCATTGTGAGCCAATATGCCAGGAATCTTAAAATTGTGATGTAATTATAAATGACACCATTACTGCATAACTACATCAAGTATAAACTCAGCTGTAGAAGTTCAATGAGGATTAAAATGTATAAGATCACTAATCGTATAAGATCACTGCTGATACTACACTGTGTTTAAAACAGTATTTTCTCCTCGTCATGGCAAAGAGAGAAAAAAAGCCCCAGGGTTCAGCAGGAGAGTTGTGATCTCTCCTGTGATCTCACAGAGTGCTCCTCCTTAGCTTCACTGCCCTACAAGGCAGCTTTAGTTTCTTTTGGAGCCCACAAATAGGGAGAAGCCAGCACAGGAATCTCCGTTCTCTGTGACTGCTAATGCTGGGAAGCTCCACCCCATCTCCTGTCCTGGAACATTTCAATGGTGGGCTATTTTGAACTGGGCAGGCACTATAGATTCAGTGTTCTATAAACTCTATGCACTAAGGAAAAAAAGTAGATTGGTTTTTAAAGTAGTATCACAGAATTATTATAGAAAAGGCAGTCTAAGATGGCTGCCAAGAAGCTGGGAAGCAGATGACAATCTAAGCACAGTGCAGGAGCAGATTTTGGTGAAGAGTGTGTGAACTGGGTGAGAATAATTCTTTTTATTCAAATTTTAACCCCAAAGAAATTCAGGGGAACTAACTTCCTCGAACTATTTGCAAACTGTGACCAAGCACTTTGGAAAGAGATTAAGAGATTAACACTGGAAGGAAGAGGAGACTTAAAGAGACAGGAAACAATTTATTCTTTAAAAACACAGAAAATTGGACTCTCAAAGGGAAAAGACATGGTACTGAGAAGGCATTTTAAATTGCTGGAATTATGGATTTAAAATATTAATACTGCTTTTGTACTTGAATCATAATTTGAAATAATTATTAATGACTAAGATCAGACATCCCAGTAACAATATTGCGAAGTAGAGAATATCATCTGCTGACAAGAGGAAAAAATATACAACCCTGTTGAAGAACTGTGAAAGCACTTAGTGGATTACATTCACCTATCCTAAGATCACAGGAGACTTGAATATTTAAATAAGATTCTCAATTAAAAGACCCTGAATGCTATGCCATATGATTGAATCTATAAAAGTGATTTAAGGAAGTTTGGATAACCCTCTGGTCTATTTAAATGGATTTGACTTATTATTTATGAGACACATAGAATTATGATTTGTATAAACTCAGCTTTGAAAAAATGGTTCCTGGACCTTTGGATAAAAGTGGGATCTACTAAAATAAAATATGCAACACAAGGCGGAAATGAATGGAAATTTAATCAAGATGGAGCTGATGTTCCATAGCATTAAGGATTTTATACGGAAACAACACAAGGTGATGGTGGAACTATTTGATGGCATAGACCAAAAACTGGAAAATATTATACAAGGGACAACGATTAAAGATCAGGATTTTTAGGAAAGGAAGGAACCAGCAAAAGGAATGGAAGAAAAAGCAGAACTGAGAAAACAGCAAAAAGAGGACAACAAAGAAGAGATATCAACAAAACTAATAATGATCAAAGAATTCAAACAGGAGGGAAATAATTTAAAAGATTTAAAAAGAGAATGGGAGAAGCAGGAAGATAATTTGGGAAAGAAGATGGGGGTTAGAACCGATAGCTTTAAAATTAGACTATGGAAAGGGTAGGGAAGGGAGAAAAAGTTGGATTGAACAACCAGAATGCAGACTTAGATAAAGATCCAAGAGAAGAGTATGGGAGGCAAATTTTTAAAAAAAGGTTAAGACTTAATGTATTGATGAGGTCAAGAGACGATGGATAGAATAAAGAGAGGGGAAAGAAAAAAAGATTCTTTAAGAACATATTTAAATGAAAACATGTGTATTAATATTAGAATTATATAGACTGGTTAGAACTAAGCATTAATTGGAAAATTAGAGAATGAATGATGGTATTATTACTATGCCAAAATAATATGATTAGTAGTGAAATCATAAAATTAATAATAATATAAATATTAATAACAACAATATATATATATATATATATATATATATATATATATATATATATATATATAGGGGAACAACAATATAATAAGATATATGTAATAATAAGAGGGAAGTTTGGAAGTTGGATGACGTAGTATTAGATATGTTTAAACAATATGAAACAATGAAAATGAAATGTAATAACTATGAATAATAATATGTTTATTGGTATCAAAATGTATGATATCCAGGTATCACATTGTTCACGCACTGATATGTATAAACAATATAAAATAAAATAAAAACTTGACAAAAAAAAGAAAGAAAGAAATGTTCCAGGACTAATTATTATTGTTTGTATTTTCTTAATATTTAGCCAAAATTTATCTCCAATAGGTTTCATGCATTCTGTTCTATGAAGCAACAGAGTAGAATAAATTCACACACACACACATGGTGTAATACTTTTTCAGGTATTTGAAGACTGTCATTAAGGTTTTCCTTAATCTTCCATTTACTAGGGCAAACACTGATGCCCACTTTAAAGGCATTTCAGTTTGTATTATCTTCCTTAAAATATATAGGAAAAATTGTATAATTATGGATTGTCCAAGAAATTTGGTACTGTTTGAAATGTTCATTTTATTTTCTCAATTGGACATAAACAGGTCTTGAAAAAGTCTTTAATTATGAGTCAGCAGTGTGTTGCATCTGCCCAAAAAGCCAACATAGGCCACATTAACAGAGAATAGAATCAAGATCACATGATTTGCTAATAGCACTTTATAATGTCTTGGTAAGACCTGCTTGGAATATTGCATCCAATTTTGGTCACTGTGATACAAAAAGATGTTGAAAGATGATTAGGCACATGAAGACTAAAACATATAAAGAACAGTTGCCGGAATTGAGTATGTTTAGTTTAATGAAAAAAAAGACTAGAGGTGACATGATAGCCGCGTTCCAATACCTAAAGGGTCAAGCCTATTTTCCAAAGCACCTGAAGGCCGGAAAAGGAGCAATGGATGAAACTAATCAAGGAGAAAAATAACCTAGAATTAAGGAGAAATTTCCATGACAGTTTAAACAATTAATCAGTAGAACGAATTGTCTGCAGAAATTGTGCTGCTCCAACATTGGAGTTTTTTAAGAAGAGATTGGACAGCCATTTGCCTGACATAGTATAGGGTTTCCTGCTTGAGCAGGGAATTGGACTAAGACCTCCACGGTCCCTTCCAACTCTGTTATTCTGAAGAGGAAGAAAATCCAGAGCCAACAGTGGAACCAGCCAGAGCCATTCAGTTTTATCAGGATTGAGCTGAACTCTATTCCTTCTCATCCAGACCTAAGCAGCTACTAGATGCTAGGTCAGTACATAAAATATTGGAATATTGGAAACACCAGAGAAGCACTGATTGACTAAATTGTCTACACAATATTAATGCATACTGTAATTTATTTCAAAATTGTTTATTCCATAATCTGCTATATCACTTTAAAATGATGAAATTATATTGGGCTCTGTCTTCAGGTGATTTGCAAGGAGCACTTTTGTTCACACAAGGATGGAGGCAACTGATTTTCCTTCTCTATAGCAGGGGTCCCCATCCCTGATCAATGGACCTGCATTGGTCCGTGGCATGCCAGAAACTGGGCTGTGCAAACAAGAGAAGCCCCATCTGCCAGATGCAGGCAGCACATTAAACCATGCCCCCTCCAATCCACAGAAAAATCTCTCTCCATGGAACTGATCCCCGGTGCCCAAAGGATTGGGAGCTGCTGCTCTATAGCAGCATGTTTCAGAAGTCCCATCAATAAAGTACACTTTTCAACTAATTCAGTTTACAAAAGAGAACAGCTCTGTCCACAAATGGAAAGAAACCTGATGGCAATGTTGAAACATCCACAAAACCAGAAAAATCACGGAATTTTCAAATTACCTTAAGATCACTGAATTGATTTATTTATTCTCATTCCACTAACATGTGACTACTGTAGCCACTTTTTCCAACCAGTATTAACCAAATATCATCATATCTACTTTGAAGGATTTTGTGTTGTACTTATTACTTTTATGAAGGTGGCTTTTTTTTTTTTGCTTGTCAGAATCTTACACAGATTTCTGGACAAAATCACATAAATACTTACATAATATTATTATGTTTCTTTTTTGGTAAAAAAAAAAAGCAGCTGTAATGAAGCTCATTAAAGACGCACACTGCAGTAATTAAGATTTTGACTTGACAAGAGGGAAAAAAAACTAGCAACTCTTAAATATGTATGGAGTACTGAAAGACTTAGTAGGTGTCATTTTTTACATAGATGAAAATGTGAGCTTTTGCAAATATGGGTGCAAAATGGATTAGTGATGATACTTTTAAATTCTATGAGACTGAGTGCAATGTTTCCAGCACAAAATGGAAAAAAAGTCAGAGTAAAATGTGCAGAAGCAAGCACATTGGTGAAATTCTCTATTGTTTTACTCATGCTAGACATAGGAGCTCCTGAGGAGAATTCAAATATATTGAAGCACATATTTCATAGAAATGCTGCAGAAAGGAAAGCTCAAGCCAAATAACCAAACGGACTTTTAATAGCTATTGTCTGATATAATCTTCTGTTTTTCCAGAACAGATACCCTAATTTGTACCTACTGCAGGGGTGGGGTATGACAGTGTTAACTACAAGTTGGGGATTTACGAGGTTCTGTGATTTATGATGTGCTTCCCTGCACGCTGCGAGTGAGCACCTGTAAATTGTCATCAGCACACTGCGTGCAGAGAAGCATCCTTTGAAACAGCCCTCTTTTCCTGCATTTTTAACTGCAGCTGTGCCTCGTTCGGCAGCTGAAGTTGAAAATTCAGGAAATAAAGATCAGTTAAGAGCCAGGGTGGGCAGGTGGGCAAAAACATCAGCAGACATAGAACTGGTTCTATGTATGCAGAACTACCAGTTCTACAGAGGTGGACAGAACTGGTAGAAACCCACCCCTGCCCTACTGTCTGTGCCTATGTGTGTTTTCAACTATGTGATTAACATTTATTGCTATATCTTTAGTGCACAGTGTAGATAATAGTGTGGTCTTCAAATATTTCTAGTTTTTAACTTTTATTATTCATGGATGGTTAAAAGTCCAAGCGGATGAGAATGGTAATCCAACATCTGGAAAGCCATTGAACTGAGATGTTCTTCATTCTCAAAAGACATGATTATCCTGAATGTCACTCTCTTCTTATAAAAAAAGACCTTAGGCATAGACAGAAAAGAGTGAAAATAGTAAAACTAAATGCTACAACCAGGTTTTAAAAACTTGGAGAAATGAAAATATTTTCTTTGGATCTTGAGAAGACATTAAAGTAAGTAAAGTGCTTTGAGGATTCTATTCTGTAGCCATCATTCTGTTACTTCACTTGATAGAAGTGATACATTGTAAAAAATATCTGAACCATAATAAGTAAAGTAGGCTGATCTAAAAATATTTAAAATGAAGTAAATTTATCAGATGTGAAAAATCCAGTCAATTATTTTTCAATCTTTTCACTAAGTTTTAGTTAATGCACTTTTTGGCTTGTATTTAAGTAAATATTTAAGAAAGAAAGAATTGTTTCAGCATACTGAAGAGAGGGTGTTGTGACTTGTTTTTGATTGAGGAGAAATAGTATTTAGTGGGTTGTCATTAGTTACATGGTTGGACTCAAAATAACTCAGCATCAGACAATTATGGCTGATAATTGTATTATAGTAGAGCTGTTATATATAATATACTAAGTCATTACAGAGCTATTATATATAATATTAAACTATCCCCCCTTTTGACCTTATATACTGCATATTATAGGAAAGAAATACTGAGACTTTTTTTAAAGATCTCCTTATACATATGGAAATGAAATAAAATAAATGGAACAGGTATCACATTCTCCATAATTCTCAAAAGCCAAATATTAGAGATATATGAAAAAGAAGATCTACAAATATATAAGACTACAGATCAGGGTTTTCCAAACTGTGAAATCCATGTACCTCCTCTGGGGAAGTGCAGAAAGAATTTGAGAGGAAGCATGAAGAACCTTTTAACTGCATCATCTCAATAAATCCGCCTTCCCCAAAGTTTCATTTTATTGTTTTTTTTATTGCTTATTTGTCTTCATTTTGGTGTTTGGATTGTTTTTTGTAAAAATACTTTATTAAATAAATTTATATAAATACAGTAAAATCAAAACATTCTATTTGTCGCAACGTAAGCAAATACAGTGTTTGGGTTTTTAGGGAAGGTGTTTACATTAATATTATACTTAAGGGATGTGTAATGGCAAACATTGAAGAACACTGCTGCAGTTGTACAACTCACCATTTCCATATGGTTGGTGTAGTGTAATTAGGAACTCCTTATTGTAAGGAAAATCTGTTGCTGCATGTGTATAAATTTCCCTTTTCAGATTTTATACCCTATGCACTACAAAAGTATCTTGAGAGGGGTGTGTCTGGAATAGGACCCAAGTTTGAGTCTTACTTCCCCTTTTACAAAATAGATAATTATGCACTCAGGTTCTTATACATTTTTTATATAATGATCTATGGTAAGTGAATGTAGGCCATTAGCCCATACTGAAAATTTCAGATGCCGGTCCTTAGGTATTTTTGCATATATATAAATATTTGAAACAACAGACAAACTGTAGTGCTCATGGTGTCTGTAACTGGATCATTCAGAAATTATGCATTGCTGGCATTAAAAGGCCAGCAGTTAAGCAGATAATGCACATTATTATGGATTGCTACTTTGGAGACTATGTAGACCTATATTAAATCCAACAAAACAGTACTATTTTATTTTAATTATAGCAAAGCATCTAAAAGTAGTATTCATATATATATATATTCGTAGATTTTTACAGGTATAGGAATGCAGGTCTTGGTGTGTTCGGGTCTTTTCCTGTGTAAGATTGAGAGTATCTTGGCAACGATTCGACGAGGTCCCACTCGCCATCTTCAGGCTGGTGCTTTTGACTTCATGCTTGTGGAGCCATACCAAAACCCGGAATGTCACATCACAGCCACCTGCTCAGGATATCACATCACGGAACTCAGGATGTTACACCACAAAACCTCAGGATGTTGCAACACAGCCAACGACCCAGGAGATTACAGCACAAGACCCAGGATGTCACAACAATAGAACTTGTTGTCATCACACAGCCCATTATCCAGGTCGTTACAACACAGGAGGTTGATAGACACACAGCCAATACCTCAGCCACACATTCTTATGAAAAAGCCAGCCAATCTGCAAACATCAACTCCATCAACCAATCAAGAAATGACAACACAGCCAACCTCCCCACCAGTATATATAGAGAGACAGCAGCTCCGATCATGCTTTGCTCACACAAGCACAAAGCTGTTTCTCTATCACGATGGCTTCCCTGATTATTCTCTTGCTGGAGTGTTCAATGTTGGATATTAATTTGGTTCCTTTGAAATTAAGATAGAGAATATCTTAGAGATAGAGAAACACCCCCATAAAATAAATAGACGGGACAATACCTCCTGCCTACCAGATATCTGGAAGCTAGCCCTCACCAACAAACGAGTCCCAGCCACGAAAGCCAATACCAGACCCGAAACAACACTGGACACCACTGCCAATCCCTCTCATCAGACCCAGGCCTAAGCCCATCCTATAAACAAAGGATAACCACCATTCAGAAACTAAACCACGGCTGCTTCGCCAGCTGTCGCACACCCCGGCCCCAAAACCAAACAAGCTGACACACGCCAAGAACACAGACCTAGACCCCAAACTCAAAGCCAGACTAAAACCCAGAATGCTACATCACGGCCACCCACTCAGGATATCACATCAGAAAACTCAGGAAATTACACCACAAGAACTCAAGAAGTTGCAACACAGCAAATGACCCAGGATATCACAGCACAAGACCAAGAATATCACAGCAATAAATCTCACAAGGTCATCACACAACCCATTACCCAAGCCGTTACAACACAGGAGGCTAATGGAAAAGAGATCAAAACACAAATGACCCAGAAGATTACAATGCAGGACCCAGGATACCACAACAAAAGAACTTGTAAGCCCATCACATAATCCATTACCCAAGCCGTTAAAACACAAGAGGCTAATGGAAGAAAGATCACTACAAAACAAACAACCCAGGAGATTACAGCACAAGATCCAGGATATCCCCACAACAAAACAATCTTCTGTTTAAAGATTTGTTTATTCAATCTGTGGCACACCTCATCCAGGGGTGGTGTTCAGCAGGTTCTGACCAGTTCTGGAGAATCGGTAGCAGAAATTTTAAGAAGTTCAGAGATCCAGCAAATAATACCTCTGACTGAAGATTTTACAGTATGCTTCCCCTGCCATGCCCACGAAGCCATGTCTACAGAAACCGATAGTAAAAAAAATTGAATTCCACCACTGACTTCATCTATCATTAATTAATTGCTCTCTGTCTACTAACCTCCTTGGTGGCCACTGTCTTGCCAGTTCCTCTCTTATCTGAGTTCAGACAAGATTGGAGACAGTTTACAATGAACAGCATTCAGGAAAAGTAATTAATTCATAGATTTTGCTCTGTTTCAGAGGCAAAAGTCACAATAAATCTATAATACAGTATATTAGACAGTTTAATTAAAGAATTTGAAAATAGCAGAAATGTTCCAGCAACATTGTTGGAATAGTTAAGGAAAGATTAAAGTTTATGGGCCGAAAGCCATGAAGATAGTGAAACTGTTTGACAGTATTAATCCCAAATGAAGCTATTTTAAGGCAAAAGGATGAACAATAAAAAATATTTCCCAGCTATACCTCAGTGAAGCAAGAATCTGGCTATTTAAAGGTATGCACAGAATTGAAAGAGACCAATGAAAAATGGTTAAAAAGCAACCTTAGAATAGAAAATGTCATTTCTCCAATGCCTTATATCACAAAGCATGATGATGTGCCCTAAAATTTGTGAAATTTATAAAGTTACAGTCTTTTCTATTCTAAATACTGCTGTATTATATTTCAAAACCACAAGACATAGTCTCTGTTTTCTGGGGGAAAAATATGAACCTCTTAATAGTCCTATATTGTCTGGTTGAAAAGAATCATATATCTACCCAATGACAGCAAAGAGTTTGAATTTTTTATTTTGCAACCTAGTACTGACTGCATATATTTATTCGAGGAATTTTGTCTCTAGTGATAAAAGAATCGGGATCAATTACAGATTAGATGAAAAACATTCAATTTATCTATAAGATATGAAAGTTCTAGACTGCACCAATCAGTCTAATTTAAGTGCAATAAGGAAACAGTTGCAAAAGGATTAAGCAAGATTAAGTTCATATTATTTGCCTCTTTGTGCATAGTATTTTCTGCCAACTACTTACCACAAATAGGTTGTGAAAGTGTAATAACTGTAGATGTTTTGAGGTGGAGTTCTTGCCTCACAATCAGGAGGCTGTGAGATTGATCCTAGATAGAGGTTAATATTTGGAATAGATTCTCCTGCTGAGCAGTGGGTTGGACTAGATGACCTCCAAGGTCCCTTCCAATTCTGTTATTCTATGAACAGATTCTAAAAAAGTATTACTAAATCTACTTTTATCTCTTACTTTACTAATGCCTAATATTACAGAGTCCATTATAATAAGTCAGTTATATGTAAATCACTATTTTCATTTTATTTTGAAAAGAAACCGTAAGCAGTTGCTTTTGTATGATTTTCATTTTTTAAAACAAAATTCTATTTCTTACAAAATCAAACCTTAAGGAGGACATGAACTTGAATTCAAATATTAAGGGAGTCTGTTTTCAACCTATTTTAAGTTCCTTAACAAAAATTAACTGAATTCTTTGTTTGAAGGTTTTAAAAAATAATCTCCTTCCCGCATGTTTCTACCAAATCATGCTGTCTCAAACATATATAAATATGTTTTTGATAAAAGCAAAATTAGTAAACAGTGCAAAAAAAAAGTAATCTAACTTGATATGGACTTGTAGGGAATAGGAATTAGTACTGAATTGCAAAACAAGTATATGAAGGAAGAGTGAATGAATTAAATGGAAAGGAAGATAGAGAAATTCATAGTTGAGTGGAATTGATAAGATTCTGAAAAGAACAGAAGTGAGGTGTTTAAAGGAAAAAAGACACACTGTGAAGCAATGTTCTGTGTGAATATGTTCAAAGCAAGGTAATTTGCAAGGACAGAAAGGCCTGGAGAGGTATTGTGAATGACACTGGCATAAATCAATTTTATGTATTCTTCTCTTTTTCTTATCTCACACCTTTCATTTATTTGTTTTAGTACTTCTTATTTCTTTTCTGAAGAGCACATAATGTTATTTACACAAAAAGGGAATATTTATGTATGCATGGGATACATATTTCAACGGAGAGCCAGAGAAAATATATAGTGATGTTCGTTTCCTAATCATGCGATTAAATTCTAAAAAGAAATATTCAAAATAAATGCATCTTAGTACGTTGAAGGGCACTGCATCTGAATATCATCAGATGGAAACTCTCCTTTGTAGAAAACAAAGGAAAAATTAGCAGAGCGTTAATTAATTTTGGAGTGACCATGAGCTGTTAAATGAACACAGGTGGTATTCCTCAGGGGAGCTGTTTGTAATAGACTTTAAATTGGTAAGAGGGAAGCATCAGCTTTAAATACTTTTGAAATCTCACAAGTGTGAAAGACTTCATACATCATAACTAAAATAATGGGAGGTGATTAATAATTGTCCTTTCCCTAAATGAGTTGCCAGATGCATTGACTCTCAGGTGTAAAAATAAGATTAATCCAGAAAAATCTGACTATCCCAAATGCATTTATCCATGATTAACCCATGAATACCCAGATATTACTTTGGAAGAAATGCTTAGCCCCCAATCCCCAAAACCACAATGATCCACCAGTACATATCTCAATGTATAGCCAATTTTGTAACTGTCCAGACTGTTATACATTTATGAACAAATACTATGGATTGTGAGGTGGATGAACTAAAAAAGCCTTTTGGTTCACTCACACAAGAGTACATGGGAAAAGGGCTACTTCAGATAAACTGATAATTATACAGTAAAAAGAAAAAAAAATGTAAGGAAAAAACCTGAATACAAGACATAGTGAGAAGAAAAGCGAGAATCCTTTGATCATCTCTTAATTCTTTATTTATAAGAAGTAGCAACATTTTCAAATTTACATAATTAATTCAAAATTAATATTCAATTAAATTGGCTTTTTCTACCAATAGTTAAAAAAGAACATAAGCATGAAGAAAAGGATCTTACAGTATACAGGTCTTTTTGGCATCAGTGCAATTGTTCAACTTTATCACGGTGATGCAGAGAACATTGATTCGCTGCCAACTGTTATAGAAAGGCTACCATTTTACCCAAATAATAAATAACACATTACGCTCTCAGTGTTGTTTAGAATAACAGACTTGTTAAGAATATTCTGATGCTTTTTAGAATGCTGCTTTTTAAACTTTATCATGATAATAGTAATACTTGGACAATCCATACCCATTGAGTCAGCCTTTCAGAGATATTTCCTTACCGAAACAGAGAAACAGAATGACTGGGGCAGGAAAAAAAGCAGTAGGATCAGAAGCTAATTCCAACTACCTGTCAGTATGAACACAGCTGACCTCCCTATGGCAGCTGATGGGGGTACCTGGTCACCAGAGGGCTATGGTGGAACTGGTTTCCATCCCATATTTGACACTATCAAAAGCTGGTGAGAGATCAGGAATCACAGTCTCCTCCTTATCCTTCTGCTCTTTTACATGCTTACAGCTAGAAGGATGGTATTTTAATTAGGCACAGAGCTTCCCAATCCCTTTTTCGCCCATAGACGAAAAAATTAAACTTGAAACAATTGTACCATTTTTAACTTCACCATGATAATCTCTCTTCCAGACCCTTGATTTATTTTTTAGGATTGCCAATAAACTAATGATTAGTTTTATACTTGATGTGCCCCTGTCATAGCCATTCTAGCAGCAGTGTGGGTACTATATATTATAAAGACACAAAAGCTATGACCACATGCAATGATATCTGATACCTTCCTATAGATGCTCATTTAGTCTAGCAGAAATAAAGAAAACATATCTGCAGGAAATTCTGCAAATCATCACTTCATTAAGCAAAATAATTTTACATAGAATGTTTGTGTGTGTGTGTGTGTGTAAATAAGTAACTTCAAAAACAAGCAAACATGCATTAAGTCTGGGATGAAAGTTTCATTGTAAGATAGCTCCTAGCTTTTAGATAACATGTTGAAATAGAACCAGAAAATCAGAAAACCAGGCAGATTTTAAATAAAGGTTATTGAGATTCTTTGTAAAGGTTATTACAATACTTATATTTGGCATTTCTTTCCCTGATGCTACTTTATTTCCTAGGGGTGTGAGCAAACAATAGAAAACAAAATTGAAATAGCATTCCAATCTGAGTTTAAAAGAATAGAGTAGAAAGAATGGAATGAGGGATTGGAGCTTGCTATCCTAAGAGGGTGATTAAACTGCAGATTTTTTTGTGTTTTTGTTAGATTGTTTTACTGTTTGTTAGATTGTTTTACTGTTTTACAACTATGCTTTATAGTTTCTGTTTTTTGGTGAGTTGCCCAGAGTTGTTTAAGATGGGTGGCCATACAAATCTAGAAAGGAAGGAAGGAAGGAAGGAAGGAAGGAAGGAAGGAAGGAAGGAAGGAAGGAAGAAAGAAAGAAAGAAAGAAAGAAAGAAAGAAAGAAAGAAAGAAAGAAAGAAAGAAAGAAAGAAAGAAAGAAAGAAAGAATAGTTCCTTCTTGTTAATCATGAGAGGTGCCTCTGATAACACTGAATTAGTGTATGAGTTCTGAGTTCATAAACTCAGAAATTGCACTAAAATAGCATATAAATTCAGTTTGGAACTTGGATTTTTGTTGTTGTTGTTATTAGTTGCAAAGTCATGTATAACCCATCATGACCCTATGGACAATGTTCCTCCAGGCCTTCCTGTCCTCTACCATCTCCTGGAGTCCATTTTAAGCTTATGCTTACTGCTTCAATGACTCCATCCAGCCACCTCATTCTCTGTTGTCCCTTTCTTCTATTGCCCCCAATCTTTCCCAGCATTATGCTCAAATTATGGCAACTTCTTAAAGAGATGAGAGTACCATATCATCTTATTTGTCTCTTGAGAAATCTATATGGGGGTCAAGAAGTATGTGGTATGATTTGATTGTTTATTGTACCCTATGACTATTATTAAGTGTTGTGCCTGATGATTCTTGACTCTGATGAGTGTATCTTTTATTTTATGTACACTGAGAGCATTTGCACCAAGACAAATTCCTTGTGTGTCCAATCATACTTGGCCAATAAAGAATTCTTCTAAAGAAGCAACAGTGAGAACTGGACACAGAACCACTGATTGGTTCAAAATTGGGAAAGGAGTCTGGCAAGGCTGTATACTGTCACCCTGCTTATTTAACTTATATGCAGACCACATCATGAGAAAGGCAGATGAATCAAAAGTTGGAATTAAGATTGCCTGGAGAAATATCAACAACCTCAGATATTCAGATAATACCACTCTAATGACAGAAAGTGAAGAGGAACTGAAGAGCCTCTTGATGCGGGTGAAGAAAGAGAGTGCAAAAGTTGTCTTGAAACTCAACATTAAGAAAACTAAGATCATGGCATCTGGCCCTCTCAATTCCTGGCAAATAGATGGGGAAGAAATGGAGGTAGTGACAGATTTTATTTTCCTGGGCTCCCAGATCACTGCAGATGGGGACTACAGCAAAGAAATTGAAAGATGCTTGCTCCTGGGGAGGAAAGCTATGGCAATCTAGACAGCATGCTAAAAAGCAGAGATATCACCCTGCGAACAAAAGTGCATGTAGTCAAGGCTATGGTTTTCCCAGCTGCAATGTATGGAACTCAGATGGATGAAGCTAAATTCTTAAGGAAGGGTGAATGGCTAAAATGAAGCCGATAGGTTGAGATAATGCAAGAATACTCGTAGTCTGAAGAAGATAGCTAAAATAAGGAAGGAGAGTATCAACAACAGAACCAAATAATTAGATAGGGAATTAGGTATGGCCTCATTCAGGATTTCATTCTGGATGAGGAAGTTGACTTGACTTATATAACAAACTAGAGAGATGAATTAAGTGTGAGATGTATTTTAATATTGTATCTTAAAATCTATGTTAGTTGTCAAAAATCCCATTTGTTCAATAATATACCAATGCCAGAATTCCAGACAGAGATTTTCCTTATATTAAATATTTGTACTTTGTACAAAAATAAAGGAGAATCTATGCATTCTGCCAGGTGCTGAATATCTAACTGATCTTACAGATTCCTGGCTAAAATTACCAAACATAATTAGAGTTAGAATTGCTAGACTATTTATTCCTAGACCTAATTTTCCGGGCCAGTTTGGAGGCTTATAGCACCCATGAAAATAAATTAAACTCAAGAACAGCACGTGTGGTCTGTTGTCCTGGCTCAGATGGAGTTCAATGGAGAATATCCCTGTTGCAATCCCATTGTCATAAACAGACCATTATCTATAAAGACTGAATTTACAGCCACTAAGCATAGCCACAGGGATGGAGGCTGATGCATCCAAAAAGGCAGTTGAATTCAGTGGCTTTCCTAGAAGAATTAAAATTTGTAGATTCTACAGGCAATCTTGTCAATACTTTTGTTAAGTCCAAGAATAAGGAACTTACTTAACATAAAATAAGAAATAAACAAGAAATCCAAGAAGAAACCAGCATGGCTGCACAAAGATCTCTCTGGCAAATTGAAAGAAAAAAAGGACAAGTACAAAAAATGGAAAGAAGGACATACAACTAAGGCAGAATTATCAGCAGATAGCCAGAATCTGCAAAGACAAAGTCAGGATAGCAAAGGTTCAGAACGAACAAAGACTTGCAACAAAAGTCAAAGATAATAAAAAAAGTTTCTTCCAACATATAAATAACAAGAAAAAAAAATCAAGGAAACAATTGGTCCACTAAAGAGAGAAGATGGCAAGGAAGTAACAGGCAACAAAGAGGAAGCAGAACTGCTTAACTCATTCTTTGCATCCGTCTTCACACAAAAAGAAGCTATAGCTCAACCCAGCAAAAACATAACTGTAAAAGATAGACCAGAAATAAAAGTTAAAATAAGCAAACAAATAATAAGAGAACACTTGTCTGATCTTGATGAAAACAAATCACCGGGTCCTGATGGATTACATCCCAGAGTTTTAAAGGAGGTGGCAGAGGTCATTTCAGAACCACTGCACCATATTTTCAAAAATCCTGGAGCACCGGGGAATTACCAGAGGACTGGAAAAGAGCTGATGTGGTTCCCATCTTCAAAAAAGGAAAAAAAACAGACGTAGGAAACTATAGACCAATCAGCCTAACATCAATACCTGGAAAGATACTGGAAAAGATAATAAAAAAACATCTGCCAACATCTAGAAACAAGTCAAGTAATAACTAGCAGTCAGCACAGGTTTGTTAAGAACAGATCATGCCAAACCAATCTTATTTCATTCTTCAACACAGTGACTAAATAGTAGACCAGCAAAATACTGTGGACATAATATATTTAGATTTCAGCAAGGCATTCAATAAAATAGACCACAACCTACTTCTTAGTAATCTAGAAAAAAGTGGAATAGATAGCACCACCACTAGATGGATTCGCAACTGACTGGCAAACCGTACTCAATGAGTAGTCCTTAATGGGTCTAAGTCTATATGGAGGGATGTAAGCAGTGGGGTGCCACAAGATTCCGTCTTAGGCCCAGTACTCTTCAATATCTTCATTAACGATTTAGATGAGGGAATAGAAGGGGAACTTACCAAATTTGCAGATGATACTAAGCTGGCAGGAATAGCTAATACCCAAGAAGATAGGCTCAAGATCCAGATGGATCTTGACAGACTAGAACACTGGGCCATATCTAACAAAATGAAATTCAATGTAGAGAAAAATAAAGTCCTACACTTAGGCAAGAAAAACCAAAAATACACATATAGACTGGGTGAAACCAGGCTCAATAGCAGTAACTGTGAGAGGGATCTTGGAGTCTTAGTGGACAACCAGCTAAATATGAGCCAGCAGTGTGCAGCAGCAGCCAAAAAAGCTAATGCAATCCTAAATTGTATTAACAGAGGGATACAATCAAGATCAAGGGAAGTACTAATACCACTCTATAAAGCCTTAGTAAGACCACACCTTGAGTACTGCATCCAGTTTTGTTCACCACATTATAAAAAAGATGTTGAGACTCTAGAAAAAGTACAGAGAAGAGCAACCAATTACAATGTAAAGAGAAGAGCAATCAGAATCAGAAAACTGAACTATAGGTATTTCCCAATACAGTTAGATTAGTTACAAAACAAGAAAGTTATGTATCAGCATATCAATGAAGATAAGTACTAGTATGAAAGACATACAAGTTCAAAACAAAGCCTTTGTATTATTGATTTTGAAGAAAAAAATAAGGATGATTTGAAATGAGTTATGTATGATTTTCTATACCAGTTTTCTGCCAAAACATGCTTTGCCCTTCGCTGCTACATTTGTTACTGTAGCTTGCAAGTAGAAGTGCAGAAACAATTTTCAGCAGAAAGGTTTGTGTAGCCTAATTCAAATTCATAGCACATTCTTGATCAGGAATTGAAGATATAGTCCTAAAAGTCTTTTTTTTTTCCTTTTTCAAAATAAAGGTCATACATTTTTAAAAGCATGAAGACAAAAATATTTTGATCTCAGGGCACCTTACCCTTGATAGGTGGCATAGTTTCTCTTTGATTTCCCTCTTTCATTTTCTAGGGTGCTTAGTTTTCACATCCACTTGTTTAATCTCTAGTCTAGGATATACCATTATTCTGGGATTTAGTATTGTGCTTCTTATATTGATGAGATATACTCAGTGCTCTAGTAAGTCCGCTTTATATTTTTATGAGATTTAAGGATGGTAAGTTTAATACAGATCTATTCAGTATTTTCCTATGCATAGGAGCAATTAAACTTTAAAGTGGAATGCAAGAATTGTTTTTTTTCTCATCCTTATCCCCTGAATACCTAGCTGTCCTTTATTTGTTGCATTTATAATTCACCCACCTTGTACCAAATTCTGGATAGTTTCCAATCAAGAATTAAAACAACATAAAAATATTAAAAATTATTAAATTCATAGACATTAAAAACAAAAAATTTGGTGTGAAATCAAACTTCTGACATGCAGTCACTTCATTCTACTCCAGCATTTGTGAGAAAAGCCAGATCTTCTGTGCTTTTTGGAAGAGTAAGTGATAGATGCCCGCCAAACCTAAGGGGGAAGAGTATTCGAAAGGGCAGTGGTTTCCATAGAAAGTTGTTTTCCAAACTTTTAGAACTCTAACTATTCATTACAAGAATATGAAAAGAGTTCACTTATTTGAATAAAAGATAGCTAGTGCTATGAGGATTTAGGACAATGAAAGTTATCTGTGTACAAACCCTTACCTTTTCTCATTTTATCTACAATCATAGGCAGACAAATGAAATTTCCACAGAACTTTTAAGCAGAATGGTGATCAGTTCTTAGTATCTCCCAGATGTAAATTCAGATGACACGGTAGTAATTAATACAAAAGTATGTCTGCTAAAGTATATGCAAACTACATCTGTTTCTCAATTTATGTAAAAATATCAAGAAATACCCAGACCATCATTTTGCAAAAAATTTAGTATTCTGTACAAAGTCATTTCATTTTAAAGTTATTTAAGACTTTTCATTTCCTTCTTTGATTCATCATCTGATTAAAAGTTAACTGCTATTTTATGGCTATTGTTTCTAGCTTTCCTGCACTTTTATTAGCCATGGTTTTTAATTAAATTTCTTATTACTGCAATATACAAACAGAAAATCTATTAATATGTCTCCATCCAGGGCTGATAAAATGTCTATCCAAAGAGAAAAATTCTACAAAAAATATTTTCTGAATATGTATTTAAAGTTAATACATTAATTTTCAGCAAGGTTTCATTTATCTCTCTAGTACCAGCAGTAATAAATGAATAATGCCAGTTATATTTATGTTTTGTTGAGGTAAAAAAAAGAAAAAATCTATTGAGCCCAAACCTGATATGATTGTTGACTGTGATATTAATTTCAACAATAACAAGTAATTTAGAATTATGAGTTGTTGTATCCCGAAGTTCACAGGCACATCTAACTTGAGAAAATGTTAAATGCATTTTTGGAAACAGTAAAGCTGCTGTTTTAATATCTTCCAGATTATATATATACTGTTTCTACAAGTATAGGCAACACATCACTTGTGCTTTATAATATTGATAATACCCAGAATGTAACATTATTCTTAATGTCTGATTGTTCTGCAATGTTATAATGGTTTATAAAAGGAAGGGTCATTTTACTTCATATCATGTATCACAAATTTTAGTTATTAGTAAAATAGAATTTGTCCCAAATATAAGTTGTTGTCGCAAATGCACGAGAAGCAGTGAAAGAAACAAATATTTTCCAAACTATATAATAAAAAGGAGAATGCATTCAGTCAAATGTTGAATTTTGAACTTTGAGAAACAGAAAACCAGACAAGAGGTGCTATTTTGATATCAGCATTTCCCGATTCTTATCAGAATGATTGGTTTTACCCAATTTTTAGACTGATGTTGACATGTTATAACTCAGGAATGAGCAATTTTGGGATTCAGATGTGTGATTTTGCTAGTTCAAAAAGATAAAAACATATTTTGGTGGCATCTGTAGAATCTAAGACTATAGCACTGAGATTGCTTCACAAAGAGAGCAAGATTGCCTTTCTGTCTTTGCATTCTATTGCCTCCACATCAATAATCCAATTCTGGCTACAGTGCTTGCTGTGACCTTACTGCCCACAGAGCAAAAAAACAAAACCATTTTTAATTCACTGGAAGTCTGTGCTTTCCTCCTTTCCTAAGAAAAATCATAATTTCTGAAATAGTAAATTGTTAGTATCTCTTATCTTTATGATATGCTGCTTAATTTTTAGTCAAGAATCCCTTTCATAGAGCTTTTTCTGTTAATTCTGATCTGAAATCAGAAAATAAGCAGGAGTTGCAGTTCATGGAAATTGCTTTGTGGTGATATATTTTTGGATCATTCATTCAGTTTATTATTTCTAGGACTGAATATGAATCAGGATATAGTGATACCCTATTGTTATGTCCTGAGGACTCAAGGAGTTCTCACTCAGGTCCACTCACTTTGTGTGGGCGATATTCCCCCATTCCCATTGGTTGGTTCTCCCCAGCAGCCAGCTATAAAAGCAGGCTGCGGGGTCCAACTGCTTGCTGATTGCTGCGAGCCAGTTCCAGGCTTGGCAAGCACGGTCAGCCCTTTATTTGTAAAATAAAGTACTGTTGCACTCATGCTCTGGTTCAGCCTCTCATTGCTCAAACTTAACACTGGCGGCGAGGATGGGATGGCTACCAGATGCACCTTGCAACCGCTGAGTCACTAGCCACCGATCCGCAGCCCAGAGAGCGATCGGCTGGCGATAAGGAAACGCTGATCCGCAGCCAGAGAGAGCGGTCAGCTAACAAAACGAGCGATCAAAAAGAGCAAACGCAGATCCGCAGCCAGAGAAAGCGGTCTGATTCAAAAAGTTAGAAGCGTCTGTAGCCGCTTGTTAGCCCGCTACGGGGAAAGTGAAGCGCTGCGAGCCGCAGCCGCTCTGCATTTGGCGCGAAATTCAAACGGGTGTCATTTGAAGTTCGAGCCAGTAGGAATCACAGCACAGCGCTGTAGAGAGTCACTAACGCCCACTTTTTTTGGCGCGAATCAAGACACCTCCAACGGCTAGCAGCCAACGTGGTAACCCAGAGAGAGAAAGAGAGGGTAGCAAAAACCTCTCCAGAGCTGATATCACTAGTAACTCACGGCGCTCGTAGTCCCAGAGAGATTTTTCCGCAGGTAGCCCAGCCGTTCCAGCACCATGAGTTCCAACCCAGTATTCCGGCGTTTAAACCAGACGAAGAGAAGTGGGAATCGTATAAGAAGCGTTTCAATCATTACATCGATGCGGTCGGCCTGGCGGATGCGGAGAGCATCGGAAAAAATCCTATTTCCTAATCTACTGCGGAGCCACCGTTTACGATACCGCCGCAGCACTCGTAGCGCCGAGAGAATTGAAAAGCGTTCCGTGGTCCGAGTTGCTTGAGATCCTCACTAACCACTACGCTCCCAGGCCTTCACAAATCGCCAGGAGGTTCACGTTCCGTATGAGGAAGCAATCAAGTAAGGAGACCATCAATCAATATATGGCCGCCCTCAGAACAGCAGCCCTGCACTGCGGGTTTGGAACATACCTGGAGGACATGCTCCTCGATCAATTAGTTTGTGGGGTCAAGGATCTCAGCCTACAGAGGCGCCTGCTAGCTAAAAAGACCTCAACCTCGCGCAAGCGGTAGAGGAGGCCCTAGCAGCCGAGCTAGCAGCGAACTCAGCCACCGAAATTCAGGGCCCAAGTGCCAAGCTAGCATCGTTCCCAGTCCATTCCGAAGAGGTGGAAGCGGAGGAAACCCACAGCGATGAGCGATGTCCACCGCCTCACCAATGACAGACGGTGCAGGTAGGGGCCAAACAAGAATACACCGGTCCACCCAAGCACCTCACACTGTGCCTAGCCTGTGGGGATCACATCAAAGGGCCACCTGCAAGTTTAAAGGAGCCGTTTGCAACAACTGCCATAAGAGGGGGCACATTGCGAGAGTCTGTCAAGCCCCCAAAGCGCTGCACACAGACCCCGTCCTCGCACTCGGGACCACAGAGGCAAGTATTAAACTGTCGCACGCACCGCCTTGCCAGGCGTACTTGCCACACTGTTAGTAAAATTTCTCTCTCCGTTTCCCTAGAAGGTAAACCGTGCCACATGGAGGTTGACACAGGGTCAGCGCTCTCAATAATCTCGTGGAACACCCTCAAGAGACTCTACTACCCGGCTTCAGAGATGCCAGTTCGGTCTGAAGGACTACCAGGGGAAGGCCATTCCCGTGATCGGCAGAGGCAAGTTCTTTGTCAGTTTTAGAGCTTTTAAAGGCCACCTACCTCTAGTGGTAGTTAACGGCAATCTACCCACCTTATTGGGGCTCGATTGGTTTCCCCACCTCGGCCTAGGGTTAACAGGAGTCCATGCTGTCTCAACCTCAGACACTGACTCCTTATTGCTGACTACGCAGATGTGTTCAGCGAGGAGCTGGGGTGTTATAATGGAACCCCCATCTCATTCACCGTTGACCCCAGGCAGTCCCAATCAGATTAAAACCACGTAGAGTTCCATTTGCTATTCGACCAAAACTAGGCAGCTGAATTGGATAAACTACTAAAACAAGGGGTCATTGAGCCAACAGATTTAGCCAAGTGGGAGGCGCCCATTGTCACACCCTCAAAAAGATGGTAGCCTGAGAATTTGCTCGGACTACAAGACAACAATCAATAAATATTTACAAGTTAGCGCCTACCCTGTGCCCGTCATTCAGCACTTATTGCACACATTTGAACCGGGCAGTATTTTTGCTAAATTGGACATGTCTCAAGCATATCAACAGTTCCCTGTTGATAACCAAACAGCGGAACTTCAGACCATCGTCACTCACAGGGTGCCTTCCGATGCAAGCGTCTCCAATTTGGCGTAAGTGTTGCCCGGGTATTTTCAGTCCCTCATGGAGCCGGATTTTACAGGGCCTCCCTGGTGTAGTACCCTACTTCGACGACATCTTGGTCTCGGCCAGGGACAGACCCCAACTCTTCCAGAGAGTGCGAGCAGTGTTAGAGAGGTTCAGACAGCATGGCCTCAAGTTAAAAAAAAGAAAAATGCGCCATTGCCACTAGACAGGTGGACTTTCTGGGTTATAAAATTGACGCCTCTGGCATTCACCCCCTGGAGTCCAAGGTTAGGGCGATCCACGAAGCTCCACACCGACCTCCAAAGCGGAGCTACAAGCTTTCTTGGGGCTCCTAAACTTTATGCATCCTTCTTGCCCCATAAAGCCTCAGTAGCCGAACCCTACACAGATTACTAGACAAAAAGTCACCGTGGCACTGGGGGCACAAAGAAGACCAGGCGTTTAACGCCGTCAAATCACTACTTACGTCAGAGGCAGTGCTCATCCAATTCGACCCCAACCTTCCTTTAGTACTGGCAGCAGACGCATCCCCTTTTGGAATTGGGGCGGTCCTTAGTCACCGACTCGCCAATGGTGCCGAGGCCCCCATCGCCTTTTTCTCCAGGACGCTCTCGGCCACGGAGCGAAATACAGCCAAATAGACAAGGAAGCCCTAGCAGCTGTTGCAGCCGTGAAAAAGTTTCACGAATTCCTTTTTGGCCACTTCTTGAACTGGTCACCGACCATAAGCCCCTCCTGGGCCTACTGGCCGGCGACAAACAGACACCTCAAGTCCTCTCCCCTAGGATGACAAGGTGGACACTTTTCCTAGCGGCCTACTCATACAAACTTATCCACCGCCGGGCAAAACTCTATCCCACGCTGGCGCTCTCAGTCGCTGCCCCTTACCCGCTCCGGCTGAAGACCCAGCTCCTGTCAATGCCATTTTCGAAATCACCCAGTTGGACCTGCCCATCACCACCCTTGACATCGCCGCCAAAACCAAGGCAGACCAAGCGCTCGCCCAGGTGCTCGACTGGGTGAGGAGGGGTGGCCGGGAGGCAACGTTGATAACAAATTCGCACCCTTTAAGACTCGCATGCAGGAGCTGTCCAGTTTGCAGGGTTGTCTACTGTGGGGCACTCGGTGGTCATTCCGACCTCGCTGCGTACCCGAGTCCTGGAGCGTTGCACGAGGGACACCCGGCATTGTGAGAATGAAGGCATTAGCACGCAGCTATGTGTGGTGGCGGGTCTAGGCGAGGACATTGTCAATTGGGTAAGTTCCTGCAGCATTTGCCAGGAATCCCGTCCTGCTCCCCCATCGCCACCCCTACCAGATGGGAGGCGCCAGCGCCCTTGGTCTAGAATCCATATCGATCTGGCCGGCCCGTGCATGGAAAGATGTTCCTAGTGGTCGTGGATGCTTATTCCAAATGGATAGACGTGGCACAGCTATCCACGACCACCACACTAGCAATCACCAACGTGTTAACGCGCCTGTTAGTTACACATGGACTACCCGACTCCTTGGTCTCCGATAATGGCCCACAGTTCGCATCAGTAGAATTCAGCCGTTTTGCAGCCAACCTAGGCATTCGCCACATTTTCACAGCCCCATTTCACCCTGCGAGTAATGGATTGGCTGAAAGGGCCGTCAGGACCACCAAAGAGAGCCCTCGCTAGGTTTGGCAGAGATGACTGGCACCACAAACTCTCACGGTTCCTGATGAGCCAGCACTCAACCCCCTGTGCAGTCACCAATAAGTCCCCAGCGGAACTTCTGATGGGCCGGCGCCTGAGGACTGTATTAGATAGACTGCACCCACAATACTGCCCTGACTCTCCCCTCGCTTTCACTTCGGGGGTTAGACATTTTATGTTACAGGAGCCGATATTCGCAAGGAATTTCGCTGGGGACCCACTTTGGATTCGGGCGAGGTCATCGCCGTCACCGGGCCGAGATTGTATAGAGTCAGGCTGGAGGATGGTCGCGTCTGGAGGAGACACATAGACCAACTCAGAAGGCGCCTCAGCAACCTCGCAAACAAGAATCCAGAGTCTCCAGTCGAGAGGGAACCGTCTCATCCGCCGCCCAGCCACACTGCACCCAGCGACCAGTCTGCGCCAGCGTCGTTCCGGTCAGCCCAAACTCGGACAACAGCGCCCAGAGAGTTGACCAACCTGATCCAACCCACGAGCTCGACCCCAGTAACCAACACGGTGGTTTCCGAGGATGCCCAGTCCAGAGAGAGTGTTGGCGACACTATGCCGGCTCAACCATCACAGACTGATACCGAACAGACAGACAATGTTCCCGAGTTGCGCCGCTCCGGGCGCCAACACAAACCCCGTCTACCTCAAGGACTATGCGTGTTCGCATCTGGGGGAAGGGTGTTATGTCCTGAGGACTCAAGGAGTTCTCACTCAGGTCCACTCACTTTGTGTGGGCGATATTCCCCCATTCCCATTGGTTGGTTCTCCCCAGCAGCCAGCTATAAAAGCAGGCTGCGGGGTCCAACTGCTTGCTGATTGCTGCGAGCCAGTTCCAGGCTTGGCAAGCACGGTCAGCCCTTTATTTGTAAAATAAAGTACTGTTGCACTCATGCTCTGGTTCAGCCTCTCATTGCTCAAACTTAACACCTATACTCTAAATCCTCCTTTTTTTATCCCCCCATCCCCCATATATTCTAAATTAGTTTCATTCTAAATTTAAAGAAGTACAAAAGGGGGAAATGCTTTTAAAATATATGTAATGCAAGATTACTTCAGTGTGAGAGGGATGAAAAGGGTGCTGTGAGAGGGGATCTGTTATTATTGCTATGGTTCATCACAACCAGACCCATTTTTATATTATATCATAAAGTCTTTCTGAGGACTGGGATAGGTAATATTTGATAATGTTAAAGTATTGTCACAGGATGTAAGCTGTTCCAAGGAAAGCTGCTTTTTGCAATTGACTGATGGCAGTTTTGTCGATGCTGATGGTTTTAAACTGGTACTCTGATTGTTTGGAAATTGCACCCAAGGCACCTATTATTATTGGTGCTATCTATTCTTTCCTTTCCCATAGTCATTCTACTTCTATTTACAGGTTTTTGTCTTTTGTGAGTTTCTTCCATTCTTTCTATTCTATTCTGCTTTTTCCAGATGCTGCCACATTCCCTATACAGGCTTTTTTCTTTCTTGCTGACAATTGTTGAGGTATTATGGGCAGATGCTTATCTGTTTGAATTCTGAAATCATAGAGCATTTTTACTTCTTTATTTTTTATTAATTTCTCTATTTTGTAGTCCCACCATTCTTGCTTTCAGGCAAGTGGTGTTTCCTGATGCACTATTGTTGCTCCTTTGTCATGCCATTGTTGTCGGTCTGTGAGATCTTACTGCAGCAGCTAATTAGGTGGTCCACTGTTGCTTCAGCTTCTTTAAATGCAGTATTTCCTGTCTGTTATTGTCTTCTCAATTCTGAATGTTTATGCATTAATTCTACAGGCTTGGTCTTCTGCAGCCAGAATTAGTTCCTCTGTTTCTTTCTTCAATTTCCCTGCTGTTAGTCATTGCCAGGTCTTGTTGTTATCTGCTTTGCCTACTACTTTTTATGTACTGGCTATGTAATACTTTTTCTATTCTTCATTTTGCATCTCTTGTAGGTCAGTTGTAGTCTCTCCAATATTCAGTAACCCTTCATAGTACACTAGCTTCAGTGCTGTTACCTTCCTCACTGTCATTCAGATATTTGTCCAATGTACTTTTTTCTTCTTCAATTGTCTTTTGTACTTGCAACATTTCAACCCCACCTATTTTCCTTGGTAAATACAATCTGTCAACATTGCTGCCAGGAATATGATTATGATGATGATAATTAACTACGTTAGCCTTTCAATTTGATAAAAAGAACTTGCTTGTGCTTCTCCCTATATATTTATTTCCAGGTGAATGAAATGAGTAAAAAATTTCCTCAGTGTCAGGAATTTAATTCAGATCCTTTCTCCTCTGATTCTGCTAGTATCCAGTTCTTCCCTCAAATAAAATTGGAAAGAAAGAAATATTTTCAGGAGGAGAAATTTCCTTTGAGTCTTTTCTATGAAAATAATGATCCTGGAAGACACTTAAATTCAAAGTGGACATGAAAAATGGTGACAATTTGAAGGATATAAGTAACTGAATATGCTTTTCATATGCTAGCAAATATGCCTATGAATATAAAAATCAATAAAGACGAGAGCAACCATATTTAAACAAATCAATTAATCAAATTGAATATATAGCCAACATTACTGCTGAAGCTTCTTATCAGGCTTCCTACTCTCTGATCCAGTGAAAATTTCATTTTTTGTATTTTAAGAATGAGAAGAGTGCAACTTTTTATAGCTTTACATATTTTCATGACCCACTTTGTGGCTGCTGTTTTATGCATGAGAAATCTCCCATTTATTGCTTCAAAGGCTCACATTGCAAAGGTGAAAAGTGACAATATGATATCCGTTAATGAAAATCTAGTTCAAACTAGCCATAAATTCTACCAGTGTTTATTCTCTATAGGCATAGTGAGAAGGATTTAAACATATCCTTATTCTGTTTAAACATGTAACATCAGAATCTATAATTGCCTCTATGGCACAGTATCATGAGCCTAATTATATAACTAGTGAATGATAGATAAAACTTTGGAAAAATATCACAGTAGGTTAATTAACTTGTAAAAATGTGTAGATTAGACAAAGGATGTCCAAATATGTAAGAATTAGGGAAATCTGTGTATGTGTCTGTATAGAGAAGAAGAGAGAGAAAGATCAGAATAGTGCAAGTAATGTTGTTTTCTATGGAAACAAAAGTTTACTTTACTTTACTTTACTTTACTTTTTTACTTTACTAAAGCAGGATAGGGTGTCAAACTCAGCCCAAGAATGCCAAACAATAATTCAAAGTTCAGTTCTTTAATTGCTTATGTCCAAAGACAAAAATCTTGCCAGAATAAATATTTACTAATCTCACCCCAAAGAATAAACCCTGGGATATTCTAGGCAAGGGCTATTCTAAATTTCTTTGTCTGTCTCCTATCTAGCTCCAGCCTATGTTGCCTCTTACCACTAGAATGTGCTATTTCCTTCTTGAGAAATTTCCACTTCACCGCAGTCTATTGCATAGGAGGAACATTGACGCTTTTGAAATTTGGTATTGGAGAAGACTCCTGAGCATTCCATGGATAGCCAAGAAAATAAACTAATGGATCATCAACAAATTACCCACTTGAGATACCAATGAGCAAGTTCAAAAAAAATCCTACAATTAAGTGAAAAGGCTGGAAAAAGTTTTAATTCTAGGGAAGATGGATAGAAAGAGAAGAAGAGGATGATCATTAGCAGAGTGGATGAAATCAGTTACAGTGGTGATGAGTGCACAGTGAATAGACATAAAAGCAGAGGTAGGCTGCGCTTACGCTACCAACTGGTTCGCTGGTTGTGAGCATGTGTGTGCTCTCTCTTCACTCACATGTGCCCTTTGGGAGTGAAACGGAGCTTCAAACATGCAGCTAATCAACTCAGACAGCTCTGGTGAGTACAGCGGGGGTGGCACAGAACTCAGCTGGGCAGCATGGATGGGGAGAATGAGCCAGAAAGTTAGTTATATATGGAAAGGATAGCTCAGGGGTGGATGGTCAGACCCAACCAGTGATCACAACTGCAGGTTCTCCCAAACCCGTGCGACCAGGCAGCAGCTCACCACTGCATAAAAGACCAGATTAGGGACAAATAATTATGTACTTGATTATGCTTTCAAATGCAATATTTAGGAACTGATGCAAAAATGGGCCCAAGCAAACTTTGCATCAGAATATCAGTAAAATCAAAATATTGATAGATTATTAGATAGATATAATATCTAATTCAAAGACATAATTGTAGTTTTTATTTCAAACAATCCATATCCTACAGTTACTTAGGAACCAATATGACCCCTCAATAAAACTGAAAAAATAATCAGCCTTTATTAAATTGATCTTTAGGGAGAATGAATCACAAAATCATTCGTATAGTTTGAAGTTCCATTTTCTGTTCAATCTTTCTTTTCCCTAACTATTTCCCTCTGCTGGTGCAATTGCATTGCTTTTGATGTATAGAACAGCAAAGAGATAACTCTCTTGCAATGCTTTCTTCTCCATTCTCTACTCTGTAATGGAAGGGTTGGGAGAAAAAACTACAGGCCATGCACAAGATAATGCATACTGACTGTAATGGTAATCATGTGATATGAAGGTCATAAAGAGTCATAAATTTGCTGATACTTTTTCAGCAATATTGTAAGTTCAAATGGTTGTTGAAATGGTTGGTAAGTCATGACTACCTGTAATGGGAATAGTCTGCTTCTCATAGATGAAATATACCTTAAGCATTTCTAATTATAGTGTATATAATTAGAAATGTGTAGAAATGTGGGCCTAGGAACTAAGAGTTCAATAGTAAGCACTCATCTGACTATTTTATGGAATACATATTATTCTGCCACAATATACATTTATTAATAAATTCTTATTTCTTATCTATCTATTATAGATAGATAGATGGATTAAATAGATAGATAGATAGATAGATAGATAGATAATAGAAAAGAGAGAGAGAAGAGAGAGAAAGAGAAATAAAGATAATAGATAATAGATAAATCTCAGTTTGCAGAAGCAGCGGTATGCGAGAAGCATTTGAAAAGGGGCCCTTCCTAGTTTTATAGAATGTAAAAGGAGAAATACTTTCAATCTTACAAGATTCTGCCAGTTGCAATAAAGTACTTATAGCTGCACCTATTGTCTGGACTACCTCAAATGGGTTAACTTAAGGTAAGATACATTTCTCCAAGTTGTTTTATTCATGCTATATTAAGCAGATCCCCAGTCGTTTTACTGTTTATTGTGAAATCATGACTTTTCTGATGTTTCATGAGAAAACATAAAGATGAATATTTGCATTAGGACCAGTGGTGGGATTCAATTTTTTTTACTACCGGTTCTGTGGGCATGGCTTGGTGAGTGTGGCAAGGGAAGGATCAGGGGTGGGTTTCTACCAGTTCGCACCTATTCGCTAGAACCGGTTGTTAACATTCTAAGCAGTTCGGAGAACCAGTTGTTAGAAGAAATTATTGGCCTAATCCTGTAAGGAAGGCAGGAAGGAAACATTCTGGTGTTGCTTACAGAAACTGCCTCTCCATTAACCCGTATTACATTCTTAGCAGGACTAGACTTCCTATCTCAGGAACTTCTCTGGAGCTTTTTTCCCCTCCTTTGCTAGTACTTTGCTTGTGTGGAGTGACCACTCAAAGTTACAATGGCACTGAAAAAAGTGACATGACCATTTTTCACATTTACGACTGTTGCAGTATCCCCACAGTCATGAGAGGCCAGGTGAGGAGATGCGTGCCTCGATGTGAGTGATACTGAGTTGGCCAATAACATGACCACCAAGCCATGTCCAACCAGTCACATGACCACCAAGCCACGCCCACCAACTAAGCCACACCCACAGAACTGGTTGTTAAAAAATTTGAATCCCACCCCTGGGAAGGATACTGTAAAATCTCCAGTCAGAGGTGGTATTTGCCGGTTCTCTGAACTACTCAAAATTTCCGCTACCAGTTCTCCAGAACTGGTCAGAACCTGCTGAATACCACCTCTGATTAGGACTTTGCAATATGTTTTAGCTTTTTGATGAAAGTTCCATCTTCATTTATCTGTGATGTTGAATGTATTGTGACATGTTCCTTTGTATTGCCTATTAAATAAATTATTTCAAAGTAAAATAAAATTTCTGGGAAAAAGGGATTAAAAAATCCATCAGGTGATAATTTTGATATAGAGAACAGAAAACTATTCTATTTATCCTATTTTTTCCTTCAAATCACATTAGTATTGGTAGATATATATGCATAATATTTATACATTTAATTAAACAATCAGTTTAAAAGTTCAAACAATTTATTGGTAAGTTATTTGAGAATTGTAGTTGAAATGTGGATTAAAATATGATACATACATATTTTAGAATTTAGAACATATATTGTTTTGACTTTTTTCTAGCATTTTGCATACTAGTTTCTTGATTCTGATAAGCTAGTATATATGAAGTGTTAGATCTGGGAGGATGGTTCAAGAACGGAGGCAAGATTCAGATAGCAACAACAGCTCTTTATTTGTGACTTCAGATCTGAGCAAGTAATCCCAGCCGCAGCAGCCCCTTATATAGGGCTGGCTGCGGCTAGGCAGCCAATGAAGGCGATTTGAGTTTGCCGCTCTTGGCAGGGCCAATCGCGGCAGCCCGTTTACTGGCCAATCGCATCAGTCTATGGCGACCAATCACGATCGGCTTTCAGCGGGCCAATCAGAGTTGCAGGGTTTCGAGCCTGCTAGTCCGGAACACCCCTCCCCTCTCGGTTCCGTTTAAGGGGTGGAGTAATATAGTCTCGCAGGTAAGCAGGTCTTCGCACCTGTCTACCAGACTTATGCAATTCCAATTGTCCATGTTCCAATTCGGGTTCAGATGGACTGCTTGCTGGATCAAACAGGAACGGTGGACCGGTGCCATGGTCAGGGCTCTCCTCTGGTGCCCCCGGGGTGATAGAGTCCTCAGCTTCATTGCTACTGCCATGGCTCCCCAGGCTCGCTGAACCTGCCTGGCTGCTGTTTCTTGGCGAAGCGTTCGTCTGCCCAGGCTCAGCTACAGCTGGTGAGTGTTGCCAGTTATGGTGTGGTGATCTCGGTGTTAGTTCGGAATAAACAGGTGTTGGTTTTAATTCTGAGTTCACGGCTTCCCCTTCCCCCCTGGTGTCAAAGTTAGGGTCAGGGGTGGAAGTTGTGGTCAGTCTGGAGCATAGCTGGTCAATATGGCATTTCCATGCTCTGCCATCAGTGGTGAGTAAACGGTAGGAGCGGGGACCCGTAACTTGAGTTACTTGAGCAGGAATCCAGAGGGGATCCCCAGAAAAATTTTTTGCGAATACAAGGTCTCCTACCTTAAAGGCACGGTGCTTGCTGCTGGAACCCAGGGGCTTTTCCGGGGTATAGGCAGGGTGCAAACGGTCTAGAGGCGATCTGAGTTTCCTGGCCATTAGGAATTCAGCTGGGCTCTTGTTGGTCGTGCTGTTTGGTGTGATGTGTTGCAGGAGCAGCATTCTAGTGACTTTGTCGTGGATGTTACCTTGTTCCATTTTCTGCAGGGTTTTCTTTGTAAACTGAACCATTCGTTCAGCCCTACCATTTGCCGCAGGATGAGCCGGCGATGTGAGTGCGTGTCGGATGCCCCGTTCCGCTAAATACTGTTCAAAGGCTAAGGCAGTAAATTGGGGCCCATTGTCAGAGACCAGGACATCTGGTAGGCCGTGTGTGGCAAAGAGTCTGTTCAGTTTTTTGATGAGTGCCTCAGTAGTGGTTGCTTTCATTTTATTGACCTCAAGCCAGTTAGAATATGCATCTACAGTTATTAAGAAAGTGTGGCCTCTCGTAGGTCCCACAAAGTCAATATGAATGCGAGACCAGGGACCCCTGGGTGTTTCCCATTCTGCTGGTGGAGCTTTTGGTGGGGCTGAGTGGTTTTCCTGGCATCTGTTACAAGAGGCGACCCAGGTTTCGATTTGTTTGTCCATACCTGGCCACCAGGCGTAACTTCTTGCGAGCGCTTTCATACGCACGATGCCCGGGTGTCCATCGTGTAGCATTTGCAAGACCCTTTTTTGTAACTTAGTTGGTACAACAACTCGGTCTCCCCACAAGATGCACCCTCTTTGTGAAAAAAGTTCTGTTTGTCTGTTTTTAAATGGCTTAAATATTTCCTTAGGGTCGTAATCTGGCCATCCCCTCTCCATTCAGCCAAGAACTCGTGCCAAACAAGAGTCTCTTTTGGTTTCAAAGGCGATGTCTTGGGCCGTTAGTGGAGGCGAGGGCATTGTCTCTATTTGAAGTACTGGGAGCGTGGGAGCTGGGTCTTCCTGTGGCTCAGGTAGTGGCAAGCAGCTCAAGGCATCTGCGTGAGGAATAGATATCTCCGGGCGATACTTTAATTAATAGTCGTAGGCAGCGAGAAATTCTGACCATCGCGTCATTCTGGGGGAGAGAATGTGTGGAGTAGGTTTGTCGCCCGCCAGAATGCCAAGTAGTGGCTTATGATCCGTTATAATAGAAAATGGTCTCCCATAAACATATTCATGAAACCTTTTAATTGCAGAGACAATAGCAAGGACTTCCTTATCTAAATGGCTATAGTTTCTTTCTGTTTTTGATAGAGTTCTTGAAAAAAATGCAGTTGGTGCCTCTGAGCCGTTTGGTAGGACGTGGCTCAGGATGGCCCCCACCCCAAATGGTGAGGCATCACAAGTAACAGTTAAAGGAAGTATCTCATTATATTGAATTAGTACTGCTTTAGAGGTAAGGAGGTCTTTTACTTGCTGGAAGGCTTGTTCCTCCCGACGTCCCCAAATCCAGGAGGCCCTTTTATTGAGTAGTCTATGAAGGGGCTCAGCAATGGTCGTCTTCTGGGGTAGGAAGATGTTATAAAAGTTAATCAGTCCCAGGAAGGCTTGGAAGTCAGTTTTGTTTTTGGGTCTTGGGGCATTTTTGATAGCTGCCAATTTCTTTCCTGTAGGGTGGATTCCTTGTTTGTCAAGGAGGTAGCCAAGAAACTCCACCCTTTCTGTGCAAAGCTGGCACTTTTCCTACTTAACCTTGAGGCCAGCATCTTTGAACCTCTGTTCAAAGGACTGTTCTGAGGCATTTCTCTAATTGACTTTTTGTGGGTGCTGCTATTAATACATCATCAAAATAGGGCACGACCCCTTTTATACCTTGTAATAGTCTCTCCATCAGGCTTTGAAAGATGCCTGGGGCTACGCTTACGCCAAACTGGAGTCTGTTGCATTTGAATGCACCACGATGTGTGACTATAGTTTGGGCTTCTGCAGTCTCGTGATCAACTGGCAGCTGTTGATATGCTTGGGCCAGATCTAATTTTGCAAATATTTTGCCACCCAAAAGTGAATGCAGGAGATGTTGAACAACTGGTACTGGGTAGGCGCGTGATTGAGGGTGGCCTTGTAGTCACCGCAGATTCTTATGGACCCGTCAGGCTTTATGGGGGTGACAATTGGTGTCTCCCATTGGGCGTGGTCAATGGGTTCTAACACGCCTTGTGCAATTAATTTGTCCAGTTGCTCATCAATTTTGGATTTGAGAGCAAAGGGAACTCGGCGTGGCTTTAGGCGAATGGGTGCAATGTCGGGGCGAAGATTAAATGAAATAGGGGACCCCTTGTACTTGCCTAGGCTTTCGTTGAACACTTCTCGGAAGTCGTGGGCGTGGGCTGCCTCCCAGTCATTGTCTTCAGTATGATGGATGCCAGCCATTCCGATTCCTAATGGTGCGAACCACTGAAGGCCCAATAGACTTGGCCGGTCTCTGTCTACGATGGTGAGTGGTAGAATTGCATTATGTCCCTTGAAAGAGACCTGGAAGTGGCGGGTACCTGCGACTGGGATCCGGTTGCCTTGATAGTCTTTCAGTATGAGTCTCTGACTGCTGAGGTCTTGGCGTCGGATGTTGGGAATCAGCTGCTTGAGTGTTTTCCAGGATACCATGGATAGTGATGACCCAGAGTCGACTTCCATGATGCACGGTTTGTTTTCAATGGTGACCTTTACTCGGATTTTTTTAGCGTCAAGTGATGAAGCGTGGCC
The DNA here is from genome assembly GCF_049901715.1 of Pseudonaja textilis. NCBI lineage: Eukaryota > Metazoa > Chordata > Lepidosauria > Squamata > Elapidae > Pseudonaja > Pseudonaja textilis. The sequence continues at coordinate 47,677,155 of NC_141996.1, forward strand.
GATGGTGATGGTTTGATGAGCCTCCTCTCGTCTAGGTGTGCCGTTAAACCTTTGGGGTCTGCTGTACTGGTTCCACTGGTTGCTAGGGCGGTCCCTCTGTGTGGTGGAGTTGCCATCATTCCTCTTTGGGCTGCTCCCTCTCTGTCTGGGGCTGGAATTTCTCTTGTTTCTGCATACCTTCGCGATGTGCCCTTGTTTCTTGCAAAAACAACACATGGCGTCTAAAAATCTGCATTCGGATCGAGGATGGTTTCCCCCGCATCCGGCGCATTGGTAGTGGGATTTATGACCCCACTGGTCTCGTTGCTCACGTTCTGACCGGAGTCTGTGGACTTCTTCCTCCTCGCTGTCTGAGGATGACTCGACATCTTCATGATGGGTGGTTGATGTGTACTTGTCTGGAGGTTTCCCAGCATCGTTGGTGGGTTGGCGGTTGGTTCCACTGGTTTGACGCATTTGTGCTGCTGATTTATGAGTGGCTTCAGCTGTGGTGGCGTCTGCTATGGCATCTGCAAGCGAGATGTCTCCCTTGGCCATGATCTTGCTCTGGACGGTTGGGTCTCTGAGGCCAAGGACGATGCGGTCTCTCATGGCTTCTTCGAGATTGGCGAAGCCACATAATCCGCCCAGATTCCTCAGGTCTGCCACAAAATCTCCAACGTTCTCACCTTCATGCTGGTCCCTCTGGTAGAACTCATGTCTGCGAATGAGAGTTGGCACGGCTGGGGCGTAATGGTTGCGCAGGATGGGAGCAAGGGTGTCCCAATCCATGGTTTTAACCTCAGCTGGCTTCGCTAAGGCTTTAGCCATCTTAAAAATGGCTGGCCCACAATGGGTTAGAAAAACGGCTCGTTTCTTGCTGGGCGTGGCATCATTGAGGTTGTTGGACTCCAGGAACATTTGAATCTGTCCATATATGAGTCCCAGTCCTCGCTAGCTGGGTCGAATGGGGCAGGTGGTATAGTGCTGCTGGCCATGTCACCGTCGTTGTGCTCTGTCAGCCACGTGCTCCTTCAGCTAGTTCAAATCAATAGAGTTTGTTTCCTCCGCATCCCATCCTCGTTGCCAGTGTTAGATCTGGGAGGATGGTTCAAGAACGGAGGCAAGACTCAGATAGCAACAACAGCTCTTTATTTGTGACTTCAGATCTGAGCAACTAATCCCAGCCGCAGCAGCCCCTTATATAGGGCTGGCTGTGGCTAGGCAGCCAATGAAGGCGATTTGAGTTTACTGCTCTTGGCAGAGCCAATCGCGGCAGCCCGTTTACTGGCCAATCGCATCAGTCTATGGCGACCAATCACGATCGGCCATCAGCAGGCCAATCAGAGTTGCAGGCTTTCGAGCCTGCTAGTCCGGAACATGAAGTACCATGAACTTTTTGCCTCACTATAACATATTGACATGTTTTTTGTTTTAGCTCCATTAGCACGGATTATCATGCACATTGTGATGCAATATTTGTTTAATTTTTGCAACTGCAAATAGATAAATAGGCACTGCTTCAGCAGGAAAAGTTACTGTGTTCCATATTTTCATTTCCTGGTCACATGATGACATTTTTTAGACAATACAGACTCCCTCAGCTGAGAATCAGAGATGAGCACTGCTCCCTTGAACCATCACAACTGGACACAGAAAATCTTTAAACCTTTAAATATCTCTATAAAGGTCTTATTCTCCTTTAGTATTATAGCATTAAACCAATTCACATGAGACTTTTCAGAACAACTAAAGCTGTTTGAAAAAGGGGTGAACACAATGCATTTTTCCCTGGTAGACATGCTGGGGAGCAGTTGTGAAAGCAGAAAGTGCAATGGATTTCTTATCTAAGGGTTAATGTTTACTCAGATTGAAGCAAGGGTTCAACTGACAAAAGCAATTAAATCTCTGGAGTCCTTGGTGCTCTCTGAGCTTGGTTGTTTTTCTGCAGACAGTTCATTACTCAACTAGGTAACATCATAAGTGCTAGAAGAGAATGGAGTTTGAGAATGGACCACAAAGAATAGGTTCTCCCACACACACACTTAAAGGAAAAAACAGTTTACAGAGACAGAAAGAAACAGTGGCATCAATTGGAAGGAAAGCAATATCAGATGTATGAAACCAATGAGATTTTACAGACACTACCAGATTCATTTTTTCTGCTGAATTTTTGCATCATTTTGTTTTCTTTCTCTTAGTACCTTACTCATGTCTTTTTTTTTTACCCTGTATATTAATCCTTCATATAGGTTTAGGTTTAGAAAAGAGCTTATAGCATTGACAGCTCAACACCCTTATGATGCACAAACCTAATAGGATACCTTAAGTTGGCTATGATCCTCAGACATATACACATTTCTTCATCTATTATTCCATCCATTTTCTATCTCAGTGTATTCTAGAAAAGTGTTCTATGGCATGTCTAATTTTAGCATTTTTCTTCTCCTGGATTATGTTCTCTCATGTTAGTGACTTCTCCTGGTACCTAGCATCCCATATATCCTACAATACAATCCATCTTTAGATTCATTGAGTTCACCGTAATAGCACATTAGCTAGTCCATGTATGATATGCCATATGCTAAATAAATAAATGAGCACATTAGCCATCATCCAGATCCTTTATTACTCAATTTTTTCTCCGTAGAATCCTCTCTCTGATCTTTACATATCACCAGGGGTGGGCTTCAAAAGTTTTAGCAAAGGATTCTCTGCCTGGTTGCTGGGTGGCCATGGCCATGGTGAGTGTGAGTCGACCTCCTGCACCACGGTGGGTGGTGGGGGGATGTTTTTGCCCTCCCTGGGCTCCGGAGGCTTTTCTCAAGCCTCCGGGAGGGTGAAAAGGCCTCTGGAGGCTCTCTGGAAGCCAGAAACGGGTCCATTTCTGGCCTTCCTGAACTTCTGGGAGGCCCATTTTTCACCCTCCCTGAGCCTCTATGCGTGCCCTGCACTTACTTGTATCCAAAATGGGCCACATGGGAACTCCTGGGAGGGGAGGGGGGTGGGTGGGGCCAGTCAGGAATGGGATTTCTGCCAAACCCCTGCAAACCCCCAGCAGCCCACCCCTGCATATCGCCCTAGAAATTGTTTAAACTTTTTGACAATTTTGCATTGTATTTACTTATTTTATTCAGTTTGATACTATATGACTCCTATCTACTCTAGGCAGCTCACAGTAACTCCCCTTCCCTTGCCTTTGAGACTGTAAATGAAATTATGCTGCATATGTTATCAACAAAGCGTAACGTTAAAACAGAATTTAGCAGACTACTCTCCGTTTTCCAAATTAACTTTTCCAGTATCTACACAGATGCAAGTATATGTAGCAATAGAGCCATGGGATTGTCACAAGTAAGTAAAGCTTCCAGCCCCAATCAATGTATATGAAATTGCTTTTTAAGGAAGCAGGTGTTTGAGCCTGCAATTGTTACAATTGTTAAATAATATTGTTATTGTTGGACAACTTTAATAAAAGTTGCTTAAAAAACAGAAGGATAATCCAAATTAGTCTGGGTTCAAATTTTTCTGCATTGGCCTCACATTTCTCTCCTTAAATTACTAATGTCAATTAAACAGAATATACTGTATTATACCATAATAGTCTCTTGCTTCTTTGGGGTTGTGGAAAGTCTCTGATCAGATGAGCTTTATTATTTGTTCTTATCCATGGATTTATTTACACTATATCCACTGATTAAATGAGTGGCCTGAATAGCAGATGTGAAATGGCAAATGAACAATTCTAAGTATTGATATGGATACAAGACATAGAGAAATCATTTATTTGTAGTCTTTCCTAAAATCTTAGTAAGTTGTTCTGGGACACTCAGTTAAAATTGCTGCTGAATATTAGAAATATGCTCATTTGTCCCCGAAAATCAATTGTTTTCTTTCAACCACCCAAAAGTTTCATCTTTTTCTTTTCAGAAGAGTACATGTAAGAGTAGATTGTATCTACTCCATATAACCTAGTTGGAATCAGAAACAGAATCTATAAATCATTTATCTGGTGCAGAAGAAATCATTACGTTTGATTTGCCAAATTACACATCCTAAAATGAATCACTTGAATTATCTATGAATAAAAAGACAATCCAATATAGTATAATTCAGCCACCTTCTCTATAGTTGTCATCACAACTTTGATTTAAGAACTTCTTTATTGAAGTATACAGATTTGTACAGGACTGCAAGCCACGCAGCTTTTTTATAGAGCCGGTCGGAGGCTCGGCGGCCAATGACAGTGCTTTGAATCTCCCGGGATCAGCTCGGCAATTCGCAGGAAGTTTTTAGCGCACCAATCACAGTAGTTTAGTTAGCCAATCAGATTGTGGTCTGTGTGGACCAGTCAGAACTCAGGATTTTGAGAATGTTAATATAGAACACCCCTCCCTTCTTAGTTTTGCCTGACGGAGCGTGGTGACGTAGTAGGCAGGGCTTCGTACCTGCCTAGTTGACTTGTGCGGCTCAGTAGGTGTTTGATCATCGACTGGTTCAGACGAGCTCCTCGTCGCTCTCAACCTCTTCCATGGAACTGCCTGGAAGGGTGAGCCAGGCCTATTGCTGCAGCTCCCACCCGGTCTACCTAGGTCGGTCGAGTTGTCAGCTTTGCTGTTCCTGCCCGGTCTTTCTGGGCTGGTTGAACTGGCCTGGCTCCTCCTTCCAGGTGAAGACCCCGTCTGCAATGGTTCGAGGTCTACCGGTGAGTATGGTTAGTTTATTGTTTGGGGTTGGCTTGTTCTGGTTGGGGGGGTGTTCTGCTTGTGTTTGGGGGTGTTCTGTCTGCATTTCAGACCTTTTTTCATCCTCTTGCTTGGTTGTTATGGTTTCCCTCCCCTCTCTGGTTTCTTTAGTAGTTGTTTGTGGGGTATCCGGGCTGTCAGCAGCTAGTCTTGACCGGTTGATGTGCCGCTTCCAGCTCCTTCCGTCGGTGGTTTGCAGTCTGTAAGATCGGGGGCCGGTTACCTGGGTTATTTGTTCTGGTACCTAGAGTGGGTCTCCCATGAAGTTTTTCACATAGACTGTGTCTCCGATGTTAAATGTTCGATGTCTACTGGATGAGTCTGGGTTTTTTTTCTGGGTTATATGTGGGGTGCAGTCGGTCTAGTGGGGACCTTAATTTTCTGCCCATCAGTAGCTCTGCTGGGCTTTTATTCATGGTTGTGCTGGATGAGATGTGCTGTATGAATAGCATTTTGTTTATTTTTTCCTGTATTTCGCCTGTTTCTATTTTTTGGATGTTTTTTTTTGTGTGTGTATTGAACCATTCTCCCCGCCCGTTCGTTCACCGCTGGGTGAGCTGGTGAAGTTAACGCATGCCTGATTCCCCGTTCAGCCAGGTATTTTTCAAATGCTAGTGCCGTAAACTGCGGGCCATTGTCTGACACTAGCACATCTGGTAAGCCATGTGTCGTGAAAAGTTTATTCAGTTTATTTATGACGGCTTCCGTTTTTGTTGTTTTCATGGTGCTTACTTCCAGCCAGTTGGAGTAAGCATCCACGGTGATGAGAAAAGTATGTTCCTTTGTGGGCCCGGCGAAGTCTATATGGATTCGTGACCAGGGGCCTCTGGGGGTTTCCCATTCCAGGGCTGGTGCGGCAGGGGGGTGAACCTCATCTCTTGTCAACTTTTGCACCCGGCTATCCATGTCTCGATTTGTTTGTCCATCCCTGGCCACCAAGTGTAGCTCCTGGCCAGGGCTTTCATCTTGACGATGCCTGGGTGCCCCTTGTGCAGCATTGCTAGTACCCTCTTTTGTAAAGTCTCTAGTATAACCACCCGGTCTCCCCAAAGTATGCACCCCTTCTGTGTGAACAATTCGGTTTGCCAATTCCTGAAAGCTTTGAATTGTTCGTCACCGTCACTTTCTGGCCATCCCCTCTCTACCCAGCTCAAGACCCGTGCCAGCCGTTTGTCTTTATTTGTTTCTCGGGCAATGTTTGGCATGGTCAGGGGTGGGCTGGGAAGAGTCTCTATTTGCAGGGTTGTTGTTGTGGGTGCTGGGTCATCCTCCAGGTCTGGTTAGGGGGGGATCGGCTTAGTGCATCTGCGTGCAAAATGTCCTTGCCGGGTCGGTGTGTCAGCTTGTAGCTATAGGCGGCAAGGAACTCGGACCACCTTGTCATCCTGGGTGACAGGATGTTTGGTGTGGCCTTGTCCCCTGCCACTATCCTAAGTAGAGGTTTGTGATCTGTAATGATTGAAAAGGTCCTACCGTAGAGATACTCGTGGAACCTTTTCACTCCAGAGATGATTGTGAGGGCTTCTTTGTCCAGCTGGCTGTAATTCCTCTCCGGCTTGGACAGCGTTCTTGAGAAGAAGGCGATGGGTGCTTCTTTCCCATCCGGTAACATGTGGCTGAGGATTGCCCCGACGCCAAAGGGTGACCCGTCGCATGTTACCATCAGCGGCAGGGTCTTGCTATACTGGATCAGGACTGTGTCTGATCTTAGTAGGTTTTTGGTCTGTTGGAATGCATTTTCCTCCCATTTCCCCCAAGTCCAGGTGGCTGTTTTATCCAACAGCCTATGCAAAGGTTCTGCCGTGGTTGCCTTTTGGGGTAGGAAAACATTGTAAAAGTTAATGAGTCCCCAAAACGCCTGCAGCTCCGGCTTATTCATTGGTGTGGGGCTTCCTTGATGGCTCTAAGTTTTTTCCCAGTGGGAGATACCCCAAGAATTCGACCCTCTTGGTGCAGAGTTGGCATTTCCCTTTTTTAACTTTAAGGCCAGCATCTTTGAACTTTTGCAGCACTGCCCTTAAATGGGTTTCCAATTGCTTTTTGTTGGCGGCTGCCACCAGCACATCATCAAAGTAGGGCACCACTCCTTTTATCCCCTGGAAAAGTCTTTTCATGAGGCTCTGGAAGACTCCTGGCACGACGCTGACTCCAAATTGGAGTCGGTTGCATCGGAATACCCCCCGGTGTGTAACAATTATTTGCGCCTCGGCTGTTTGGAAGTTGCTGGTAGGCTTGCGCCATGTCGAGCTTTGCGAAGACCGACCCCCCTGGTGAGTGCAGAAGGTGCTGTACTACTGGGCCAGGGTAGGCACCCTGCTGCAGAGCATGGTTGAGGGTGGCCTTATAGTCACCGCAGATTCTTATGGAGCCATCCGGTTTGATGGGGGTGACTATGGGTGTTTCCCAGTGGCCATGGTCAATTGGCTCTAAGACCCCTTGTGCGATGAGCTTGCTCATTGATTTTGGGTTTGAGCGCAAATGGCACTCGCCGCGGTTTGAGGCGGATTGGGGCGACATTTGGGTTGAATGAGATACTGGCCCCTTGGTACTTGCCTAGGGTGTCGTCGAAGACCTCCTGGAAGTCCCTCATGAGTGCCGCTTCCCAGTCTGCCTCATTGGTGTTGTGAATGCCCGTCACTTCGATTCCCAGCGGGGAAAACCATTGCAGTCCGAGTAGGCTGGGGCGGTCCTTGTCTATGATCGTGAGTGGCAGTACCTTGGTGTGGCCTTTGAACGTGATCTTAAAATGTCCGATGCCGACTACGGGGATGCGGTTTCTCTGGTAGTCTTTCAGGGTCAGCTTTTGGTCATCCAGTTCGTGCAGCGGATGGTAGGCACTAGGCGCTTGATTGTGCACCAGGAGACCATGGAGTGGTAGGACCCGGAGTCCACCTCCATTTCGCAGGGTTGGTCTTCGATGCCTACCTCTACGCGTACCTTCCGGGCGATGGTTGAGGAATGGCCAATGATGACCGTCTGGTGGGTTTCCTCTTGTCACTGTGCCTCACTGAGTCATCTGTTCCAGCCGTCTCATCTCCATCGGCCCTCGGCTTGGTGGTCTCGGTTCCTGGGGGGGCGTCTCGTCATCAGGGGCTGCTGCCTCATCACTGGGGGCTGTAGTTCTGCTTGTTCTGGCATACCTTGGCGATGTGCCCCCACTTCTCGCAATGCCAGCAGATTGCATCGAGAAAACGGCATTTGGAGCAGGGATGATTGCCACTGCAGCCGGCACTATGGAACCCCGACTTACGTCCCCCCCGGACCCGCCGATCGCGTTCTGCCTGGAGCCGGTGGATCTCCTCCTCCTTGTCATTGGTGTCGGAGCGGGAGTTGACATTGCCATGGTGGGTGGTCATTTCTTGGTGGCTGGTCTCTGCATGTCTCGCTGGGGCTGGTCTCTGCATGTCTCGCTTGCTGGTTGTCGGTTGCTTCGTCGCGTTCGCTTGCCTCATCTGGGCCGCCGATTTGTGGGTGGCCTCAGCTGCGGTCACCTCTGCGAGGGTGTTGGCAAGGGAGATATCGCCCTTGGACATTAGCCTGCTTTGTAGCAAGGGGTCTCTGAGTCCGAGAACGAATCGGTCGCGTAGGGCTACGTCCAAGTCAGTAAACCCGCACAGGCCTCTGAGATCCCTCAGCTGGGCCACGAAGTCGCTGATGGCTTCACCCTCACGCTGGTCCCACCGGTAGAAGTCATGCCTTCGGATGAGGGTAGGCACGGCAGGGGCGTAATGGTTTTGTAGGATGGGCTCGAGGTCGGCCCAGTCCATTTCCTTTACGTCAGCAGGCTTTGCCAACGCTTTGGCCATCTTGAACACTGCGGGCCCACAGTGTGTCAAGAATATGGCTCATTTTCTCTGCCCGTTAGCATCCTCGAGGTTGCTGCACTCCAGGAACATCTGGAACCAGTCGGTGTAGAATTCCCAGTCCTCGGTGGCCGGGTTGAAGGGAGCGGGTGGCGAGGCGCTGCTGGCCATCTTGCTGGTCATTTCGTGCCGTTTGCCATGTGCTTGTTGGTCTCTCATCTCACGATCCCACCCTTGTCGCCAGTGTTAGATCGGGTACGATCGGGTTCATTGAGACACGAGACTCATAGCGAACTTCAGCTCTTTATTGAAGTATACAGCTACAGATATGTGCTTGATTTTCTGCCCCCCTTTTCTCCTCCCCCCCTTTTCCTGCTGAACTTCACAGTTCAAAATCCCCTTGTCAGAGATCACTCTAAATGTTAAATCTACATTCATTTACCCTCCCCACTCTCTTCTCCCTCTCTCTCACACACACATTTTGTACTATTCAAAAATAGTGTATATACAGCAAAATAGAGTTTATATCAGCTTGAAATGGGCGTGTTAGATTTCATCTCTTCTCTAAATACTCAGGCTTTCTAATAAACTATACTTTTCCCCTTCTGAATTCTTTTTTTCCCAATATTTACTAATTTTCTTTTACTGCCACTTCCCCTTGACTGTCAGCTTTGTGAATTACTTTTTTATATTTTCATTGCTATGCCTTCAACAGTATTTTAAATGCAATTTGCCCTTGAATACTTAAGTCTTCTTCATTGACATTCCGCAAAAACATGCTTTCATTGTATTATTCCTCAATAACCACTTTCTCTGTGGTATGAGTGGTTACCATTGAATGCAATAGTTTTTAAATGCTTGCCAGTTAAAAGATGTCATTTGCCAAGAAGTCCTTGTGTAATACCAATAAATCCAATATGAACAATCCTGTCCCCAATCAAGCAAAAGGTGTCCCTAAGCATTGTAAATTTTATTTTAATTTCAGCTGACTGACTGGTTCTTTAATTGTGCAAAATGACTTTGTATGGATCATTCGCTTTCTAAGTGGTCAAATATTTGAGCTATGAAGATACATTAAAAATGTACATGTCCAGATAAAAAAGAACCAATTAAGTAGTTTTATATAACTTTCATGCCAATATAACTGAGTTATAATTTAGAATTAACTAGAAATATAGAAGCAGACCATATTGCTGAATATTTGCAAATGCATTGGTTAGGTTCTGCTGAACTTACTTATTTATGCTAACTCTATTATAAATAGATAGACGTGCTATAGTTAAAATCATACATTTTAGGGTCTTATGAGCAATCGCATTAGGTACTTCATTATTTTTCATTATGTACTCAACATGCTATTCTTTTCAAGGTAAGCAAATATGCAAAACGTGGAAAAGAAATAAAAATAGAAAACAAAAGAAATTAAATATATAAGAAAAAGAAATGATAGTTTACATTAACATCATTTAGTACATCACCTTATCCTTGCAAACTATCTTTGCTTCCATCACAAAAGCACACTTCTTTATACAGTACCTTTTGTTTTTTAATCTTCTCACCTCTCTTTCTGAAAATCAGTTTTCCTTCAAACTGATTTATTGCTAAACTGCCTATGCACAAGAATCTTCTCAACTAACAATTGACATCTACTTACAGTTAGATAAGGGTCCATGTGTGTGTGTGTGTTTATGAATATTATAATAGAAATAATTATAGCAGTATGCTTTATAATTATATGCTTATCTCCCATTGGTACTGCTTAGAATAAAATATCAAAAGTATATAGGTATCTGTATATTTAGTAACCTAAAACAACAATGCAGAACTTTTTCCCCAGGCTGTGGGATTTAATTTCCCTTTCATCAAGGTCCCAGGGCCCAAAAAGTAGATTGGAACAGAAAAATATAATGCTTACTTCTTATGCTTAATGTGCTGAATTAAATACCTCTTCTCTCACATTAAAAATTAAAATTCAGCAGCAGCTTCTGCAGGGTGCTCTTGGATACCACATTGGGGCTTTGGAATTACAAGAGTCCCTGGCATTGCAGACTGACCTAGACTGACCTAAAATAATTGCTTTTTGAAAGTTTAAAATACCATTTACTCTACGCTTTGGCACTGAGCTGCATATAACCAAAATTCATCTCAAAGAATAATAATAAGCGGTCAGCTGGAAAAGGCCACAGATTTTACTTTATCATGAGATGACATACAGAGATCATACTGTCAGGATAAAAAGTACTTTTCAGATGTCTGAATGTGTACGAAAAGAAAGTGACTGTAAATAAAATCTGCTGCCTTCCTCGATCAGACAGTCAGTGACCCTCAAGAGAATGTTTGCATGGCACTGATATGTGATAATGTACTGAAAATGACAAAAACATAAAAGAATTAGGTTTGGGGCCTACTAGTTTGATCATAAGGTATGATGTTTCAGAATTCAGTGTCCAGATAAACTGAAACTATGATATTATGCTTATGTATAAATCTATCTAATGGCAGAGGTGTTTACTAGACATTGTAAAGTTAATATTCAAGTAATATTAATCCATTGCTTTTATATGAGTCTGAAAGAAAGAAATTACATTGTACATATTTAAGCTTATGTTCCATAAACTGTATCCAAGCTCTAGAATGCTTTGAATGGACTCATTTTAATCAATATAATATGTAATCAAGAAAGCTTGATTGAAGTTATGACTTAAAGATGAGTTTAGTTATTACAATATTAAAACAGATAAGCATTGCTGTTCCTGCAGTCAAGAAAAATATCACTAATTTAAATGCATAATTAATCATAAATTTAACACTTTGCTAAATAGTGAACAATATCAATATTAGCATTTTTCAAGAAATAGAAACTCTCTTATATGCTACACAGAAGTTTTGCTTGTATGTCTTTTTATTAAACAGAATGCTACATTTAAAGTTATAGAATATCTTGTCATTTAACTAGATCTATTTATGTAATAGGTTAAGCTACCTTGCAAGTTGACCTAGGACCATCATAAAATAAAGAATTCTGCTGGTGCATTAACAGCAGCTCCAAACAAAGTCTGCTGCTGACTATTTTTCTTTGCAAAAGAAAGCTGCTAAAAATACTTGACTGAAAGATATATTCAAAACACTATAGTTTTGAAAGTTATGTACAAATTTAGAATATTGAATGTTCATCAGCCAATGCTGACAAGAATCTTCTCACACAACACTGGTCCAAACAAATTGTTCCTTGAAACAAATGGGTAGCCTCTCAATTTCAAAAAGGAAAATATGGTTTCATGGTCTGAATCGCATCATCAAATGAATGTATGTTATTCTGCATAGATCAGGGGTTACAAACAGGGTGCTTAGATCTGGTCTGTGGGGCCACTCTGGAAACAGCAAAGGACTGGCCCGCAGTGCCTCTGCCAATGAAAACGGAGTTTGGGAGGGCTACATGTGGCCCTCCCAGCTCTACTTTCAGCCACAACAGCCTCCTGCAGCCCTCTGCCAGCAAAAACAGTGCCTGGAGAGATTGTTGCAACCAAAACCAGAGCCCACACATGGCCTCCCTGACTTTGTTTTTTCTAGCAGAGGGCTGCAGGTGGCCGTTGTGGCCAAAAACAGAGTTTCAAAGAGTGACAGTGAAATGGCCACGCCCACCCCAACCACATCTGCCCCAACCCCCTCGAGGTCAAACACAACTCTGATTCGGCCCTCAATGAAATTGAGTTTGGTACCACTGGCATAGACCTAAAAATTATTACTAGTCCTTAGACCAGACTGCTTGACTCAGATTACTGCTTCTGGAAATGTAACAATATTAAAGGAAAATTTCTTCTAAGCTGATGCAATTCTTATATTGTCCAAAAGAACTGCCAGAAAAGGTCAGATCCATAAAACAGGATAATCTGCTGTTGATAGGTTATTGAATGAGTCAGAGATTTTGTCAGGTCAGAAAATCTGCTCTTACAAGGGCTCTTGAATATACAATCTGAAAAATATTTTCTGGAGTCTTGACATTAAACTGACATCGTAGGGCAGAGAAGGATGATAAATCTAAAGGTATGAACAACCAACATTTCTGAGCAGACTGGCACTACTGTGTTCTGCAAAATTCCATTAAAACTCTGTGCTCTTTGGAAATAAAAAATAGAAAATAGCATGCACTCTACCATTCCTGCAATATTTCAAGATTCCTCACTTTAAGCATTCTGAGTAAATTAAACTGAGTTGTACTAGATATATAAATAATAAAACTTCCTTCCACTCAAGATTTTTGTTATATGAAAGTTTAGGGATATATATCCTACAATACATTGTGCAGTTCAAAATGTCAATGTTGTATATTCAGATTAGTAAATAAATAGATCCAACAAGAAAACATTTTCCAGATTGTTTAATTTTTAAAACTTCAGCCAATTTCATTTGTATATCCAATACAGTGTCCTTTTCCAAATCATTCTCCTGGCCTGTTGTGTGTAGTTCCATTTTCTCTATCTTGTCAGGCAAAATTTAACACTGTTAATATTGTAGTTACTAATTTCTGGATCCATTCTACAATGATGTCCTCTAGTATCTTCACATTTTGTATCATTTTGTAGGTCCCAGGTAACTGACAGCAAAAGCTGGCTCTTGTTTTTATTAAACTTAGAATCTTTACTCCCTTCTACTGTACAGTTTCTAAAATCATAAATTTGATTATATTTGTTATAGTCAACATAATTTTGCTTCCCACAAGAAGTTATTTAAATTTTATTAGTTAATACCAAGATGTTATAGTAAAATATTCTAAATTTGACTAGACCTTAATGCATTTGTAACTTCTTAGCTCAAAATTTTATTTAGCATTTTACTACTTACTTCAAATTATTTAAGTTCTTTTGCTTATAATTAATTTTTGAAATTAAGAGTTGAAGCTAACTTTTCAATGTGTTATTCCAAAGATCCCTTCCATCTCACTCTGAAACATCTATCTTATTCTCTCAATTTTCTACTTAGTCATTAATTTATTTTATATCTCCAGATAGAGATTAGAAAAATGTTCCATCTATTTCAGAGTTTCCATCTTTTAAACTTCTTTTTTCTTTCTCTCTCTTATCTTTTCAAGTCTTTCATCCATTCTTTAAAAAAACAGTTGTCATTTTGATATGGTATTTTCTGAGCCAAATCAGATGTAATTCCATTATATGCAGGTTACTCTAATGATCCTCATCTTCCTTCCATACTTGCTGGTGGTTGTCATTATAATGTTATAGTTTAAAAGTGAATGTGTCTCAAGCAACTGAAAAAGAAAAGGCTAGAGTTCCCTTTTTTCTCTTTTCTCTTCCTGTGTCTTTCATACTTTCATCTCAAGTGGTATTCTTTATCACAATACACATCGCCATAGTTACAAATAGCATCATAGTATGGCTAATATTTCCTTTATTTTTTGTTTTGTAAAATTCACCAATTGTCTGCACTCTTTAATTGTAAAAAAAGTGAAACAAATATGATTTATTTATCTAATTTAACTTCAATTTGTTCAAAAGCATTTGCATCCAAAATATTTCTTTTCCAAAATAACTGTGCCTTTAATTTATATCAAGTTCATTTTCATTTCCCCCCCCAAAACTTTATTAAAGTGTTTTAACCCTTTTTGCCCCTTTACTTTGTCATTTAGAAAAAACAATAACTCATCAAATTTAGTTTTCTTATCCTGCCACTGAGAAAAATCTCTCTTTAGCTCAAAATTAGTCACATCCAAAAGTAGTTAAGAAATGAGGCTCATGAAAGCCTTTTGTCCATTACAGCTATGAGTTTACTGAAATCCTAACTCGCAGCCTCTCAACACACATGTCAGCTGTAAAAAACTAAGTTCCTGCAGTCTACTCATGAGGAGCAGCTGTCTAGGTGCAAGTGTGTGATCTCTTTTTTCAGACAGACTTCACCAGCCAGAATTTGCCTTCTGGCTGCCAATCTCCACTGCAATGTTGTCTTTGTTCTTTTGGGGGCATCTAGTTCGAGTCACCATTGATCCTGGCTGAAACTTCACTGAACTGGAAGTTTTCAAACCATATGGAACAGAGAGAGGATGAAACCAGTCCAAAACTTTCAATTTTGTAGTATGTGCTTGATAATACAGAAAATTCTGGCTGAGCTTATAATACCAATGTTACAATTAGAAAAGATATAATTAAATTTATAGAGAGAGAATTATTAGCAAAAATTTAATGGTATTTATGATAGTACTGAAAGACCAGTGAGAGAAAATTAACAGGTAGCAAAATTTAGTTTTTTCCTTTTCTCACACGAGAAATGTGGGGTTATCTATGACATCATAGTATATTTAAAATGCATGCAAAAAGCACCTATAGTAAATGCATCTATCTGCTTTCTCAAAGTTCAGGCTATGTGCTTTAGAAACAGAAATTTCTTTTATTCACCCACAAACCACCTTCCAGAAGGTAACAGTGGCTCCACATATTGAGGCAGTTTATGGGGAGTTATTGTTTCAACTTTTATTTTATTCTCTGTACATTAAAAGCTTGTGTCCTGCCCACTCAACCAGAATTCTATTTTTTTTAGCCACTACATGAATATTACTACTACTTTTCCTTTTAAAATAATAATGACTATGATTATTTAAAAAACTTTCACATGGTGAATCTTCTGTTAAATCATTGTTATCTTTTGTTTGGGATATATTTGTGTTTGAAATTAACATGTTCTGATTTCCTATTGTTGGAAGAAATGTCCTTCAGGGTTCAGTTCCAAGTGGGGGAAAAGACACTGGAAACATGGTGACTGCTTGGAAAGATGGTTTAATGGTGGACAGGCCTGGGAGCCCCTGCGTGAAAAGGGGGAGAAATGCTGAGAGTCCCTTGGTTTTATGCCATCTGTTGGGATTTGAATTTGAGCTTGTAAAGGGATTGAGCGAACCAGATTGAGCGAACCGGTAGCAAGAATTTGGCGTGGGTCACCAAACCAGTAGTAAGTTATGGCTGACCACACCCCCAATCCGGTTGCCCTCCCGCCAGATGCTCGCTTACCCGCTGCCTGACATTCGCCTAAGGTATTTCTTTTTTTCCCCTTCCCAACAATCAGCTGTGCATAGATCAGCTGTGCCGGGATTCCCCTTGCTGAGGCCCAGAAAGGCAACAAATGGAGGGAGGAGATCAGCCCCCCTCCATTTTTTGCCTTCCACAGCCCCAGAGAAGCCTTAGGGGAGCAAAAATGCCCCCCCCCCAGAGGCTCCTTTGAGGCTAGGAAGCTCCCAAAATGGAGCTTGGAGGGGTGCTGTGCACCCCTCCCAAGCTCTGTTTTTTTTTTTTCCTTCCTGAGCCTCAGAAGAGCTTTAGGGGAGCAAAAATGCCCTCCAGAGGCTCCTCTGAGGCTAGGAAGCTCCAAAAAATGGGTGGGGATGGCAAAAAAAGCAAAAAAAAAAAAAAGCCACACCCACCCAGTCACATGGCCACGCTCACCAAGCCACACTCACAGAACCAGTAGTAAAAAAATTTGAATCCCACCACTGGCTTCATTCAAGGAAAGCAGCAGAAGTCTTTGTGAGACTTGTCGCACCAGCGCAGGCTCTTGGAGCAGGATGCCTTGCAAGGTCCCAAAGACTTATTTCTGGCAGAGTTTAAGGGAGAGAACGAAAGACATTTGTTGTTTTCCTTGCGTGCAGCCAAAAGCAGAAGAAAGAAGTGGAAAGAGGCAGCCTGGTGGCCAGGCCAGGTGCATGGAGAGAATGGGGCAAGTTCCCCACTCTACCCTCCCCCCCTCCCCTCACTACCTCGTGTTTCGCAATGCAAGCAACACAAGACTTGTGTTCCTGTGGACCACATGGGTGGCACAGCCTTGTGTTCCTGCACAGCCTGGATTAATTGCTTTGGGGATGACATTTCACTGCAGACCACCAAAATTTTATTGCAGACTACCCGTGGTCCCCAGCCCACTGGTTGGCGACCACTGCTATAAGCTGTCCTGAGTCCCAAGCTTGGTTGAGCCTTGCTAGATGATGATGTAATGAAAGGGCTTTGGGATTCCTATTATGGGTCTGCCTGAAGGAGGTAGATCTTTGTTATGTAAAATAGACTGGCCCAGGCCTTAATAGGCCATTAGCAAAGGTAGGGGGACTGAGCTTCTACCTCTCTGGGTTTCTCTTTTAGGGGAAATATTCTGCCTTTTTAGTATATGCTAAAATATTTCATTTTTCTAGGAGACGGGTGGGTTATAACTTCCAACACCATTCAACTTGGTAAAGTTCAGGAAGTCATACTGTGTAACTCATGTAATAAAGTTCTTACTTTCATTTCTCACTTGATTCCTTAGCTCATCCTTACAGTAATGAGATTATCATTTTAATCTTTATGTATGGATGCATGGTTACTGTGCATTATAATAAAACAGCTTTATCACTCATCGAAATGACTAATGTCCAAGCCATTTGCAGTTGTATTTATACCAGGAAATAGCTTTCCATTATATTTATTAAAGCCTCTATTGTTAAGTACATTTGCTAGCTCAGTCATTAGCATTCATTTAACCTTTGTGTATAATAATAAAAAGCCACTTTACTGCAGAGTTAGAAATGTTTTCCATGTATTAATTTATTTGTGCACTTTTTCTAACAAAATGTTGAAAATAAACTTTTCTTTTCAACATTCTTGATATTGTACTTAAAATTTCCTTCTAAGTGTAACAAGGTATTTGGTGCTTATACTCAATTTCACACTATGCAAATTCAATTAAAGATATCCCCTAAAATTTAGCCAAGGAATACAGAAAATATTAGCACAAAATCATTCTCAATTTAATTTAGTTGTTGAGACCCTAAGGCTATCTTTGATTATTTGTCCAATGGAATATTTTTTAAAAATGTTCTATGCAAATAGGTCTGATTTACATTAGGAGAAAATGAATGTATCAACTTGAGAAATTGGAAACATATTTCCTCTAATGGAAAAATGTTCAGATAAATACCACCTAGGCTTTACCAAGTGCTGCATCAAAGATAATATCTCTAGGTAGGAAGAGCAAGAGGAGTAGGAATTTCCAAGATTTTGAAAGGAAGAAAATAATGCAGCTATGATACTTGAATGGAGCTATTAGTAAAAATAAAATATGGCACTGAAAAAGCCCTTGCCAAGTTTATGAATTATAATACAGGCACACAATACCTTTCCAACAAAAGAGATATTAAACTGTGGTATAATAAATCATAACCACAAGTTTGCATGTTTCATAAAGCTTATTTATTTATTGACTTATAAAAGGAAAACAGAAATAGGAGTGAATGGATTACATATAGTAAATTAATAAGAAGGGTTCTGGAAATACTATTATGGGTGATTTGTTTTAGCAACCTATCAGGGTCCCAAGGGTTCTTATCAAATAGAAAGAAGAAAGAATAGAAAAGAGGGACAGTTAATTTGACTAGATAAATGTCACTTGATCTTTTTTCTTTTCCTCTTTTAATCACTTTCCTTTTGGCCTTCCTGAACAAATAAGTACTATTATTATCAACTGACTTAAACCAGCTGATGGGAAAGAGGGATGGGTGGGAAATATCAATCAATGCATGCACATACACACATGCACATATGCACACACATACACACATAAACTGAGTGCGTTATTTCCTCATACTGCAGCAAAAAATCATGAACAGGGATCCCTGTAGTCAGCTGAGTAATTTCAATCATGATTACCATTCTCAATGTCAATTTGCTAACTTCTGTAGAACAAATAATATATAAAAGAAATGTATGATTCGTGATTTATTTATTGGCTTACTTTGCACTAAACTCACCAAGATAGAGCAACCCCCTAACCCCCTCTGAAAGCTTGCTAAGCCTTCAATCTCATGATAAATGATAACAATTCATTCCTGTGTAATAAGTCAAGATGACTATTTCTAGTTTAAATTGCACACTCCTGTTTTCCATCTCAGTTCATCCTAGGACAAAAAGCTGAAATATTCGTCTTTTTCTATGAGAGCTCACCTAAATGTTTCTTTCCTCTCCAGTGAAAGTAAGAAGCCTGGACAAATAAAACACACACATTCAAAATACTGGTGTGATTAGAGCTATTTCACAATGTATAATTCATAATCAAAATGTGTTTAATCCTCTTTTTAAAAAGCTTTAAATTTCACTATAAAAAATCTTTTCAAAATATTCTATATAAATAGCACAATAATTATATATTTGCATTTGGTTTAGATCTAAATTAAATAAAATGTTAAGCAAAATGAAATAAAATTTGTTCTATGGTATGAAGGAAGTTTTCTAACTCACAGTAATATTTTTGTACCCTCTTAAAAGATTCAAACTATCAGCTAAGGCAGGTGTACTCAACCTCTGGTCTGTGGTCCACTATCATGCCATGGCCTATTCGCAACCAGGCCATGTGAGCGGTGGGCTGGTGTGCATGCACAAGTATGCAGCTTGACTCCCATAAGTAGCGGGCCAGCATGCACATGTGTACACAAGTTGAGTTGCATGAACTTGCACATGTGCGTCAGCATGTCACTCGTGTGAGTCACACGTGTGCATGTGTGCCAGCCATCACTCATGTGGCCTGGTTCCCCTCTCCCCCAACCAGTCCACCATGCTGCAAATGTTGGGGATCACTGAGCTAAGGCACATTTCCATCTCTCGGAAGCATGTGTTAGGAGCAATTTAACAGCTAATCATGCCATACTCTAATGGGGATAGTAAATCAGATTTAAACAAAGTCCCCAGCTTTTGGTTTCTTAATAGTGGATCAAATGAGTTTATCCAATGTTTGATCAAAGTTAGTGAAATATATTTCAAAAGATAGCAAAAAGGGTTAATTAATAATGATTTATTTAATATAAAGGAAAAAGATTGCTTGGGGAATACAGTGCAAATACTAAGTAAAATTAAGGATGTTATTTATTAAATTTCTATACCATCAGCTTTAAATTATTCAGGCAACCTACAATAGCTAGACAGATATAAATAATAACTTATAAATATCCACAATTGTATAAAACATTAAAATATCCACATAAACAATAACAATGGAAATCACTATATAGTATGATCAGTTAATACTATGTCACAGTTTTAATCATTTTTTTTAATTGACTTGGATCATGTATAATGTTAAGTTGTCAATTGCTTACTTGCTTTCCAGTCTGTTGTGACTGATGGCAACTGTCTGAACAAATCAATTGTTCAAATTTCTTGGCAAGGTTTTTTTAGAAGAGGTTTCCCATTGATTACTTCCTAGGGCCTGAGCTTTTTTGTTCTTAAGTCTCCTGCTTTCTAGCCTGATATCTTACCTACTACATCAAATAATTAGTAAAACACAGTGAGTGGAGTTATATATCGTGCCAAGACACATGTTTTAGTACCATGAATGAATGCAACATATAATTCCATTAAGATCACATTGAATAGCTCTTTGATTGATTAGAAAAAAAGGTACAGCTTTGTAAAATGATGTCAGAGTATATTCATTAACTGGCAGAGACATGGTTAACAAAATAAACATGGCAACAGACCAGCCAATGGGAGCTGACAGCCTGGGTGTGGTTTGGCTCTCTGTGCTTTGCTGAGAATTGAAAGTGAAACTAAAGCTTGCTTGCTGAAACTGATAAGTGTTGTGAGTCCTCTGAGCTGCTGCTTGTGTTTTTGCTTATATTACCTTGAAAGAATCTACAAATGGTGTTGTAAACTTTACTCATATTAATATGTTTATAAAGAAATTAATGATCCTATTGAATCAGCCTGTGTGTTTTCTGGATGTGAATTTAGGCTGCAAACTCTAGCAAATGGTTTGTAAGAGCCTTTTCTGCTATTAATTTAACAGTTTTAATTCTATACTGCCTCAGAGGATAATGTTATTTAATAATATTTCCCACATAAATTCAGAGTACTAACTTTTGCACATTAAAAACAAATCAAATCAATTGTATTACTTCAAATATAGTTTCTTAAACAATGGAGAATAAATGCATGCACACACATGGTTTGCAAACCACTCTTGCTATTTTTATTTTGGTTGATAGTATAGTGTTCTACGTAGCAGTACCTTCTTTACATGCTCTCTGTTGTGAACTGCTTTATTACATCCATGTGGATCTTTCATTTTTATTATTTGTGGGGTGGGGGGAGCTCTATTCAAAAACATTTTATTTCCTAATAACTGTTCAGGCAAAAGAAAACTTGGAATGATGACATTTGAAAGCAGATAAACTTCAAGTGATTTGTAAAAAAAAAACCCACTTAGTGGGTTTGTGATGGGAAGCAGTAAAGAGGAAATGTTCATTCCAGATCAAGCCTTCCAGATGCTTCTGACATGAGGACATGAATATGAAGAAAACTTTCAAAACTCAAGTTTTAAGATGAGCTTACTGGAAACATATTGAAACATTGAAAGTTTTCTAACTTTAAATGCCAAATAAAGATAGCTTTTGTGTCCCCTAGCATCTCTATTAAAATTAATAATATATTGAGATAATGATTCTCAGAAGGATTTCAGTCTGCAGCAGTGATGGGATTCAAAAAATTTTTTTTTAAAAAAAAAAACAATTTTATTGGTTTTTAAAGACAAACAAAACAAACAACATAAAAACATCCAGCTTTCTTTCATAAATATACAAATAGTGTGTCGGTTGGTTTACCAGTTTTTTGTGCACCATTTCATAGTCTCAATTACAGTTACATTACATAATAACTCATATTATCAATCAGAAATTAAATACCCTAGGATCACTATTAAACAATCATTTGACTATAATTTTATTCATTCATACTTTGCAAGATAACTATAATTTACTTAGTTTATTTTATAACAAATCATATAGTCATACTAAATCTATCCTAAAAACATTTTTATAGGTATGATATCAAAAAAAAGGAGTATATCTTTATATGTTCATTATTTCCTAGAATTCTAAATATTCTATTATTGTATTTTATTATCTAACCATTGGTAGAAAAGGTTCCAAATTTTATAAAATTGTTTATCGTCTTGTTCTCTAATTTCAAATGTCAATCTACTCATTTCAGCACATTCAAAAAATTTTACTACCGGTTCTGTGGGCATGGCTTGGTGGGCATGGCAGGGGAAGCATACTGTAAAATCTCTAGTCATAGGTGGTATTTGCGGGTTCTCTGAACTACTCAAAATTTCCACTATCGGTTCTCCAGAACTGGTCAGAACCTGCTGAATATCACCTCTGGTCTGCAGTAAGCCATGATGATTTTAAAAATTATCTATGTTCCATCACTTTTTCAACTATATATCTATCTATCTTTGCCTCCATCATCTACCATCTCTACTTCTGTCTCTGACTCTATCATTTCTATCTCTATATCAGCTATATCTATCATCTATATCCATATCTATTTATCTTACCATATCAGCTTTATCTTTAGTAGCGTGTAATATTTATAAGATCTGAATAGAACCAGATAAAATCTGATAACTGAAGTAAGATTTACTTTTGTTAAGTAGGATGTAAGACAAACCTACCTAAAACATTGATAAATAGACCTATGGCCATCTTCCAATTATCTAGATACAGAAGGAAAAGTAACATACCAGAAAGGCTTATCTGCTTTAGTATAATAAATTACAAAAATGGGTCATTGATAACTGATTTCTTCTTTTGATGCTTAAGACCCATGCATGACTGCAGTCAAGCATCCTAGTTAAAGGGTGTTACATATCCTAGTAAAAGCAAAGTAAGTATACATCAGTAGAGAATAGCTTTGGCAAGCAAATACAGCATTACAGGTAGACCTTGACTTACAACCATACATTTAACAATAGTTCAAAATTATAACAGCCTTGGAAAAAGTGACTTATGAACCATCCTTAAGGTTATGATTGTTGCACCACCTCTGTGATCACATGATCTCAATTCAGGCAGTTGTCAATTTACTTGCATTTACAATAGTTGTAGTGTCTTGCGGACACATGATTGTGATTTGCAAACTTCCCAGCCAGTTTCTGACAATTGAAGAAAGCCAGATGTGTTTAATAACTGTGTGGTTTACTTAACAACTGTGGTAAAAAATAGTCATAAAATAGAGCCTGGACAAAAGATGACTTGCTTCACTTAGCATACAAAATTCCAGGATGAATTGTGGTCATTAGTCAAGGACTGCACAAATATACTATTACTTACTGTTATTTATTTCTACATTTATAGCAGATTCATCCAATCTCTGTATCAGTGTATGAATTAAGAAATGGAAATAATTTATTCCTATAATCAACCTTTTCTTTTATACATTTTACACATAACTCTTAATTGACACATCATTATGCATAGTTGTCCATAAAATGTGAGTTAAATTTTAACATTACGTTTCAAGAATGAAAATTACTAAGCTCTTTGAAACAGATAATTAGCTGTTAAACATATCTATTTTTAAGCTGAAATTTGTAGCATAAATCCATTTGATTTAATAGTTGAGAATATATGGGATTTCTTTGACGATAAGTTAGTGGGGATCACATATCTATAGAATAAGATCATGGGCTACTTTCGTCAGATAAGTACAATAAGTACCCATACAAAATTAACAAGATTACAATACTTGATTTTATGGTAAAGTTGTCATTACTTCCAAGTTTCCCTGAATATAAGACCCAGTCTTATTTTCTTTTGAGCCCCAAAATAAGCGCAAGAGCTTATTTTGGGGAAAACATGATTTCAGGATGATCAGCACAGTTGGGCACCCCGTCCCCTTGTGTGCACAAGAGCCAGCAAACACATGGGGACCGACAGTATCCAGCAGCAGCTACAGCCCACCAGTCGCTTGGTCAGCGCACTCTGGGGCTACACAGAATAGAAGGCACAGAGTGGAAGGCTGGCAATCCTGATGTGGAGCAGAAGGTAAGCAATTTCAATATGTGGAGTAGAAGACAGGTGATCCTGATGCACCTTGAGGGCTGAAGACAAGCTGAGATACATGAAGATAAGCCTCAATTCCAGCCAACTGACACTCAGCTTTCCTGTGGCACACACAGTACATCCGGATCACCTGCCTCCCCCTAAACCTCTGCCTCTGCTGACAGTGTCGCCATGTGAAGATGAGCCTTCTGCAGCTGCTTGCTGCTCTGGTCCACTGACACTTGGCTTTTCCAGGGCCCGTGCAGCTTTCCCCCTGCCTCTGCTTCTGCCTTCTGCTTGCACAGCTGCTAAATTCACCTGTGTTGCATGGGCTACAGCTGCCAGATGCTGTCAGCATGTGCATGCTTGCCTTCTATGCTGGCCATGCCCATCACCCTTCTTTAGGGCTTATTTTTGGAATAGGGTTTATATTAGGCACACACATAAAAACAGCCTAGAGCTTATTTTTGGGATAGGACTTATTTTTGGAGAAACATGATTATTAAGAAGGGGAATTTAACTTTGGGCAGCTCGGGACCATCTGACGAGCAATAGACTAATGACTGCTGTACTTATTTCTGATCATGTCCTGACACATTTCTATACTGATTAATTGTAGATGTCCTGGTGTACATGAAGGCTTCACTTCTGTTTATTTTTTCTTTTTAAGAAAACAATCTGTATATTTAGAACTGAACAATTTCCAAAGCCAATATTTGACTTCACAGGATAATGATACCATTGTTTGTAGATAAAGTCTTGCAAAAAACTACTTCTCCATTATTTTTAGATGAAATATAGTCTAGCCAAGCTTAAAAGAAAACACTGAATTATAAACATATATTTAAAAGACAGCCAGGCTAAATCATGAATGAGGCTACTAATAAATCAGCTTTTCCTTTGTCCTATTTGAGTACAGCAAATCAATAATTGCTTAAAATGCAAAAGAGGTTTGTCAGCCAGAGGCTACTAATTTCGCATTGCTTCCTTTTTTTCCAGCTCAATTTTAAAACTATTTTACCACTGCTTGTTCTTTTTTTTTAAATGAAAGAAGTACTTTTGCATTAATTTATATGGAAATCACTTAGCTCTTTGTAAATGGCTTATGTTAACAAGCAATTAAAGATGGCTTGACCTGGTTTAGAAACCTCTGAACATGGTTCTAGCTATTTTTAATGTGTCTTGAAGACCTGTCAATTACATTTACAATATCCATAGCAGAACTCAGCCACGTGAAACTATCAGTTCATTTCTGTAAGGAATTAGGACACTAATATTATTTCAACATTCTTTATTGTCTAATCAAGCCCAATTATACTATCTTAGATAATGGACTTTACAGAAGGAACAATCCATGGAGAAACAAAACAAAGAAGGCAAGTGAGAAGGGAAGGGAGGGAGGATTCTCATTTAATTGAAGAATTTGTTTATAAATTATTTTACAAGAAGAAATAATTTTAAAATAAATGTTAATTTGGAGAATGCAATATCTTTGTATTTACTTAGCTAGTCATGGAAACCAAAGGTTCATTGTGAATATCCTATACTTTTGTCCTATATTTTACTATTTCTTGAGCTACAGTTAGACTTCCTGAGTTTTCATACTTCAATTAAATTCCAGAGAGATACAATTGAGCTATTGCAATATCTAGCTGAGGAATTCTGAAAAGCCTTTTATGCAGAGCTTTTTCTTTTGAGCTCTACAAATTAGAACTTCCCCTGGCTCCTGTTCCTCCCATACATATACATTCTCTCTCTCTCTCTCTCTCTCTCTCTCTCTCCTCTTTCTCTCTTTCTCTTTCTCTTTTTCTTTCTCTCTCACTCTCTTTCCCTTTCTTTCTCTCTTTGAAAATATGTGTTTCTCATTGTCTATCGAGAGATAACATTAAAAGTTATGGCATCATATAAATATAAGTTGAATAAAATATGATGTATCAAATTGAAGTACATGGTTGCAAGGAAACAGGGCAGTTTAAATATGCAAGAATCAATTTACAACTATCATGAAGATTGACTTGGACCAATAGAAAGATACTAGATCTTCTACCTGTTTAAAGAGTTACTCAATGATTCATCCTAAGAAGACACTGAACCCTTAGTTCTTGGCAAGAACTACTTTCCTCCTGACTGCAGTGAGAATCTGATGATCACCTACTTAACCCCAAGATTCTAAGGATCGTTCCTTCAGACAGGGCACTGAAATTAGTCTAAACAAACACTTCTTGCTAATTTGTAGCTTTGTTACTAGCTGCTGATATCCAAACAAGTGCACTTGCAGATGCCCTAACATTAGATTAGGTAAGTAAACCCAACATCCTAGTTGTGCCATAGCTCACTTTATTTCACAGAAATAAGTATTTTCTGCAATCCACATGAAAATTCAGATAACTCAGTAAAGCTTTTTTGCATTTTATGGCATCCATGTTTAAGAGCAGGTGAAATATTAGAAGGGCATTTATCCAGGGGAATGATTCTACCAGTTCAGACCAGTTCAGGTGAACCAGTAGTTCCATTGATCATTTGGCTCCACCCATCCACCCCTGCTTTTTCCTGTGCACTATTTCCTTGCTTTGGAGCACAGCTGATTCGCACAGCAGAGCAGTTTTGCTGTGCCTCAGCTGTTTTACAAACTGGGACTACAGTAGAAGATAAGTATTATTGCTGAAAATGGGCTTTTTAAAATGGTGTGCACATGCACAAAGTGCAAAGTGAAGCATGCAATCACCGAACCAGTTGTTACACTAGTTGAATTACAACACTGCATTTATCCCATTCAGCTTCTTTTAGATATGTAGCAGAGCAATCCAAGAAAACTACTTTGTGAAGGAGAGGTGAATAAGAGAAGCAAATACTAACACCTTGATTTGAAACCATTATCAAAGCCAACTTTAAAAGAAATTCACAAAGCAGTGTATCCTTTATATGTCTCGCAGCATAAAAATTAAACTCAAACCTGAGTATTCTTACTACATGGGGTTGTATGGATAATTCTATTTTTTCTTGCCCTATAATAAGTATATATTACTAACATTAATTCAGGGGTGGGCTGCTGGGGGCTTGCAGGGGCTTGGGTGATCCCTGAGCTAATACTTTGCAGTTCTCAGTGAGCCCCCAAATCCCACTCCTGGCTGGCCCCATGCTGCCCTGTGCCGGTCACCGGAGCCTTATTGCATGAGCAAAGCAGCCCTGTACTTGCCCTTGTGCCACATTTGCACTCAAGACAGCCCTTGCCTCCCACTGCACAAGGGGGGAGGAGAGAGATGAGAGAAAAGGGGATTCTCCCCCTTTCTCATCTTTCTTTTGTGCGCATGTGCACACACACAAGCAGGATCTCTTCCTGGGCTGGGATCACAGTAGTGGCAATGGCGACTCCTCCTCCCACTGTTACCACTGCACACTCACGTGAACAGCCGGCCACACTGTGCAGGAGAGCCAGAGCTCTTCCCTCATTGCATTCAGCGGTGGTGGCACCTGCTCCTCCTTCCTGAGCCAACACGAAGGGAACTGGCTGGCACTGAGCACAGAAGCATAAAAAGCAGCCGGTCACAAATCCCTTTCATGTCAGCTCAGGTATGAGAGAGAAATGAGAAAATGATGGAGGGAGAGAATGAGAGAAAGGAAAGAGAGAAACAAATGAGAGTGAGAGAGAGAAGGGGGAGAGGGACACAGAAATGAGAAGGAGCTGGAGGGAGAATGTGAGAGAGGGAAAAGAGAGGGAAATAAATGAAAGAAGGAAGAGAAAGAAAGAAGAAAGGGAGGGAGGGAGAGGAAAAAGAAAAACGGAGAGAAAGAGAAATGAGAGAGAAAAGGGGAGAAAAAAGAGAAACGGGAAAATGATGGAGGGAGAGAATGAAAGAGCAAAGAAAACAAATGAGAGAGAGAAAGGGAGGGAGAGAAATGAGGGAGCAGGAGGGAGAGAATGAGGGAAATAAAAGAGAAGGAGGAAAGGAAGGAAGAAAGAAAAGAAAGAAGAGAGGGAGGGGGGTAGAAAAAGAGAGAAAAATAGAAATGAGAAGGAAGGAGGAGAGATGGGGGACCCATTTCCCACAGAAGCAACACCAGGAGCAACAAAACCCTGAGTGGGCATGGCTGGAGGGGTCGTGACTAGGTGGGAATGGTGTTGAGTTGGCCACGCCCACCCACCCATGCCCACCCAGGCAGTCATTAAGGCAGAGACCCCCTTGCTAAAAAATTTGAAGCCCATCCCGCATTAATTCCAATAAAAATATAATTAAGAATTTCAATATTAGCAGTTAACATGACTGCCTCAGGTTATTAAATCTGTTGGGAGTGTGAAATAAATATTAATTAAACACAAATGAGTTTTTTTATATTATGACATAGTTGTTTTTTAATATTTTCCCTAGAAAAATAGTATAGTACAAGCTGTTAAGTGGGCTATTGGCTATGCTTCAGTTTGAAATCCAAGTTTCATAGGGAGTACCACAGGATCCATCCAGGCCTGTGTGCAATAATTTTATCAACAATTTGAATGAAGAATTTGATGGATCACTTATCACTTTTGCTGCTGACACAAAGCTGGAGCAGGAACTAATATTTCAGATTTAAAAATATTCAAGGAGATATAGATGAGCTTGAGTAGTTTTACTGGGAGAAATGTGAAGTTCTGAACCTTGGTAGAAAAGATAAAAGAAATAAATTGTGATAGAATGTCAAGGGAATGTAGAGCCATCACAGAAAAAGTATTTGGGTACTGAAAAAGTAGAAAGCATTAGAATGAAACTGAAAACAATTCTACCTTGATTGTATCAGGTAGAAGCATTTGTTGAGAAGGGGCTTTGGCAGGCTTTCAATATTCTGTTACAATACCTTAACAGTAGGAAAGTACATTCCAAGACCTTCAACTCCTGTTTCCTGACCTTGCCTATCTAGAAGGACTGTCATCAATCTTGAAAGCTTGTCAAAGCCCCATTCTATTTCAATTTCTTACC
This sequence comes from Pseudonaja textilis, assembly GCF_049901715.1. Lineage (NCBI taxonomy): Eukaryota > Metazoa > Chordata > Lepidosauria > Squamata > Elapidae > Pseudonaja > Pseudonaja textilis. Next base: position 47,705,473 of record NC_141996.1, read on the forward strand.
TACACAGTCAAGGCAGAGTTGTTTTGAGTTCATTTCTGATGCTTTCTACTTTTTCAAGATTGAGATATGATTCAGTAATGGCATCACTAAACATGTTTTGATATTTCAATATAGCAATTCAGAATGGTGGGAACTGCCTTGGCAGCAATGTAGTTGATAAAGACTCAAGTGTTCTATTTCACTAGTTAAATATGAGCCAAAAGTGTGATGCCCTAACTAAAATAGCAAATATTTTCTTGGGATACATGAGCAAGGTATAGAATTGAAATCAGAAGAAAAAAATATTCTACTGCATTCTGTCCTTGTCATACCCCATGTGGGCTACTATATCCTTGGGGTAGATCTTTTTGGATTACTGTTTCTGATCATCACAGTTCTAAAATGACAGTGACAAATTGAAAGATGTTCAGAGGAGACTACCAACATGTTGAACATCCTGGCAACAAGCCCTATGAAGAATGATTATAAGATTTGGATTTAGGCTACAGAAAAGTTTATCAACATGATAGCAGTGTTCAAATAGCTAAAAGGAGCAGGAGGATGAGAATTATGTGAATATCAGGAGGAAGTGTCTGGCTATACAAGATATCAGCCAGTGGATCACACTAGTTTCTTGAAGGTCTTCAAGCCGAGGCTGGATGAGCATTGTAAATAAGCATACTAAGTTGGAACTGCACAGAGCAAGGAGTAGGACTAGATGACTCTATAGTTTCTTACAACTCTATGATTCTACAATTAGTTATTGGCAATTAGTTATTCATATTTATTATGCAATCCACTCATAACTACAAATCAGTACCATTAACCATGTGACTAAATAATACTACATACATAGACTTAAACAGTCCATTTTAAAAGCTATGTAAATATAGAAAAGAACTACTGTATACAGGTGAAACTCGAAAAATTAGAATATCATGCAAAAGTTCATTTATTTCAGTAATGCAACTTAAAAGGTGAAACTAACATATGAGATTGACTCATTACATGCAAAGCAAGATAGTTCAAGCCGTGATTTGTCATAATTGAGATGATTATGGCTTACAGCTCATGAAAACCCCAAATCCACAATCTCAGAAAATTAGAATATTACATGCTTTGAGCCTAGAATATTGAACCTTTTCACAATATTCTAATTTTCTGAGATTGTGGATTTGGGGTTTTCATGAGCTGTAATCCATAATTATCTCATTTATGACAAATCATGGCTTGCTTTGCATGTAATGAATCTATCTCATATATTAGGTTCACCTTTTAAGTTGCATTACTGAAATAAATGAACTTTTGCATGACATTCTAATTTTTCGAGTTTCACCTGTATGTCCAGCTAGGCTATTTTATCCAGTACCTTTCTTACTACTTTCCACAAGCTAGTGTTTATTTAAGGTGACTTGACTCTTTTCCTGGCAGAATTCCTGTTGTGGAAATATTGAAAATCAATTATTGCAATTTAAATGTGGGATCAAAGAAATGAATAAACTGAAGGAATAAACATCTCATTTTTTCTTCACATGTATAAATCAGAAAAGAAAGTGTTAATATTCAGAAAATGATGCACATATTCAGATCTTGTGTATCACCAAAAGGAAGCATTATAATTTCCCACTTAAGAAATACAAACATTTCTGTGTTACCATCTTCCACATATTTAAAGGATTTTACAGCCAGCATAAGGTTATTGTTTTCACAACTCTGCACATGAAATCCCTGGGTCACATATACACATTCTATAAATATGCACTCATTTTAGTGTATAGTAGAAACAGTGAAGCAATGGGTAACAAACAGTTAATATATCTGATACAAGCATGGAAATTACTATTATGTTCATTATATCACATTTACTGTCAAATGCCAGTGTCTTCTTTTGGGAGAAATTAAAAATGATCCTTAATAAATTTGATCAAATCAAAAGAGAACATCTGATTATCCCTTGTATTAGAAATAAATGCTAGTTGCCATATACTTATTCTCAAATCAAAAGAGCATATGTGGTTAATGTTTGGCCTAATATCACATTTTGACTGATCTTGCTTATCTTCAAAATATAAAGGAGGATTTAGAATCTAGTTTCATGAAAACACAAGGGTATAGGAAAATGTAAAATCAAATAATATTATGTGTTTATGTGGGATAATAATCAGCCATAATGAACAGCTGCGGGAGATAGATAAGTCAAAGATTTCCTTTTGCTAAGTCAAGGTGATTAGTTGTCATGTAGTAAAAAAGTTGCATTAAGTATAAGAAAATAAGTATACGGCAACTAGCGTTTATTTCTAATATAGGGATAATCAAATATGTAAATGGCAAATTACAAATTAGGGACCAGAACACATGTCCAACTGCCCTTGAACAGTAAAGTATCATGACTTTTTATAGTGCTTTGAAATTATAATAGAGTTAACAATAGGTAAAATAATTAGTGCAGATCAAAGAATGGAGGAAAAACATTCAGCAACAAATTTGCTCTTTAATGGACACTGAAATAATAATTCTTTAAATAATTTTAAACAGCCGGCATGAGGGAAGGGGGAGGAGCAGGGAGAAGAAAGAGGGAAAGCGGCCTCCTCCCTTTGCACCGGCCACTCCATTTCCTATTTCTCCATTGCAGCACTGCGCCATAGAGCTTGCCGCACCACCACCACCAGATGCCCTCACTTCCCCCAAGAAAGGTGGTGAAAGAAAGTGGATTCCATCACATGCTGAATTCCATAATTAAACCAAGATGGCACCCTAAGATGCTATCTCTGTCACTGGATAAAGTGAGGAGGGTTACTCAATGCACAGCAAGCATCTCCAGCCCCAATAAAGTAAAAAAAAAAATCTGAGAGCAGCTCCTGCCCGCATCTCTTTTCTGCCCCTGAACAGTGCACTTCTCCTAAAGGCCTCTGGTTTGAGGTACCTGCCTGGTTTGCCTCTTTCCACAGCATCCTTCCCATGCCCGGGCTCTCTTGCCATGGCTGCGCATGTGAAAGTGGGAGGAGGTAGGCAAGCCAAAGATGGGGTAAGGGAGTGACTCATTCCTTTGCCAGTGGTGCCATCACTCCCCCAGAGTAGAAGGAGGAGAGACAGAGAGGCCGGTGAGGTCATCAATACCTTTCCTTAGTGGTGTCTCGAACCTGTGGAGGATGGCAGAGTGGCTCCCAGCCTGCATGGTGGACTGTGGCACTGGGTGAGCCCAGATACACACACACAGAAAGAAAGGGGGATGAATTGGCAACTGGGTGTGTGGCTGACAGTGGGCTTCCAGCACCAGAGAGAGCGGGGAAGGGAAGCAGCCAAGCTGCCGCTACCTTTCATTGGGGCACGTGGAGCAAGACAGGGCTCCTCTTGCTGTCTCTTCTCCCCTGGCCAGGCATTTATTGATGCAATTTGGAGGTGCCAGTTGGGGAGGGATGGGGCAGGGGAAAAAGGCTACGCAGCTGGTTTGCAGAAATCCAGAAAAAATTAGCTACTGGTTCTACTGAACAGATGCAAACCAGCTGAATCCCACCACTGAGAGGCTGGTAACTGAAGATGTATATGCACTTAATTTGACCTTAGAGGCTGGAGCAAGGAAAGCCAAAGTTAAAAATAAGACGAACCTGGCCAGGAATACAAATATATTAGCATGAGGTTTGGGAGTATGTCTGAAGAAGAAGAAGCTTTTGTTTTCTTCTTCAAAAAATGTCAAGAAGGAATAATGAAGAATAGGACAAAGCAGAACTCCTAACTAGTTTGTCTCTCCTCAGAAAAGAAAGAAGGCCCGTTGCAACATGATTGAAGAAAGATCAAACAGAATGCAAAACATATTGAGAAACAGTAAGGACCCACCCTGTTCCCTTAAATGAATTACACTCTCCAGGGTGAGACATATGATTTCTCTGAACTTCTGGAACTTCTTAGTCTTGAGTGCTAGAAAAGAGCATACTTTCAAATAGTGAAGAAGGAGAATCAAGCAAAGTGAATAGTTTCTTAGATCAAAGGAAAGGTGGAAAGAAGAAAAACCAAACAAGGTGAGTAGTTTGTTAGATCAAGGGAAATGTGTGAATGTAGTGTACTTTGATCTCAGTAAACTGTTTGAAAAGGTCTTTCTGGTATCCTTTTTGAGAAGATGGATGTATATGAGCTAAAAAGTGCTACTCTGGTCAGTGGATTTGTCAAAGGTCTACTAGCCATTCCTAAAGAATTCTTATAAATGGGTCTGGACTAGCTGAGAAAAAGTGTTAGTGGGATTTTTCAGAATTTCAGCCTTATCAAATCAAACCTTTATTGTCAATGCACAACATGTGTGCAATGAAATTGAATGTGCCTCCCTTGGTGCAGCCTCTCCAAAACACAAAATACAGCTCAAAATATGACAAAAATGCCCTTAGGGTAAGTTTCACTGGATAAACATCCAGTGCTATTTATCATGTTTATAAATGACCTAAAGGATGAAAGGGAGGCAATGTTTATGAAATTTGCAGAAAATGCCAAACAACAGAATTGGCTAACATTTTGTTAGAAGAATTTACTTGGTCCCATTTTCTGAACCAGGTCATGAATAAACATACAGTAGAACCTCTGGTCACAACCATAATTTGTTCCATACTTTGGTTGCAACCTGATTTGGTTGTGACCCGAACCTAATTTTGAAAATTTGGCACTTACAAAAAAAGGCATGGAATGGGAAATCAGCCACACACACAAAAAATTGTGAATTTTTTGGTCAGAACCTGATTATATCGTAGTCAGAAGCATTCATGACCAGAGGTTCTACTGTATAATATACAATAAACACCAATGGGCAGCTGCTAGAAGTAGAGTTTATTCATTCAGGCATGTACAATGGTTGCAAGTAGTCTACATTGTTAGGGCTCTATCTATAGAGCTATATATAATGACAAGCAGGTTTTGATATTTAGATATGCAGATCGAGGTGCTCCTGTCCCAGTCTTTGATCTTGAGGTATAAGTTTAGGTGTGTAATTGGATACTGCCTGAGCAAGTGTGAAGGCCAGGAAGGAAAATATTTTCTAGGTGCAGATTATTATGATTATAGAGCCAGGGTAGCCAGTGTCTAGAATGAAGTATTGCAAGATAATTAACTACACACAGGAGTTTGATTCTGACTGGTTCAAGGTTGACTCAGCCTTCCATCATTCTGAAATCTGAAAATGAGGGCCCAGATTTTTGTGAGCAATACTGACTATGTATATTGCTTAGATTGAGCTGTAGAGCACTATGCAGCATGACAGGTGAAACTTGAAAAATTAGAATATCATTTATTTCAGTAATGCAACTTAAAAGGTGAAACTAATATATGAGATAGATTCATTACATGCTAAGCAAGATAGTTCAAGCCATGATTTGTCATAATTGAGATGATTATGGCTTACAGCTCATGAAATCCCCAAATCCACAATCTCAGAAAATTGGAATATTGTGAAAAGGTTCAATATTCTAGGCTCAAAGTGTCCCACTTTAATCAACTAATTAAGCCATAACACCTGCAAAGGGTTCCTGAGCCTTTAAATGGTCTCTCAGTCTGGCTCAGTAGGAATCACAATCATGGGAAAGACTGCTGACCTGACAGTTGTGCAGAAAATCATCATTGACACCCTCCATAAGGAGGGAAAGCCTCAAAAGGTAATTGCAAAAGAAGTTGGATGTTCCCAAAGTGCTGTATCAGCACATTAATAGAAAGTTATATGGAAGGGAAAAGTGTGAAAGAAAAAGGTGCACAAGCAGCAGGGATGACTGCAGCTTGGAGAGGATTGTCAGGAAAAGGCCATTCAAAAGTGTTGGGACTTTTACAAGGAGTGGACTGAAACTGGAGTCAGTGCATCAAGAGCAACCACAAACAAACGGATCCTGGTCATGGGCTTCAAATGTCATATTCCTCTTGTCAAGCCACTCCTGAACAACAAACAATGTCAGAAGTGTCTTACCTGGGCTAAAGAAAAACAGAACTGCTCTGTTGCTGAGTGGTTCAAAGTCCTCTTTTCTGATGAGAGCAACTTTTGCATCTCATTTGGAAACCAAGGACCCAGAGTCTGGAGGAAGAATGGAGAGGCACACACTGCAAGATGCTTGAGGTCCAGTGTGAAATTTCCCAGTCTGTATTGATTTGGGGAGCCATGTCATCTGCTGGTGTTGGTCCACTGTGCATTAAGTCCAGGGTCAATGCAGCCATCTACCAAGAGATTTTGGAGCACTTCATGCTTCCTTCCGCAGACGAGCTTTATGAGGATGCTGACTTCATCTTCCAGCAGGACTTGGCACCCGCCCACACTGCCAAAAGCACCAAAACCTGGTTCAATGACCATGGGATTACTATGCTTGTTTGGCCAGCAAACTCACCTGACCTGAACCCCATAGAGAATCTATGGGGCATTGCCAAGAGAAAGATGAGAGACATGAGATCAAACAATGCAGAAGAGCTGAAGGCCACTATTGAAGCATCCTGGTCTTCCATAACATCTCAGCAGTGCCACAGGCTGATAGCTTCCATGTCATGCCGCATTGAGACAGTAATTGCTGCAAAAGGGGCCCAAACCAAATACTGAGTACATATGCATGCTTATACTTTTCAGAGGTCCAATATTGTTCTATGTACAATCCTTGTTTTATTGATTGCATGTAATATTCTAATTTTCTGAGATTGTGGATTTGGGGTTTTCATGAGCTGTAAGCCATAATCATCTCAGTTATGACAAATCACAGCTTGAACTATCCTGCTTTGCATGTAATGAATCTATCTCATATGTTAGTTTCACCTTTTAAGTTGCATTACTGAAATAAATAAACTTTTGCACGATATTCTAATTTTTTGAGTTTCACCTGTATATAAGATTAAGTGCTAAGTGCTATTGCTATGAGGGGGGGGTCTCTTAAGGATGCTTGATTGAGCCAGTGATGTGTTAGGCTAAGTGTGAAGTTTGTATGTTTATTCAGGGGAAGGAGATTGCTAAAGGGGAGTGTGGGGATAAATCAAAGGCTTTTAACTTCTTGGTTTTTTTTTCTGTATTTATTTTCTGCTTTTTTCTATGTTCTTCTCTATTTAAATTATAGCAATTTATTAGTTCTTCAATCTCTGAACCAGACATTGGCAGTCTACAAAACAATTCAGAGAGGTTATATTGTCAACAATGAAAAAAATGCATATTGTTCTTATTATGGAAACAATACAGAACAACCAACAAAACCGCTCTGAATCTGTAGAAAAAAATCAAATGCATGCATACAAGACTGGTTGACCAGGTTTTTTGAAATACTAACAGACCAATAATGGAACTTGTACAAACACTATGATACAACTGCTAAAAAGGTCAATGCAATGTTGTCCTGGGTTCACAGAATAATTTATCCAGATTGTGGGAGATTAGAGTTTGATTGTACTGTGCTGCTTAACTTGCACTTAGAGTACTATCCAGTTTAGGCACCACATTTTAAAAGAGACATGGGGACGCTCGAATTGACTCAGAGAGAGTTGCCAGGACGATAATAAGTCTGGAAACTAAGTGCAGTGAGGAGCAATTAAAGGATATAGGCATGGTTTAGAAAAGAATAAGGGAATTTATGATGGCTATCTGCAAGTAACTTAAAGGCTGTTATGTGCAAGAGGATATTATTATCTGTGGAAAGAGAGAGCAGGACAAAGACCAAACCATTGAAATTAAAATAAAGGAGATTCTTACTAAATGTGAGGAAGATTTTCCTTTCCATCAAAACTGTTGAACAAAGGAACAGTTTGCAAAACCAGATGTTCTCAAATTGGAACTGGGGAGTAGCTTTGGGATTTATTTAGTAGAGTCTATGCTGAGTAGTAGCTTGAATTCAATGACTTATAGATCCTTCAAGCTCATATATTCTGTGAGAACATCTTTTATTCTGGTTCACATTGCATTTATAATATCATATTAATGATATAAACAAGGTAGCAGAAATACATTTCCTATAGATGAAATGATACCAGTCATTAGTTAACCTAAGGCATCTTTAATATTTTGAATAAAACATCTACAAAACTGAATAGATACAGCATAATTTTTAAACAGGTGATTGCTTACTGTTGAGCAGGGGAGCTCACCTTCAACTCCAATTACTGTGCCACCAATTGTAAAGAAGGCAATAAAGTAGTAATTAAAAAATGCTAAATTCCAGAGAACTAACAGAAAGTTGATCAAATGTTTAAAAGCTGCCACTGAACAAAAAAGCAGGCAGCAGAATGAGCATGAGAGAGTAGCCCAAAGGGTATGTTGCAGAGGTGGTATTCAGCAGGTTCTGACCTGTTCTGGAGAACTGGTAGCAGAAATTTTGAGTAGTTCGGAGAACTGGCAAATACCACCTCTGACTGGAGATTTTAGAGTATTCTTCCCCTGCCACACCCACCAAGCCACACCCACAGAACCAGTAGTAAAAAAAATTGAATCCCACCACTGGTGTGTTGGGCACAATAAAAAGCCTGACTTTATAGGAAAGAGGAAGACAACACTAGGAACATGTAGCAAAACTATTGACTGTGGATGAGTTCGTAAAAATATGGCTAGGCTAAACCCTGCAGAAGTGAATGGCACCATTAGTAGAATCGTCTAATTTTTCTTGCTAACTACCTATTGTTGGGCTTCATTAAAATATGGCACTGTTCTCTCTTTTCTAAACAATGCCCTATATTGATAAATCACATTATCTTTTTGTGGGAAAAGAACTATAGGCAGAAGTAATTCCTGAGTTTAATCAGTTCCCCCATTTTTGATAAATAGAATAGAATAGAATAGAATAGAATAGAATTCTTTATTGGCCAAGTGTGATTGGACACACAAGGAATTTGTCCTGGTGCAAGTGCTCTCAGTGAACACAAAAGAAAAGATACATTCATCAATAATAAGAGTCAATAATAAGGTACAACACTTAATAATAGTCATAGGGTACAATAAGCAATCAAATCATAACAGGAAACAGCCAATAAAAATCATAAGGATACAAGCGACAAAGTTATAGTCATATAGTCACAAGTGGGAGGGGATGGGTGATAAGTAGTGATGAGAGGATTAATAGTAATAGTAGTAAATAGTTGGACAGTGTTGAGGAACTTATTTGTTTAGCAGAGTGATGGCGTTCAGGAAAAAACTGTCCTTGTGTCTAGTTGTTCCAGTGTGCACTGATCTATAGCATTGTTTTGAGGGTAGGAGCTGAAACAGTTTATGGATGTGAGGGATCTGTAAATATTTTCACAGCCCTCTTTTTGACTCATGCAGTATTACAAGTCCTCGATAGAAGGTAGTAATTGTTTTTTCTGTGGTCCTAATTACTCTCTGAAGTCTGTGTCTGTCTTGTTGGGTTGCAGAACCAAACCAGATAGTTATAGAGGTGCAGAGGACAGTCTCAGGTTGGTGCAGAAAGAACATTTTGGTTGTGCTTTTTTGATGATGTTTTTCATGTTAGGTGTCCATTTTAGGTCTTGTGATATGATAGAACCTAGAAATTTGAAGGTCTCTACTGTTGATACTGTGTTGTCTAGTATTGTAAGAGGTGGTAGTGTGGGAAGGTTTCTCCTAAAATCTACGGTTTTGAGTGCGTTCAGTTCCAGATTGTTTCGGTCATACCATGAGGCAAATTGTACAACCTCCTGTCTGTATGCAGATTCATTGTTGTCTCGAATGAGACCAATCACTGTTGTATCATCTGCAAATTTCAGTATTTTAACAAATGGATTGTTTGAGATGCAGTCATTGGGAGAAGTGGAGAAAGCACACTGCCTTGGGAGAGCCCTGTGCTAATTGTACAGGTATCAAATGTGATTCTGCCTAGCTTCACCTGCTGCTTCTTGTCTGTTAGGAAGCTTATGATCCACTTACAAGTGTGTTCAGGTACTGCTAGCTGGTTTAGTTTAGTTAGAAGAATGTCTGGAATGATGGTATTGAATGCTGAACTGAAGTCTACAAAGAGAACCCTTGCTCTAGGTATTTGGAGATTCAAGGAGTTGTAGGATGTAGTGCAGAGCCATATTAACAGCATCATCTCTCGATCTATTTGCTCAGTATGCAAACTGCATGGGATCTAACAGCGGATCCACAATGGTTTTCAGGTGGGACAGCATTAGCCTTTCAAAGGTTTTCATAACTACAGATGTTAGAACAACTGGTCTGTAGTCATTCAGATAAAAATATAGCTTCCATGAAAATACCAATAGCCAACCCAGAATTACAGTATCCCACAACTTGTTAAATGCTTCCACACTAAAGGGATCAAAACTTTATAGCTGTAATAGAATATGGCTGAAGTCTTTTCACAGAGCAGAGGCATCTTAGTACATAATAATTGAGTTCCCCGGAAAAAGAAATCCACACTTTTGCAGAACTTTAATTTCTTAAACCCATAACATATTGATCCCATGAGCGCTACATCTTACCAGATTCTCTGTAATTCTTTAAGCCCCACGGCATGTTAAAATTTCATTGAGCATTAGGGAATTATTAAAATGAATAAAGCATACCAACATAATTATGCTGGGCACACATATCTCTGATCATCATTCAGTTGTGATACTTTCAATTTACTGATTCAAGTTTTATACATATTTTAAAAAATCTTCAGTTCTAGCAGGTGTCAGCAATCACAAAATGCAAGTGACTCAGTTGAATCTTTATTTCCAGGGCCAATAAATCAAACGTTCTATTCTGTAACCACCTGTTTTTGTACATGAAGCTTAATGCTTTAAAACCGTTCTGGCATAGAAAACTGTGATGGAAAGACATTTTCTCAAAACATTAAATAGTCAGGAATGTCACCTTCACAACATACAATGAATGTTTTAAGGAAGAAATGGAGTAGTTAACTGTACATAAGGATTAGTCAAATTAAAGCTGTTTTTCAGGAAGGGAGGATGGGAGGGAGGGAGGAAGGGAGGAAGGAAGGAAGGGAATATCTAAACTATGTGAAGATACATTACATTGATTATATTGTTTAAAATAGTCTCCCAAATATTGTTCTGTGTTTTTTTTTACAAGATTTAACGTTCCTATGGCAGAAGAAGAACAGGAAAATAACTTATGTCTCTTTAGAGAATTCATGTTTCTTAAAATTCCTGTAATCACAACCACATAATAAACATCGGGAAATTTGGAAACTCCTGTTAAAAATACTGACTTTCTAAGTTTTTGTCTTTAAGAACATGGCAACTTACACTTTTGAGGAAATATAATATTAATGATGGTTTGTGTACTCTTTCCCATTCCTTCTACTCTTGAAATTAAGTAGAACATTTTAAGCTAGAAATTATACAAAAAAATCAAAAACAAATTTAAGCATTTATTTTCCAAACCAGATAAAAACAATTCTTAGACCAAATTTCCTGATCAAGAATATCTGTCAATAGACTATTCTGAATATCAAATCAGTATTAAGACAGTGAACACAAGAAGGTGGAGACAGAATTGAAAGCAGCAAGTAGCCATGGGACTGGACAATCTACAATTCCCTGCAGACCATCAAGAGGTTAGTAGGGGAGAATTCAAGTCTTTTTTTCCTATAAAGAGAGATGGAAATTAAAAATAGAAATTATCATTCAGGTTCATTCTTTTTTGCACAATGGAATTATACTGTATGCAGTGACGGATGGGAACTCATTACATAATTAACAAAATTAGCTATGGTATGTAACACCTAACAATTATTACATATTTTGTTTTAATTATTTACTTGCTTCTATGAATTAGTAGAATGTGGTACATATCTTTATATTGGAATTATAATTGCATTGTTCTTGAACATTAAGCTTAATGTTTTCATGCTCAAAATGATAAGTTCAGTAAAGAGTACTATCTCTTAAATTACTATGTGTATTATAAGATAATCAGCAGTCATACCAATTAATAATGATAATATTTAGGTTATTGTGGGTGGTGATAGTAATAGTGGTGATGGTGGTGATGATGGGGATGATGATATATTCATAACTATTCCTTCATGTACTGTAACAACCCTGGCTACAGTCTGATCATAAACTTCTTGAACTAAATGAAATTTATTTTTAATGGACATGGACTATACTGTAACTAATGCATAATAAGTACAAAATTGACAAAAAAATGCTTGAATGATGATGTTCTACTATCATTTCATAAAAGTATTTATTGACTTCTCTAAGACAAAATGTTTTAAATATTTCTCTTAAGAATGAAATCCATAGTCCTTTGCTATAATCTATTTACATAATGTTGGTAAAATAGTAAAATTGGTAAAAAGAATTGAAAAAGTTATTTTCAGTAGCGAAAAAAATAGAAACTAGGAATGTTGCAAAATCTAATTTACATTATACATACAAATACAAAAGTTAGAATATTACCTTCAGATTAGGGAGGAGAGATTATCTGGAATAGTAATATTAAAAATCCACAATTCATAACAAAGAGATTACAGTTTATAACATTACCAGTATTTACATCTATTTTCCATTTTCAATATTAAGCAGAACATTATGTTTTCAGCTACTTTGGGAAAGTTAAATGATATCTACATACAAATAATTATGGGAATTTCCAATATCAACTCAAAAATTGAAATTTGTTCATATATAGTATGTGCACATAGATACAAAAGAACTTCTTCATGTTTGCAGCAAAGAAAGACCAAGATTGTATTGTTTATTTACTTACACAATTTTATCTCTTCTGCCAAGAGTTCTGAACATAGTTCTTTCCTCTGTCTAAATTAAGCCACAACAATACTGTAAGATTAACCTAAAATAGAATAGTCCAATGACCTTGCAGCTGAAATGAAATGTAAGCACTGTTTTTCCCAAGCCAAGTTCAATCTATAAAGACAATATTGTATAAAAACAACTATGGGCCAGTTGGAGATATGTAGCAGTCATTTTGTCACACCAAGGTATCAAGTGGCTCAATTCTAACTACAAACTGCCTAACAATAGCAATAACACTTAGGCTTATATGTATACCATCCCATAGTGCTTTGTATCACTCTCTAGGCCTAGGGCATTAATAATTGTGGGCAGAGTTTGCCTGCAATACTGCACTTTAACCACTATACCACCAGACCTATTTATACCATTAGTTCTTCTCATTCCTTAAAAAGAGCTTTAAATTTTAATCCTTCATCATATTATCAAGACTTTGCCCAACTATCATTTTACATTTTTAATTTGTTATTATTATTTAAATGTATTACTAAAATTACTTAGTGAGTCCTTAAATAGATATTTGTATTCAGAAAGAGCTATGGGTTAGTAGTGAGCATACATTTTGATTGCAAAAGGATCTAAGCTCAACCTTCAGCATCTCTGCAAAGGTGTAGAAAAGATTATCATCAAAAGCATAGAAAGGTACTGTTGCTATAAAAAATATAAGTTGTTTTTTTTTAAAAAAATTATTGGTTTTTAAAACAAACATGAACAAACAAAACATAAAAACATCAAGCCATCTTCCATATATATACATACAGTGTGCCGGTTGGTTTACAAATTGTTTTGTGCTTCCATTTCGTAGTCTTCAATTACAATTACATTGTATATGCTCTTGTACTTTCAATCAAATATTAAATACATTAATATCATTATTAATCAATCATTTGACTATACTTTTATTCATTCATGTTTTACGAAATAATCAAATTTTCTAAATTTGTTTTATAACGGTTCATATTATCATCCCAAATCTATCCTAAAATCATTTTGTAGATATAATAAGAAAAGAATACATCTTTATATATTTATTATTTTCTAAAAGTCTACATATTTCATTACTATATTTTATTGTCTAACCATTGATAGAATAGATCCCAAATTTTATAAAATTGTTTATCATCTTGTTTTCTAATTTCAAATGTCAATCTACTCATTTCAGCACATTCCAATATTTTCTGAATGATTTCCTCCTGTGATGGTATTTTCTCATTTTTTCAGTTTTTAGCAAATACAATCCTAGCCACTGTTAATACATTTACAATCAGGTATTTCAAGTCTTTGCTATATATTTCAGGTAAAATTCCCAATAAAAATATCTCTGGTTTCAAGTGTATATGCTTTTTTGTCATTTTTTCCAACCATGTGTGGATTTTAGTCCAATATTTTTTAGCATCCTCACATGTCCACCACATATGGTAATATGAGCCAGGTACCTGATGACATTTCCAACATTTTTCAGATTTGTTCTTGAACATTCTTGCTATTCTTGTTGGGGGAAAATGCCACCTGTAAAACATCTTATACACATTTTCTTTATATGCTACTGACATTGTCATTTTATAATTTTGAGACCACACTTTTTGCCATTTCTCTAGATCAATCCCATATCCAAAATTCTTCCCCCAAGTAATCATAGTTTCTTTAACTTGTTCTTCTTCTAGTTTAATTTCTAATAAATACCCATACAATTTTTTAATCACCTTTTCATCAGTACCTGTCAAAATCTTATCTAAGTCAGTCAGTTTATCATAGAAACCTTCTGTTTTAGAATCTTTATCATACCTTGAATGTATTTGCGCATATGAAAACCAATTCATCTTTTTACCTTGTTCCTCTAATTTTTGCATAGATTTAAGTTAACCCTTTTCATTCAATATTTCACCATATCTAACTGTTTGTTCCTTTTTGTATATTATAGGATAAGAAAATGCTTCAATATTCCAGTCAATACCAGACTGGAATTTTCAAATAACATTGTCTTTTAATCTTCTCCCAGTTTAACCACAGAGACTCCAGTATATAATGTCTTCTAAAATACCCCTGTGTTTTAGTTCCTTTATACCATAAAAAAGCATGCCACCCCAACAACAGATCATGTAATGTCAACAATCTAGTATTTCTTAATGTTATCCATTCCTTAACCCACATCAAATTTGTAGCTTGGTAGTACAACTGCCAATTAGGCAAACCAAATCCTCCTCTTATTCTAGCATCTTGCAAAAGTTTTAACTTTATTCTCGCTTTCTTACCTTGCCATATATATTTCAACACAATTTTATTTAAATCTTCAAAGTAATCTTTTCCAAGCCTAATTGGAATTGTTTGGAACAAATATAAAATTCTGGGTAATATATTCATCTTGATTGTTGATATTCTCCCTATTAATGACAGTTGTAAATTTTCCCATTTTGCCAGATCTAGTGCTTTATGCTGCTTAAGTTTGATATAATTATTCTCTTTTAGTGTACTGCATCTTGCTGTCAAATATATCCCCAAGTACTTGATCTTATTCATGACCTGGATTTTCAATAGATCTGCCAGTTCTTCCCTTTGTCTTGATAACATATTCTTTGTCAAGATCTTTGTCTTATCTTTATTTATTTTCAAGCCAGCCACCTTTCCATATGTCTCTATCTTTTCTATCAATTTTGATGCTGTTTCTAGTGGGTCTTCTAAAATGAAAACCAGATCATCTGCAAATGCTTGCAATTTAAATTCTTCCTTTTTAATTTTCTTCCCCTTTATATTCTTTTCCTCACTAATATTTCTATTTAGCACTTCCAAGGTTAACACAAACAACAGAGGTGATAGTGGGCACCCTTGTCTTGTTCCTTTTCTTATATCGATAGAGTCTGTCAGTTCTAGTTCTATCATTACCTTTGCCGTTTGCTTTTGATATATAGCTTCTATTGCTTGAATAAATTTTTTAGCAAAGCCCATCTGTTCCAGCAGTAATAACATGAATCGCCAATTCACATTATCAAATGACTTCTGTGCATCTAAAAATATCACAGCCATTTGTTTTTCAGGATGTGCCTCGTAGTATTGCAAAGTGTCCAAGATTACTCTCATATTGTCTTTAATTTGCCTCTTTGGCAGAAATCCACTTTGATCAGGATGGATAAAATTGTTTAAGTAGTTTTTAAGTCTTTCTGCCAATATATAAATTATACTGTCCAATAAGACATAATTGTATTTGTTCCTGGCTAACATGAAAAACAATAAAAATGATCTAGTATTACAAGTAAGGTAAAACATGAATTGGGGATCATATGAACACCTGGAATTAAGAAACTGAGAATAAAAGCAAGGAATTTGACAAAGAGTATAATAAACCCAACAATTCACCTCTAGCTTCTCCCTCAAATGTTTTTGTTGGAGACAATTACAGCAAGAAAAATGTAATTACATATGCAGATATGGTTCACTCAGGCTTTACAAATAGATTAAAAGCACAGCAAGAACTATTCAGTAAAAATGGAAGATTCCATAGTTGATGTAGTTACAAATTGCTAGAAGGATAAAATCAGATCTGAACAAGGAAGGAGAAGGGATATTAAGAAACCAGCAGCATTTGAAGCTCTCATGCAAAACCACCACCGTCTATTAGGGTATAGATAAAAACACTTACTTAGAGATGATATGGAAGCAAATGAACAAAAAAGAATTGTATGGTAAAAGTGGATGCAAATTACCAAACAACACAACAATGGGAAGAATTGTTGACAAAAATCTATAAATTTCATACCAAGGTGTTGTGGCCCTGATTCCCGAACCTATGCTGTCAGAGGAAGAGGATCGGGAAGATGAGGAGGAGGAACTGGGAATGCCTTCCTCCCCAGGACCTTCCTCTATGGCAATGCCTTCCTCCCCAGGATCTTCCTCCCTGGTAATGCCTCAGGTTCCATCAGACAACAGAGAGGAACAGCCTGAGATTAATCAGGAGGAAGGCATGTCGGAGCAGCCCCTGACAGGGAGTAAAGAGGAAGAGTGTTGGCTTGACCCTAAGCAGCATCGTAGGGAGAAACGTGAGCATCAACGTAGGAGGCGTGGGAGGGTCAGAGAGTGAACTGAGTCATTGAGCCACACCCCATAGGGGATAAAAGGAGATGTGTTTTCTCCTTAAACTTTGTATGGGACAAAGTTTAACCTTACTTCAGATTTTCTTTGTGGACTGCCTTGTCATTTTCTGTGAGTAAAATTTTATTTGCTATCAGTTCGGACTTGGTAGGCAGGACGTGGTGGAATGGCAAGAATATTATCAGTTCCAAAGAATTAACTCTGTGAAGTCTGAGCCAGCTTGCCTGCCTGTGTTTGTGTGTGTGTGTACTCTTTCATCTTTTCGGAAAGAGGAAAGGCGAGACAGAACATTTTTGTCCCGTACCTGACTTAAACCCTCTTTTACCTAAGATGGACCACCAGCAGCAGTTTCAACAACAGCTGCAAGATGAAAATCAAACTCTACAACAGCAAGTGGCTCAATTAACAGCCCAACTTGCTTTGCTGCAGGCTCATGCAGCTCCTCCTCCCCCTCCCTGTTGGAAATGCCTGGTGGCTGTGCCAGATATGTTTTCTGGGAAGCCTGAGATGTTCCCGGCTTTCATGGGACAGTGCCAGTTATTTATGGCTATGAGGCCAGAGGATTTCCCAGATGACTGGGCTCAGGTGGGGTTTGTGATAAGCCTCCTTTCTGGCTCAGCCACCAGATGGGCCACACCTTTGTTGCTCAAGAACAACCCGTTATTAACTAATGACCAGGGTTTTTGGCAACACATGCGCCACATGTATGAAGACCCCATACGAGTGCAGACGGCAGCCAGGCATCTTAAGGACCTTCACCAAGGGAGGGGCCACCTGCAAGAGTTTATTTCTGAATTTCAGCTTTTGTGCCTGGACTCCAACTGGAATGACGCAGCGTTAATGGACGCCTTCCAGGATGGCCTGTCAGATGAGCTGCAGGATGACTTAGTTCAAGTGGAAGCGACCCTGACCCTCGATGCTCTGGTGGTGCAATGCTTGCACATCGACGCACATCTCCAACGGCAAAAGAACCGTTGCACCATCCAGGAGCAGCCATCTGCATCTGTACCGCAGCACTCCACTGTGCTAACAGCGCCCAGGGTCACCCAACGTGTCATGGCAATTGCCGAGGAGCCAATTGAGTTAGGAGCGGTCAGACCTCACCTGACGGCCCAGGAGCGAATGCAGAGATGCCAAGGGAGTTTGTGCTTGTATTGGGGGGGGGGGCAGGACATTTCGCTATTTCTTGTCCTCTAAAGCGAAGTCGGGCACTCAAGCCTGTGCCTGAATCTCGGCGTGATCAATCAGGAAATCAGGGCAGGCCTGACCTGGGGGAAACCCTAGGCCGGGCATGTATCAAACACCCACCTGAATTAGCGGAGGTTGACTCTGGGCCCCCTCGGCATCTGATTTCGGACACTCGGGTTTTCTTGGCTAACCAGTTGGAAGGGATTCCAGCGAATGCACTGGTGGACTCAGGGGCCACGACTAACTTTATGGACCAGGCTTTTGTGGCCCAATTTGATGTCCCCTTGGTTCTCCGATGAGGGTCAAGACTATTGATGGGCGGGAACTTATTGCAGGACCCATTAAATTCACCATCCAGCCTTTGCACCTAGTCATTGGAGCACATGAGGAGGTGATCCACTTTTATGTCACCGTGGACCTCCATTTCACGTTAGTCCTTGGCATGGCTTGGCTTAGGATTCATGATCCTCAGGTGGCATGGTCGCGATGATTTCTTTTCTGAGTCTGTAGTGTGTGGACCACTTCCGCCACACCTGTGCTGGCCAGGACATCACCACCTCTGTCGTCTCCATACCTCCTGAACTGACGGACTTCACGGATGTGTTCAGTGAGAAGGAGGCGGACTGGTTACCCCCACATTGGCCCTATGATTGCCCAGTGGACCTTCTGCCCAATGTACCACTGCCAAAAGGACGTTTTACTCCATGTCCGAGCCCTAGCTGGCCGCACTACGGGACTTTTTGGACAAAAATTTGGCCTGAGGGTTCATCCAGCCTTCATCGTCCCTTCATAGCCCCAGTCCTCTTTGTCAAGAAGAAGATGGGAGACTTACGTTTGTGCTGTGATTACCGTCGACTAAACGCCATCATGGTGCAGAATAGCTACCCCTTGCCACTCATTCCGGAGTTGTTGGAAAGGTTGAGGGAGGCTACTATCTTCACCAAGCTTGATCTTTGAGGGGCCTACAACCTGGTGCGGATGCGAGAGGGGGACAAATGGAAGACGGCATTTGGCATTTTGAGTACACTGTGAAGCCATTTGGGTTGACCAATGCCCCTACAGTCTTCCAGCACCTGATGAATGACATGTTTCGGTATATGATAGATTGGTTTGTGGTGGTGTAGCTGGACTATATTCTGATCTATTCCAGGTCCAGGGAGAGCCATCTTCAACACGTTCATCTGGTCTTGCAACGCCTTCAGGAGCACCAACTTTATGCGAAGCTGGAGAAATGTCTCTTCTTCCAGACTTCCATAGAGTTTCTTGGGCACATCATCTCTCCCGAAGGCATCGCCATGGACCCGCACAAGGTGGAGGCCTTATGTAGTTGGGAACCCCCTCGTGGTGTGAAGGACGTTCAACACCTATTGGGGTTCGTTAATTATTACCAGACCTTCATCCTGGGTTTTGCCAAGCTGACAGGTCCAATAACCCAGCTCCTTCAAAAGAAGGTCCTGTTCCAGTGCGCCCCCCCCGCAGCAACAGGCTTTTGAGGCCCTCAAGAATGCCTTCATTGCAGAACCCGTCCTGGGGCACCCAGATCCGCATCATCCTTTTGTGGTGAAGACGGACGCGTCCAACGTGGCTATTGGGGCGGTGCTTTTGAGAGCGTCACTCTTTTTCCCTGTGCTTATTATTCCCGGAACCTTACTCCTTCTGAACACAACTACGCCATCTGGGGAAAAGAGTTGCTGGCTATCAAGGCTGCATTTGAGGCTTGGCAACATCATCTTGAGGGAGCCTGACACAAGGTGGAGGTCCAGATGGACTATCGGAATTTAGAACACTTGTCAACGGTGAGAAAGTTGAACCAGTGGCAGAACCGGTGGTCGTTGTTTTTTGCCTGGTTCAACTTTTCTGTGACCTATATCTCCAGTGGTCATAATCGGAGGGTGGTTGCCCTGTCCTGCAAACCCGAATACCTTTGCCCCGAGGACCCCCTTCCTCCACAGATGGTGCTGCCAGCAGAATTCTTGGCTGCAGTCCAGGAGCCAGTGGACTTGTGGACTCAGGTGTGAGAGGCACAGTGCCTAGATGCTTGGTCGCAGCAGAGGATGGGGGAGATTGGACCCGAATCCCAATGGACTTTGGAGGAGGGCTTACTTAAGCATTGGGGCCAGTTGTATGTACCCACAGGGCCTCTTTGAGCCCTTATTATGACTCAGTGTCATGACAATCCTGCAGCCAGCCATTCTGGTTTTTTTAAGACCGTCCATCTTGTAACGCGGACTTTTTGGTGGCCTCGAGTACGGCATGATGTTCACGCATAGGTCACATCCTGTGTGCCGTGCCGGCAAGCAGAAACCATGACAGATGCGCCTCCTGGTATCCTCCAACCTCTGCCGACTCCAGAAAGACCATGGGGAGTGATTTCCATGGACTTCTTGACTCATTTGCTGCCGTCCTCTGGCCTTACAACTGTGCTGGTGGTGGTTGATAGGTTGACAAAAATGGCCCACTTCATTCCGTGTCATAAATTGTCAACGGCCCATACAACTGCCCGTTTGTTCTTGCAGCATGTTTTTCATCTCCATGGTCTGCCAGACAGGCTAGTTTCTGACCGCGGTGTACAATTTACAACCCATTTTGGAAAAGCCTGATGACCGCGTTACAGGTGCAGGTGTGCTTGTCATCGGTGCACCATCCAGAGACTGATGGGGGGGGCGGAGAAGGTCACTGGCATTCTCGAGCAATACTTGCATTGTTTTGTAAACCAATGGCAGAACAACTGGGCTGATTATCTCCCTCTGGTGGAGTTTGCATTCAACAACTCCCAGCACAGCTCCACCCAAATGAAACCATTCTATGTTAATGTGGGGTACCATCCACGCTTCTTCCCTTTGACACTATTAGATTCGCCTGATTAGACCCAGGAATTCCTTTCAGAACTTCACTCGGTTCAGCAGTTAGTTTGGTAGCAACTGATACAGGCCAAGGAAGATTACAAGCGGTTCACAGATCACTCTCGATGGGCAACGCCTCTGCTGGCTGTAGGAAATCGGGTGTGGTTATCCACAAAACATCTTCAGGTCGACCTCCCGATAAAGAAGCTGGACCATCGGTTTATCAGCCTATTTCCCATTGAGGTGGTCATCAACCCCATAGCCTATTGACTGATTCTACTGCGGTCCATGCGAATTCATCCAGTCTTCCACCATTCCCTTTTGGTCCCTGACATCCCTTCATGTTATCTCCGATGTCCCACAGCTGTTGATCCACCACCTGCGCCCGGTGGAAGATGGCGCAGTAGAAGGCAAGGTGGTCAGCATTAGGGATTCCCATTGACTGAAAGGGCAGTTCCAGTATTTGATCGAGAGGCAGGAGGATGGGCTGGAGGCCCTCTCCTGGGTGGATGCTTCCACAATCTACGCCCCAGACCTTATACGGATGTTCCATGACCATTTCCCCTTGCGACCACATCCTGACCGTCAGACTCGGGGGAAGGCCCCTGCGGTGGGGGATAGTGTTGTGGCCCCGATTCCCGAACCTATGCTGTCAGAGGAAGAGGACCGGGAAGATGAGGAGGAGGAACTGGGAATGCCTTCCTCCCCCAGACCTTCCTCTCTGGCAGTGCCTTCCTCCCCAGGACCTTCCTCCCTGGTAATGCCTCAGGTTCCATCAGACAACAGAGAGAAACAGCCTGAGATTAATCAAGAGGAAGGCATGTCGGAACAGCCCCTGACAGGGAGTAAAGAGGAAGAGTGTTGGCTTGACCCTGAGCAGCGTCGGAGGGAGAAACGTGAGCATCAACGTAGGAGGCGTGGGAGGGTCAGAGAGTGAACTGAGTCATTGAGCCACACCCCACAGAGGATAAAAGGGGGTGTGTTTTCTCCTTAAACTTTGTACGGGAAAAAGTTTAACCTTACTTCAGATATTACAGTGGCTTGCTGTGTTACTCTTGGTGGAAGTCGTCTTGATGGTTCTTTGGTTGGGCTATTTACTATTAGCTTGTTTAGTCGCTTCTTGATTAGGGTATTCTTTGATTCTCGATGGTAAATCTAATGTTAATAGTAATGTTAATGTGTCTGGGTGTTAATCTCTGCTCATCTAGGTATTGATTGCTGGTGAGATGTTTTGGCCTTTTTTGGGTATTTTTTTGTGTGATATGGACAAATCATACAGTAGTAAATGTTAGAAATAGCATGAAGCAGCAGGAATGTTTTATATCATGTAGTGGACATATGTAAAATAACCCAAAAGTATTTGAAAAAACAGCACCAGATGGAACCATAGTACAATGCAGAAAGTTTGGAATTTAAATTTCAAATAAAATCACAATTCTTTTTAGTTGGTATAATCTCATTAAATAATTGATAAGAATGTAATAAGATATATGGTTACAACAGCAAAAGTAAATTTTTCTGCACATTGGAAGACAGATACAATTCCGACAATATCTAATTGAAACATAAACATGAAGAATATGGAACAATTATAAAACTAATCACATATACATCATAGAAGTTTAATCAAATTTAAGCAAGAATTATTCCCATACATGGAATACATCACACAGCATAGCAAATGTAATCACTTATAGTCTGGTTTCTAAGGGGCTTTAAATGTCTATAATACTGTAAATTAGCAGAATAGGGAACCAAAAGGAAAAAGTTAAAAAACCAGATAGGCTTTTTCTTTCTCTTATTGTTTTGTTTTGTTTTCCTTTAAAAAAATGGTACTAGAATTTTCTAAATTTGTATTTCTTATAAATTTTATTTATTAACATATACATATTTCAAATGGGGATTTTAACACTTATTGATTGAGCACTGCCCAGAGTTGGTTAAAGATGGGCAGCTATATAAATGTTTTAATTAAATAAATAGTCAACTCAAGAATAAAACTTTTATTCAGCCAATACTTAGCTGCCATCTGCAGCAATTTCTTTTTTGTAATGTTATAACAAATTTTGAA
This sequence comes from Pseudonaja textilis, assembly GCF_049901715.1. Lineage (NCBI taxonomy): Eukaryota > Metazoa > Chordata > Lepidosauria > Squamata > Elapidae > Pseudonaja > Pseudonaja textilis. Next base: position 47,728,321 of record NC_141996.1, read on the forward strand.
AAAAAAATCAAATAATTTTACCTTTGCAGTACTCACTGTAATATGCTGTATTTGTTTCTCTTTTATTTCCAATATTCTAAATTATCAAAACAATAGGTCAATATTTTTTTCACAGATATTGTGTCGGTACCATTATACTGAAAGAAGATAATATATTAAGATTTATAATTATATAATAAAAATAAATATTTCCTATAAAAATAAAATAAACAATGTCCTACCAATTACCATCTAGTTCTCCACTATTAATATATCATCTTAATGCAGCTATTTAGAAAATACCCAACATTTGCTTAAATAAATTCCTGTCTCCATTGTATTTTTCCCTTCTTTTTGGAATGGACAGTGTGGAATGGAGAGTTAGGATTTAGGATCTGTGCTCCTTTTTGCTATGTCTATTCTTCATCTGTAAGATTTTCCTTCCATTTTTGTTCCCAGACATTCACATACATGCAGGGAGCTTACCCTTTGACTGTCTGCTTCCAGGACGCTATGTGATAGGTTTTGCCTATTGTTATTCTAGGCATAATTATAGGTCTTTCTCCATCATGTCAAAAATGGACAAATCAAATACAAGGAAACATTCAATAGGCCTTAAGGCTGCTTAGTGGAATACCATCAACTTATTGTGTGGCAAATGTTTATAACAGAACCCAAACTTTAATGAATAGCTATTGTAGGAAGAGGCAGTTATCAATGAAAAACATAGAGAACAAACATTCTGTTTTACATTTTCATACATTTTTATCCAACTTTTTTCTCCCTCCTTGGACAGAATAATTTTGATCCTAATACTATTAACTGAAACATTTTCCAAAGCATAAGAATATTTTTTCCTTAATTAGGGAAAATATCAGTATATAACTGGCATACCAGCAAAGTAAGTCCAATATAGCTGAAGTTCTACAAGGCCAGAGAGATTTTCCCTCCAGTCATGCAAAACTGTGCCCATTTTAGAATGAAATTTCATGTTGTCAGCTTTTCTTATCTTTTGTAGCCAAATAATTGTATGTCTCTTGAAATCAAGTACTGCATAATCTGCCGTGCTTAGAACCTGTACTGTCTTTTTGGAACCATCTTGGAAAAGAGCATTAAAGCAAGTACTGATTACTTCCATTATCTCAAACATATATGTATTTTTAATTAGTAATAGCTCTAATCTGATTTTGTCTGTAGTATCTCTTATGTAGGGCAGGACAGCTGTTCCATAGGTCTGTTCATCTTCCAGGTCTCCATTATGTCTCAGTGTGGTTTTGTGGATCAGGCCTGTGATTTTGCTTTTGTGGAAGCCATTGGCTGTCAGTACTTTAGTCAGGGTGCATAGTTCAGTCTTTATGTGTGTCTTGTCTGCCAGGCATTTGGTTCTGGCAATTAGTGTTTTGGCCATGGAGTCTGTGCTGGGTGGTGGTGGGATTGGGCGTTGAGGTAGCGGTTGGTGTGTGTTTTCTTCTGGTATATGATGTGTCCTAGTGTGCCATCCATTTCTTTGTAGATTAGTACATCTAGGAATGGTAGTTGTTTGTTTGTTTCCATTTCCATGGTGAATTTGATTTTGGGGTGTGTGCTGTTTAGGTACTACAGACAAAATCAGTAAGATACTACAAAGGCATCACATCAAGATGGCCTTCAAAACAGACAGAAAAATAGCAGCCATCCTAAGAAACCCCAAAGATAAAATTCACCTGGAAAACCAAGGCATATATGAAGTCCCCTGTGCATCATGCCCTGCCACATACATTGGACAGACCAATAGAAGAATAAGTACTCGCCTAGATGAACACAAAAATGCAGTAAAAAAGCTGGAACACACTTCCGCACTAGTCCAACACATGGAAGCCACAGGTCATAGCATCAACTTCAATGGCACCAAAACCCTAGCCACTATAGAAAACCCCAGCCACAGAATTATCAGAGAAGCCATAGAGATTGAACAAAGACCTGAAAGCATGAATAGAAGAGATGACTCCACCAGACTGTCAATTATCTGGAAGCCTGCACTCTCAAACAAAAAAATCTCCACACCACAAGCCAGGTAAACACCTGGGCACAAACAGACTCCCCCTGATACCTCCAGCTCAAACACACCCCAACCAGGCACCCAGATGAAACCTAGCTTCCTAATAAATGATAGCCATCCATTTACTTGGAGCCAAGCCACACTAAAAACCTCCAATACAGGAAACACAATGTTGCCAGCCAATCAAGACAAAAAAAAAAGCCACAAAACAGACAGAAGATATTAGAAACACCAATCAAGCAGAACACAGCAAACTCCAAGACCAATAAACACAGACCAAGACTCCCAACCAATCAGGGTGAAGAAAAAAAACATTCTGGCACAGCAATAGGCTGCCCCAAATTTAAATTTGAAACCACTGTAAAAGTCTGACTCACAGATGAACACTATACAGAAGCCTGATGATGGCAGATGAGATTCTGCCAAAACGTTGCTACAACTTTAAAAGCACAACTACAATGACGTGGGAAAATAGCCGAACAAAGCTGAATGCCATACATATACATATACATATACATATACATATACATATACATACATACATACATACATACATACATACATACATACATGTTGTGATTGGAAGGATCGGTCCTGTTAAGAGTTTTGAATCTGATGACTGTTAGATCGTGGATTGACGTCAGAACCAGGAAACGTTAATCTGAAGGGCAAGCCAGTTAATTAGCACGTTGCCTTAATGGGTATAAAAGGTCACAGCTGAGCTGGTGCCTTTTGCCAGAAACAAAATGTCTATTTTGAATGAGGACGTTACTGCAAAGAGATCTCTGTTTGTTTGAATTTTGAATGGGAGTCCTAACAGTTTTTGCCAGCCGTTATCTTGTTATTTTCCTTCAGTTTGATTTGTTTGTGAAACGGCTGCTTTGAATTTGTTCGTTTGAATTTCGAAGAGGAGACATAACATTATTGTTTCTGGCCTAAACAAACCATCTTTCAAGTAAGATGGATTTAAATCAACTGCAGCGTTTGGTAGAGCAGCAGCAACAACAAATAAATCAGCTACTGCAAAGCAATGTGACGCTTCAGAATCAGGTAACACAATTGCTGAATTATGTTTCCAGCTTACCAAGCCTTGCTGCTGTTCCTCCTGCCCCTCCTGTGAGGAAAAGCCCAGTATCCATGCCGGAGAAATTTTCTGGGCAAACGGACATGTTTCCGGAATTTCTGGGGCAGTGTCAATTATTTATGTCCTTGAGGCCTGAAAACTTTCCAAATGATCGGGCCAAGACAGGATTCATTCTTAGCCTTTTATCTGGGCAGGCTGCTAATTGGGCTACTCCTTTGTTAGTTCAAGATAGCCCGTTGTTGAATGATTTCCAGGGTTTTCTTCAACAAATGAGAGTGATGTTTGAGAACCCAATTAAGATACAAACTGTGGACAGACGTTTGTGGGATATAAATCAGGGGAAACGTTCCTTGCAGGATTACGTGGCAGAATTTCGTTTGTTGTGTTTGGATTCCAACTGGAACGAACCGGCTCATATGGCTGCATTCCAGGAAGGCTTGTCTGATGCCATCAAAGATGAGCTGGTCCATGCAGAGAGGGCTTTAACTTTGGATGCATTGATAGTTCAGTGCTTACTAATTGAAGCTCGTTTACAGCAACGTGGACGCAAACGGCTCGGTATGGAACCATCTTCGTTTTCTCGTGCACAACCCATGCCACCGAGAGTTTTCCAACCCACGGTTAATGTTGAGGAGCCGATGGAGTTAGGCGCACTCCGCCCTCGCTTAACGGTGCGAGAACGTACGAGAAGGTTCCAGGAAGGTTTGTGCCTTTATTGCGGGGGTCTGGGACATTTTGTTAATTCCTGCAAACGGAGAGGGAACCGCAGACCCGTACCTGAAACCACTCTTGGCTCGTCAGGAAAAAAGGGTAGACCTGACCTCAAGGAAACCCTAGGTCAGACACATTTCACATCCCCACCTCAAATTGCTGAAGTAAATCCTGGCCCTCCTCGGCATTTACTTTTGGACACTCAAATTTTTCTACAGTCACAGAAGGAGGGAATTCCTGCTGTTGCATTGGTGGACTCAGGGGCTACAACCAGCTTTATGGACCGAGCTTTTGCTACGCACTATGGGATCCCATTGGTTGCTGTACATCCACCCATTAAGGTGGAAACCGTGGATGGGTGTGAGCTCAAGTCTGGGCCCATTCGTTTCGCCACCCAGCCAGTGCGTATGATCATTGGGGATCATGAGGAGGCGATAAGTTTTTATATCACCTCGAACCTTCATCTCCCTTTGGTGCTCGGAATGTCCTGGTTGCGTTTGCACAATCCGTTGGTGGCTTGGTCACAGAACGGTATTTCTTTTCCAAGTCTCCAATGTGTAGACCACCTGAGACAATTGGAACAAGCGACACCTCCATTGGCTGTGGGAGACAGAGTGGGGTTGTCAACGAAACATCGTCGAGTTAATCATCAGACTTGGGGGAAGGGCCCTGCGGTGGGGGATAGTGTTGTTATTGGAAGGATCGGTCCTGTTAAGAGTTTTGAATCTGATGACTGTTAGATCGTGGATTGACGTCAGAACCAGGAAACGTTAATCTGAAGGGCAAGCCAGTTAATTAGCACGTTGCCTTAATGGGTATAAAAGGTCACAGCTGAGCTGGTGCCTTTTGCCAGAAACAAAATGTCTATTTTGAATGAGGACGTTACTGCAAAGAGATCTCTGTTTGTTTGAATTTTGAATGGGAGTCCTAACAGTTTTTGCCAGCCGTTATCTTGTTATTTTCCTTCAGTTTGATTTGTTTGTGAAACGGCTGCTTTGAATTTGTTCGTTTGAATTTCCAAGAGGAGACATAACACATACATACATACATACATAGATATAGATATAGATATAGATATAGATATAGATATAGATATAGATATAGATATAGATATAGATATAGATAATGTTAACCCACACAAGTTATATATTCCACTTTTCTCAGGCTATCTTGCTCACTGTTTGCTGACCTGCACCACTCTGGCTGACTTTGTAGAACAGAATGATCTATTTTCAACAACTGAGAAACTGACATCCCAGTCGGCATATACAGATTTTATCCCAATTGTTATCATAAGTGCACTATGCAACCTTGAAAGGAGCAGAGCTATTGAGTGACTGCTTATTGCAGTGCTCCATCACAGTGAGAATATTTTCAGCTGACGGCTGGTGGCTTAATGCTCAGACAAAGGATTATGGTCCTGCAATGCTATGTATTTTAGTTTTATCAGAAGAAATTATACTGTTGGGGTGGGGATAAATACAAAAGAATAAAACAAATGTGCAAATAAATTAAACTCAAACGGTGCTTGGTGGGATGAAAAACACTGAATAAATTCAGCCTGAAATGGGAAATAAAAACATATTAATCTATTTCTCTCTCCTCCAATTTATACTGTGTGTTGTTGTCAGATCAGATAGTTTTCCAAAGGCATACATGAATGCAGTCAGGAAAATATTTATAATATTCTATAAGTTCTTCTGGCTCAACAGCTAACCAGGAAGCTTTACAAACATTAAAAACGATCAATCAAACCAACAGATACCCTTCACCAAAATTTAACAATTCAGGATTTTTTTTAAAAGCATTTGTTTCTGAAATGCTTGGAATTATGATCCTAACACAAAGGTCAAGGTGAATAAATAAGTAGTGGATCACCTGCATCTATTATTTATCTGCAACATGACTTCTGCTTTCACAGGATAACATTTGAAATTCCCTTATACATGAGCACATTTGTCAGGGCATTACTCTTTAAAAGGTTTTTCTGTTTTTTCCCAAAGTATTTAAGCTTTTAAAATTATTTTAGGTATGCCTTAAATCAATGCTTTTATATGACATAAACATCCAGTTACTAATTTGATGCCATTGAGTCATGATACAAAATCACAATTTAATTTTGGAAAAATACTTAAATCTTGACTCCCCTCCCCACCTTCTCTCTGTGAGTGCAGTTCTGTGATGCTAGTGATTGATTGATCTCTGTTTGCCTTACAAGTTCTCATCAGGGGATACAGAGGTTTACAGTTTAAATACTTCACTAATTCATAATTATATGAAATAATGCCTGATTCTAGATGAGATAGAACTAGAAATAAGACAGACAGGCCTACATAATCAGAGTCGTTTATAACACCAGAAGTAATATTCTCAGACAACACTGAACACTTTTCAAAGATCTTTTTACAATATATTCATAGGAGTAGCAGGAACTGGAAAGAAGAGTACGAAGAAATTATCTCAAAATTTCTGTGAGCCTTTCCTCAGACATAGAACAGTGAGGGGAGATTGTTTTTAAAACAGTTTTTGACATTCTGGGATACCTTCCTTCAATTGCATTTTGGGAAAGAATGGCATTGGTTGGAGGGGAAATACTGCCAGCTTAGATAGGAATGAACAACCTACTCCAGGATTATCAAACTGGTGGCTTGTGGGCCGGATGTGTCATGCACAGACCATGCCCACCCCGGCTCTGCAAAGGCAAAAAATGTTGTGATACATCACAATACATCACATGATGTGATCGAGTTTAATACTCGTGACCTACACTAAAACTCATCAGCAAAATATTCTCTTTTCATTAGCTTATTTTCACTTCATTTGAGAATTATTTGAAGAATTTGAATTCTAAGTCAATTCAATCCAATGGATCCTTTCACCTCACATCCTCAAAATCAACCAAAATATGGAACTATCGGTTCTGCCTCTACTGATTATATCCAGGATGAGCAGAAAGCCTTATGATGCAGCAGCAGGCAATGAAGTTAAATTGAAAAAAATATTTTATTCATTGAGGCACTATAATGATAACCTTTAGTTGACGTATTACTCCTGAGTGTTAAAATGCTCATAGATGCTCATAATATAAAATAAAGTAGGATCACTTCTCTAAAACAAAACAGTAGGAAGTATATTGAAAAAGTTATCAAAAAGTCTCTGAGCTACTACCTCTGAGAGAAGTACATTCTCACACTAAGGAACTGATATATATGCATTTAGCTTAATCTGAATTCCCCATTTTACCATCTATGAAAAGAAAAGCACTGCCAATCCCTACTCTATTTAACTTAAATACATTAATATAAATGAAACAACTCTTCCTCATTTCTATTTGGAAAAATTAGTAAATGACTGATTTCAGAGATTACATGATCTCAGAGAAACAGCTTGATCAAGTGATGGACACAAATGGCATTTTGAGAACATGTTTTATGTCTTTGTTCAAAATGTCTGCCATAGTGTATGGCCAGTCACAAAATGAATATTTAGTTGAATGGAAAATGATGAGATATAAACAAATTAATGTAAAAAGTAGTAAATTGGGATCTAAATTCAAGTGCCATATCAAATAGTTATACTCACACTGAAAATTTATCTATTTTGTGAAACAATCTGATAGTACTTAAGAGAAGCACACAATCAAACACACATACACACTCATACACATAGCTATACATATAGACAGAGAAGGAGAGGGAGATACAGAGACAAAGAGAGAGAGATACTATATACTCCATGCTAAGGCACAGGTATCCTTTATAAACTACACATCCCATTCCATCAAACAAAAATATAGTCATCATTCACAGCACAGTAAAATAGGTAAATCAACTAAGATATATACATATAGATGCAAAGAGAGAAAGCACAGTTAAAAGAATCATTTATTTCCGTTACACTTTAATCCTCTAGGCTGTTCATTCTTATGTTTAGCTGGTTTTGCCTCTTATTTTTCCTTGAGCTGTTGGGCACAATTATTGGGCTGTAGCCACCTATCAGTTTTATTTTCAAGTAAGAGTAAGTGCAATTTTTCAGATAAAAATGATGCTGGAAGCTAGTGTTCTACAGCATGTCAGTTTCCCATTCATTTTTTTAAAATTTAAGGTCAGAGAAGAACATCAAAAAAAAAGATAATGGAAAGCAAAATGCATCCACAGGCTCTGCATAAAGGACACATTTAATATGTACATTTTTAATATGATATAAGGCTTTTAGTTTGTTATATTTTATTTATTCATCTTCATTGATCATACATCAATACAGTGTAATCAGTTACTACCCAAATAGACTTAGGCATGTTTAACCTGATGAAATTAATAGACCAAAATCTTGAAACTCTTTGCTGGAGTTTTAGCTTATTTCAGGCTTGTTTATCTAACATAATGTGATAAGTTTCACCTTCAAATCCCATTTTAGTAATCTTACATTAAAATGTGTGAAGTACAAGGACATTTCTGTACTCAGGGTGCTCCAGAAGATCCTTAAGCAACCTTAGCCATCTGTACCATATAAAACATTTATTTTAGTTGTGTTTGGCATTATTCCTAAAATGAATTAATTAAGGAAAGACTTGAATATTTCCATCTAGAAAGTATTACTGTTTGTAAAAAGACAAGGGTTTGCTTCACTGCAAAGAAGTACTTCATCTTTAGATGATTGAGGCTAGTACAAGAAAATATTGGCTCAACATCTGGGAGAAATTCTGGTTTGATTATGGAAAACTATTCTCAAATTTTGTTATAATTTGATATCATTTCCTTTTAAGGCTAACAGTGCAGAGCTTGATGACATAAACTTGGGAAGTGATGGCTGTATTAGTAAACTGAGTAGAGAAGTTCAACATAATTCAAATATTAAATAGGTTGCTTTAATATCCAGAAGTATTCAGCACTGTTCACTGTTTCTGAAAACTGGGAGCAATTTTGTAGCATCTTTTCTAATTAACTAATTTTATTAAAGAGTGTACTTTTTCTATATTTTCTTCATGGGGAAGTTAAAATACAAAACAATGAAGATACTTGAAAAAGTGCATTTCCTCCCTGAGATGGCTGCTGTACGGCAAGAGTCTTTCTTCTCTCTTGAAAAAAGTCTGTTTCTTCTGTCAAAGCCAGTACTCTGACTGACAGTTACTCCCTGAATTTGAATTGGAACACTTAAGAATGACCCCAGGGGACTTTTGGATGGTCATGGAACTTTAGGAAGGGGAGTCTTGAAGATTCCAAGTTCCCTATGGAAGTAATTGGAAAGTCATTGGCAAATCCATTTTCCTTTCAGCAGTTTCTTTTCTACGCAAGCTTGGATATTAACGTTCAGTTTTTGAATTTATAGTTTTACTTCACTTTTTATCTTTAAAAGTTGACCAGTTGGTTGAATGCTGATTTATTTCAATTCTCTGCCAGACTCTAGCTATTTTTTATTTTTCCTTTTGATTTATGTAGTTTTGAAAAACTTTCACTTTCCTCATAAGGAAACCTGTCATGGTTTTGGATGGTGAAGTGCTTTTATTTGATTTATAGTAACACTGGACTCTCACCACAGGGTTTTTGCATTTTTTGTATTTGAAAACTATTTGGGATTTTTTGTTCTTCTAATCTTGGATCAAATTATCCAGAAAATATATTTCCTGTTTTGTTCAGTGTTGTTTGTTCTTCTCAAGTTACACAGAGCAAAAATGTATCATATTACAAATAAGCCGTGGTGGTTTAAATCTGAGAAAAGATTTTCTGATAACAATGGAACTTTTAGTTAAAAGGTTTTTTTTTAAAAAAAGTTTGATGAGATGATAATGGTCATGAAAAATCTGCAGAGACATGTAGTTTTGAATAAGATTATAAAAGAATTCTGACATGGAGGTTGCAGACCAAAGAGATATGGACCCCACAGACAGAGAACTAACTCAGCCAGTCACATAAATTTCTTTGAAGTTTAAACTTGTATTCCTTTACATTACCAAAATCTTGACTGAAAGGAGAAGTGAAAAATTGTTTTTTCCAAGAAGGATTGAGGAAGATTGGAGAATGGTTTTATTACACTTAATTGGAAGTGACTTCTATTTGGACTGTTGGAAAGATAGACCTACTGTGGAGACTGAAATTATTGTATTTAATTAGACAAAAATTGATAAGATACGTTATTAAGAAATAAACATGCATATTTGATCCAGGATGAATTATTCAACTTTTGGGACAATTTGGGATAGATAAGATACTATGACAAATTTTCTATGAGTTGATTACAATAACACTTGGTTAACAGAGGGTTTTGAAATTTTAACCTTGTCTTTTTAAAAATATTATTGTTCTTCCTGTTAACTATTTTGTCATTAATATAGACAGGTCAATAATTGACAAATATATTTACTAATTTAAAAATTGGGGAGGACCTGTTTTGCAATGGGTTGGAATCAATATTGTAGTAACTGTACTGTAGTTAATCAGTATTTCATTAGGGGGGATAATATGTGTATATGTGTTGGGTTTCCCCCCCCCCCCAAAAAAAAAGTATGGGTTTCTCACTTCATCAGATCCTGGTTAATAATGTTAGATTTAATTTGGGATGATATGGGGAGGTAGGGAAAGGAAGATAGGGTAGGTATGCAGATAAAAGTTACATGTACATCAGATTACAACTACTTTATCAATTAACAATTACAATGTATTAAATAAAATTCGTTGGTCTGAAAAGATGCTACCAGACTCCTGAACATTGGCTACCCTAGAACCTCTCCTATGTTTCTAAAAGCATCTCAAGCTATGTTTCTAAAAGCATCTCAAGAGTAACCCTGTTTCCTATTCAAAGAGTTGTTTTAAGTTCAGATTGGGGATGGTTTTTGCTTGGAACACTTCTGGAATAGTTGGAACAGATCAGAACACTTCTAAAAAGAACAGCTTTTCACTTGAATATGTTTCCATTTTTTCATAAAGTATAAAATATTTGTGTTAGAATATTTATTGTTCTCCTTTGAAACTCATAAATAAAATGCTCAGAGTGACTAACAAAAACACTTTTAACTAAAAGAAAAAGAACAACAAAGAAAATAAGAAATAAATAATTAGCTCAAGATAAGAACTAACAAAAGCATGAATCTTTGGAATCATTTTATCATCTGAAAGTTATTTGAGAAAGAGGCAGGATAATTTGGAAAAGGGATATACACATTTATTTTTTTAGTATTGGTAATAATAAGGATTCCACATTTCTCCTTTTGCTGTTATGAGCTCTTTCTTTTACTCTCTCTTTTTGTGTGTGTGTCTGTGTATCCTTTTTTAATTTAGCATCATATTTCATGACAACAACCAGCTAATACAGTAGCAATAGCAATAGTACTTAGGTTTATATACCACTTCATAGTGCTTTACAGCACTCTCTAAGAGGTTTATTTATTCTTATTTTACTGTATTTGTCAATCGTTTACAAGATAATAGGTATAAGTATAAACATGAGTAAGAATACAGGAAATAGGTACAAATAAATGGGGACAATAGGACAGGGAGGGGAGGCACGATGGTGCACTTATGCACACAGTTTATTTTATTTTTTTGTCTGCAGTCAGAATATTGATCCCAATAGTCTGGGTCCTCATTTTACTGACGTCAGAAGGATGGAAGGCTGAGTTAATGTTAAACTGGTCAGAATCAAACTCCTGGCAATCAGCAGAATTACCGTTCAATACTTCATTCTAACCACTGTGCCACTACAGCTTTCTTAGACCTTTGGCTTGAAGAGAAGGCAAGTGCAAATAAAATATTGACATTCAAGAATCAAATTCCAAGCCATTGGGGGTTTTTATTTAGTGGTAATACCTTTAGGATACTGCTGATTTAAGTATTAAACCCACATTCAGAATTGTATAGCAATACAACATGCCCTGTAAAAACTTGGATCCAGTAAAAACTCTAGGTAGGATTCTACATCTGAAACTAATTAGAATTTCAGAAAAACATGAATCCTATGTAAATCTATCTATCATTCAGAACACATTTAAAGAAATAAAAGTGTTAAGTCCATATCTTTTATTGAAAAATAATTTCTGATAAGATGTTCAGATGGGTATTGTTAAATAATCTGTCTTTTTAAACCAGTTACTGTGTAAAATCTTCTTACTGCCTGTGGTGTTCCAGATTACAAACAAGGATAACAGTTCTTTCAATGAATTACAAATAATTTATAGGGAAAAATAATAGTTCTCCAAATAATGATTTAACTGGTGGATGATTCTTGTTCCATTTTGCAGCTTCTGGCCACAAAGAAAAGGCCTCATAATTTTCAAATCTAATTACAATATGGAATCTATTTATCTATTATTTGTCTGTCTGTTTCTTTGTTTGTCTGACTGTCTATCTAGCAATATAAATATTAATAATAATTGTGTTGGCATATAACTGACAACAAATAATAAATTCAAATAAATATAGAAGGATCTATTCATACTTACAAACATACTTCTGAAATATTACTAGGATTTTTTTAATGCAGTTTCTTTGCAAAACTATTTAAGCCAAATGCACAAAGTCTATAAAATCTCCATGTGGGCAAAAACCAATTAATCTATATTTGGGTACATGTGGCTTACAGAAATAACAAAACTGCATTCACATTCTTTAAAATTCCAGAAAGGCAAAAGCATGCTGAAACACTCTGGTGAAAGTTAATGATGACTGGTATGGGAACTTATAAACCATGTAGTGCCTGCATCATATGACTGTTGATTGGGAGTTTCAGTGTAATTTCGTTTGGGGCGGGGAGTAAGTTTTCAAAAACTTATTACATTGCATTCTTAATGCAAAGTGTTCACTTGGCTCAATTTGCATATGTGACAGATGTAATGCTATCAAGAGAATTCATATCTGCTGAATAGAGAGTAATCTGTTGTATGGTTTTACTGCACTGTAAACTTTTTACCCTTCTGAATATCATCTTTCTTTTAAAAAAAATAGTACAAACAGTGCACAAAACATGAGACAGCTTAGCTCAATGATGCAGTCATTAGTGCTGCATAATCTGATTCATTTGCTGTTTTAATAATGCAGAACATGGGTCTTGTTCTATTACATTGTTATTAATGAAGAAATGACATGCTTACAAAAGATTTACTGTATTGTGATTTGCATATAGTTATCTTTAAAAGAAAATGTAGTACTCTTTTGAAGTGAGATATTCAATCTGAAAAATCCACATCGAACAAGACTGCCATCTTCTGTCTTAACTGATAGAAATATAAATCCAGGACAGAGGAAATATAGCTTATTATCTGCTACTCGTGATCATATGTTCTGTAGAGAATATTATTTGTTCTCATGTAGTTTCAAAAACAATCATGAACCTTGAAAACCATTAGAACATTTTCATAGAAATATTATTTTACAACATAACTCTTTTGATCTGTGCTGCACTAGAAATTTTACAATAGTAGAAACATGGGAAAACGTTTAAATTTCTTTTGACAGACAATAGCTTCACCTGGCATTAATAGAATATTTCTTCTATCATGATGAACAGCCCTGGCATAGAATTTCCTCTTAAATTAACATTATGTTATTAACGTTAACATGAAACACATGGCGGGGAGAGACAGAGACAGAAAAAGAGAGAGAGAGAGAGAGAGAGAGAGAGATGCACTTCAGATTCAGGCAAATCTTATATCAAGAACTTGATTTGAAAATACTTCACAATTACTGTTACAAAGATTTAGAATTCAAAGATGCAACTATGTATCTGCAAAATTAGTCAGTTTCATATGAAAAGAGAAAGTGATGATTAAGATATAGAATTATCTCTTGGTTACTCTGAGCACATCTCTACATGGTTCAGTTCACCACTGGTACAATAATCTGGCATGTTTCTTCAGTAAAGTATATTTCTGAAAGTGTTAACTGCAAGTAGGAATTGATTAAAAAAATTCAAGTGACTGTAATTTTTTTAAAAAAATTCAACACTAACTAAAATTCCAATAGATTTTGCCAACTGTAAAAATATGTAATCATCAATTGTTTATAATGGAGGATGCCATTTTATGCCTGGGTCCATCTCCCCCCATATTTTTTTTTTGAATAGTTCAGACTATTGACCCCTGAGAATGGTTAAATAAAAAGTAGACCAATAAAGCCAGAAGGTATCAAAATAATGAAACTGACTAACATTGGCAAACTTGTTCCATAGAAGCAAAACAAATTTGTAGAAACTGGTAAACACTTTTTATAATAAGAGTTCAAACCATACGATATAAAAGATATATCTAGAAAGTTTAAATAAAGATTAGATGTACCTCTCTCTTTCTTGTCCAGTAATCATTTCATTAAATAGATCATTAGTGTTCAGGTGGTCATTCATTGTGAATTAATTAGCCCTGTCTGTTAAAGATTGTCAGTCAGTGATAAAGAAAAGAATGTTTCGCCAAAAGCTTTAGTGATTCTACTCTGCTATTTGATTTCAGAATATACTTATTTACAAATAAGTTGGCAGGCCTATTCATATGTCACTGCTAAATATATTAGTAGTGTTTTTCAGGGTCAAAGACTGTCATTCAACATATGAGAAAAAATATCTGAAGGCACTTAACAACATGTAGGATGTTCATGCAGAGACAAATGATATACGTAAGACAACTAAAAAGGTGACAGGCTTTTAGAAGCCTAACATGTCCTATAATTGACAGTGTGTCAGTAATTGGCACAATATTCCTGGGTAACTTTGCAAAATACTTCTGTACCATAACTGTTATTCTGGCCAAGGATTTTGAAATCTAGGGTCTCTATAATGTTAAGTCCACAATATAATCATTGAATATTCATAAAATTTAGCAGTTTTCCATAGGTGAAAGTTTACTGATATCAGATCCTTAAATGAAAAATGATTGCATGTGTCTTTTATTGCAATTTACAGGATAATTCTTAAAGAATTTCATTCAAGAAGTTTTACATTCTCTGTAATGAAAAGTGTATATATAACCATAATACAGATTCATAATCAACAACTTCCATTTTCATTTTTATAAAATAATGAAGCAAGTAAATATGCATGGCTTTACAGTCTACAAAGAGCTTTGATCAAATAATTCTTTATGAAAAGAATTGCCCTGTTCAAGTCCACTGTAAATTTAAAGCAAAATGTAAGAAGAACCTAAAAATAGCCTATCAACTATTACTATTTGACCATTAGTACACACATCAATCTTAACGAATCTATGTATATGTGCATAAATATTTATGTAAAATAGGTTTTGCTTTTTTAGGGGATATTGCATTGGTGATTTTTTTTGTTGGCAACATATAAATATCCATTTCAAGTTAAACTTTTAATTTTAATGCATTATGCTAAGGTCCATAAAGCATGCACTCACCAAATTGGTTGTTACACCGGTGGAATCCCACCCATGAATTAGTCTCTTATTTAACAGCATCAGTTTGCATATTGCACCACATAATGGTTAGAAATGTGTCATAGTTTTAATTTTAAATAAAAATTCACTAAAATTGTCTGATCACATAAAAGAGTAGAACCAGAGGATTAAAAGAATAAATCAAAATCCAGCCTGTTAGATCTATTTGTTCCTAATAAAGGGTTGTTTGTTCTGGGTTCCCTATTTAAACAGCAGAGGGACAAAGTGCTTGGTGTTTCAGGACAGCAACATACAGGACAAGTGAATGTTGTAGTATTTGTAGTATTGTTGTAGTATTTGTATTTTATAAGTGGTCTATCTATGAAATGTTTCAATGATGCAGTAGTGGTCCAAACTGGAAAAAGCACTTGATCTGGATCTTCCATCATCTGCATCCCATCTCTAAGTGGGAAATGAGCAAATAGTCAGGCAATTAGCATCCTCCCCTGTTGACCAAAAAAATCAAGATGGCAGCCACAACATTGTGGTCAAGCTTTTGGAAATTAGTATTTTTGCAGAAAGAAAAAGTAATCTTACGACTTCTTTAATACATGTGACAAAATTTAGTAGGCCAAAATCTTATGCTACTATTTTTATTTAGCCTTTAAGGAGCAGTAATATTATGTTTTTTTCTGAAACAAATAAAGCTATTTCTAATGTGTTTTTAAGTGTAATATGTATTTTATTATCCACAAATAATCAATAATGATCCATGAATATTCAGCATTATAAATATTTGCCTTTTTAAATAATCATATCTGAGCTTTCTTACATATAAATAGAAAAAGAGATAGGTTTTTTCTTCTTCAAGAATAAACACTTAGCTCAGTAACTACCACTGGCTTATGAATATTTCTGTTGCCAAGGAAACCTGGTTGAATGTTGCATTAGAACTGGAATCCCAATTCCATGGGGCAATCAGAATCAAATATTGAACATGGTTTCCATAATTTCTACACAAACCCAGATGAGACAGAAATTCTGAAATGGATGATTCCTAACTGTCAGGTATTCAACCATGTCACCTGAATAATCTAAATTTCTTTTCCTTTTCAGAACTTATTAGAATTCAAGCTCTACCTTCAAAAAAATTCAGGCAAGGAGTGAAGCTAGTTTTGGGAGCCATCTTGAAGTTTTCCTAGTGCAATAGGAACTTGCCTTGCAAGTTTACCAAAGCTGTACAGTGCAGATGGCAGTTACCCCAGTAGAATGGATAGAAGAATCATATATTTTTATAGATGTTCATTATTTTTTCTTCCATTTTTTAGAAATTACAATCTCCAACTCTCTGAAATAGGCAAATTAGTTTAAGACTTCATCCTTTGAAAATCTTCAGCTGCAAATGAAAAGAAATGACTTAATGCTCTTATACAGTTTATAAAGATACTTGCCTCTCTATTGATAGGAAGAAAATATCAGATTAGATGAATGTTTTAGTCAATCCATCAGAACATTTCCAATATTCTGACAAAGCTTTCTAAGATTTAGAAGGAAGCTAACTGATCGCGCTTTCTATTTCTCTGAAATTAATTTTAATTCAAGATATATCTGTTTTGTCTTTTCCCTTTGTTTCATATTACACTAGACTGATTCTTACAGTAAAGGTATTAGCATATGATGTAATAAGAGGTGTTACTATCAACCGACTTGTTGCAAAGCTTGACACTTTTAAGACTAAGAGGGAGTAACTGGACCAAGGTCACCCATCTGGTTTCATTGTTAAAGGAAGTACTAGAACACAGATCTTCTTACTCCTAGAGCTACTCCTTAAGCATCAACCACAGCATTCTGGTTTTTATCTGCATAAAAGGCCAGGAATATAAAAAGAAAATCATATCCTGATAGTTTTTTCCTTCTTTCCTATATCCAGCTCTATTCTTATTCTGATTCACCCTTCCAATTAGCAGAAATGGGAATATGTGTTTCTTCTTTTAACATTGAATTGGTTTAATGTCCTTAAATGATGGAGAACTAATGAACGATATATGTATGACTCTGAATTGGGCATCCTTTCATAAACTATTCCTTATTTTTACTTAATCAATTTGTACAGATGGCAGTACAAATGACTCTTATGGAATTACCCCATAAAAGCACAAAAATAAAATTCATAGCAATCAAAGAAAATACACAGTCAAAAACGCTAATACAGTCAAGAGATTAATCCTGTCAGACACTCAGGCCCCTAGGCTGGACATCCTAATGGAAAAGTGCTGTTATGGTAGCTAAAATTCTGAATTACAGTATACATACATATTATACAGATGTTTATCAAAAATTCAGAATCATGTTAAAATGTGTCTTGGGCAAAGAAGGAGAGCACAAGGCATACTTTTCTGTTAAATGATAATTCTGATTCTTTATCAAAGAAACAGCATGGGAGAAGTTCACTTTATTTTGGAATATTGGTCTAGGAAAGGACAAACAAAATTTCCACTAGTATTACTCCCTTTTGTACAAAGATAACAAATACAAATGTTTTATATATACAAACAAGCTCATACAAATAATTTATTTCCACATTTATTTTAGTAGAAAGTATTTTCAATTTGCAAAAGAAAAAAAAAGCATATGCTATATCAATAATAGCTTGTTTTGCTATTTGACTCAGATATAAAAATTGTTGGCATTTTGATTCAGGAACCAGCAATATATATAAGAATTAGATTATAAGTCATGCCCATCATTTCCAGTATTTCTTTAAAAAAAAATCCTTCCAATGCATGATGTCCAGTTCTAATGTTTGTCAATAATTCTTTTTAAGACTTGGATAATTTTCAAAAGAAGTTTGCTGCATGAAAAATGGACAAACTGGTGTTTGAGAAGCCGAAATCCATCTTCCCCTCATTTGTAACAATATACAAATTTATTTGACTCTATATCACTTTCTGGAAGTTTTTAAGAAGAGATTGGACAATCATTTGTCTGGAATGGTATTGGTATAGGGCAGGGATGTCAAACTCAAGGCCCATGGGGCCAGCCTGGAAATATCAAAGGACTGGCCCACAGTGCCTCTGATGGCTAAAACGGGCAACATGTGGCTCCCTTGTGCCTCATTTTCACCCTCCGAGGCCTCTTGCAGCACTCTGCCACCTGAAATTGCGCCAAAACTAGACTGAAAGAACAGGCCAAAATGGGGCCAAAAATGGGCCAAAAAAGGGCTACATGGCCCATTTTGAGCCAACAGAGTGCTGCAGAAGGCATCTGTCCATCCCACCCACTCTGCTGCCCCCCTTATGCTCCCCCACCAGCCCACAGAGGAGATCTACAATGCTGATCTGGCCCTTGAAGAAATCCAGTTTGACACCCCTGGTATAGGGTTTCCTGCCTGAGCAGGGGGTTGGTCTAGAAGACCTCCAAGGTCCCTTACAACTCTGTAATACTGTTATCTGTACTCAAAATCTGGCCCAGGCATTTAGGATCTAGAAATATGCTATCTTCAGTGAACCAGGTATACTGTAGTGAATTTTCTGAATCTTTAATTGTTCAGTAATTTTGTAGAAGCTTAAAAATAGCATGGATATAAACTACCTTAGAAGTCTTCAAACTTTTAGTTCATGAAATTTTATGCTTCTTTTCCAAAATATGGTTTGATCATTATTTTTCCATGCATTTAGTGAATTAGGTAAGGTATCTACACATCTAGTTTAGTTGTTCAGTATGCATAGAAAGTATGGGTAGAAAGAGTAATGGTAAAAATGGACTGCTGGCTTTTTCTAAGGTCCGGTGCATTGTGATAAATGGAAATCTATGTGTGAACAGGTTTTCAGGCTTATTTAAACATAAGTGCCAGCACATGGACATCCAAGGATCAGAATCTCTAGGTAGCATCCATACCATAATCACAGCTTTTCCTCCTCCTGAATCTAATTTCTAAAGCTAACACTTCCAATTAGTTATTCAAGATGTTGGTATTTTAATATATATATATTTTTAAACAAATTTTATTAATTTTACAAAACAATATACAGACAAACAAAACATAGGATATAATAACATAAGAGATCTTTTTCTGAAAAAACCAATAAGACATCTTATTTAGAGACAGAATAATTCCAAATTATCACATTTCCATATGAACACAATTTAATATATATATTTACCTTATCTGTTCAACTTCATATCTTATCCCAACTTCTCTTCATTACTCCCTTTCCTTCTATTTATTCAAATTATATTTCTTTTACTTTAGATTGTATACATTTTTTATATCCATCTGTCTTATTTACAATTTCATTGTTCTCTTCCAACATTCTTCTTATATTCTTCTGGGCCATACACCTGGGCCATATCTAACAAAATGAAATTCAATGTAGAGAAAAATAAAGTCCTACACTTAGGCAAGAAAAACCAAAAGTACACATATAGACTGGTGAAATCAGGCTCAATAGCAGTAACTGTGAGAGGGATCTTGGAGTCTTAGTGGACAACCAGCTAAATATGAGCCAGCAGTGTGCAGCAGCAGCAGCCCAAAAAGCTAATGCAATCCTAAATTGTATTAACAGAGGGATACAATCAAGATCAAGGGAAGTACTAATACCACTCTATAAAGCCTTAGTAAGACCACACCTAGAGTACTGCATCTAGTTTTGTTCACCACATTATAAAAAAGATGTTGAGACTCTAGAAAAAGTACAGAGAAGACAACCAGGATGATTAGGGGACTGGAGGCTAAAACATACACCGAATGGTTGTAGGAACTGGGCTTGGCTAGTCTAGTAAAGAGAAGGACCAGGGGACACATGATAGCGGTCAAACATAGACGTACAAAACACAAAACATAAATACCTAAAACTTCTTTTGGAAAGCGGCTTACCCCGGATTACCTCTTTTTATACAGACATAAATCAAATTCATACTCACTTAATATACTGTTTCATATCTTAATTAACATTCTGTATTTTCTATATATTTTCTCTCCTCTATTCACTCTCATAATTCTATTATATTTATTTCATCTCATTTATTTCATCTCATTTTAAATAATTATACTTGTATCTTTTGTCTGTTTTCTTCAATTATCTATTTATCTTTTCTTTCTAATACAATATTTCTCCTGTAATCACTGATTGAAGTATGACAACTTTTTATCTTTCCCCTAAATTTGACACTTGAAATAATACATACTTTCCATACTGATTCTACTTAGCACAAAGTACTACATTTTGAAATAGTGAAACAACAATTAAAAAGGGATTGAATTTATAGTATAATCAAAACAATATTCCATAGAGAAATAAACTCTTACTTTTAAACATTTTGTATATTCCCTTTAATACATTATTAACTCATAATATTTCAATTTTCTAACTCAATTTCAAGTACTAATATCTACAATACAATCTTATATACTTTTGCAGAATCATATATTAAATTATAATTTACCCTTTGTCTCTGAAAAAAAACTTTTTTTTAATATCTTGTTTTAAACCTTTATGGCTTCTCTTCCCTTTTTCCTTCCCTTTCTTATGAATTCTAGTCTTTTTACCGCCCCCACCATCTCTCAAATTCCACTTTTTTGATTTTCCCTCTCTGTAGTATTTCTCTTTTCTGTTGCTTTCTGGTCTTGTATCGATTTTTCATCTTATTTTCCCCTTTCTTGGTTGCTTTTTTAGGTTCTGAATTCTGCATTTTCTTTCCCCCCTTATTCTTTTCAGCTATGATTTTTTTGTCCATTAAATACTTCCTCTTGAATGTATTGTCCATTAAAGATGGCTTCTCCTTCTTCATCCCAATCCTCTTGTTCTTGTATTTCTTGGTAAGTAGAAATCGCCATTTCCAAAAAACAAAAGATAGATCCAAGAGAGTCCTTGCCTTCTTGTTTATCTTGTTGTAGCTTTTGAAATTCCATTTGTAATTCTTGCACAGATAATGCCATTTAATATTATTATTATTATTATTATTATTATTATTATTATTATTATTATTATTATTATTATTTAAAAGAGCAACCCAAATGTTTCTAGTCTTTCAAGAAATAGTTCCCCAAAAGTCACAAAGTCACAAAGCAATCCAAAACAAAGCAGACTGTTCCATTAACACTTTCTTCTTTTTTTTCCCCCTTCCTCCTGGGGTGAAATTCAATTAGACCGTTTCAAAATAATTTTTTAGAAGCCTTATTGTCATTAACTTCTAATCTTATAAACTTCAAGCAGTCTTCTTCAATAAAGTCTTAAGATAAATTTTTTTACCTCTTCCTTCCCACTTATAGCAATAAACTTTTAATTTTTAATTCCAAAGTTCCAAAATCTTTTATCCCCTTGGCTTTAATTTTTAGGTTTATTTACTTTCTTAGCCCAGGCAGGTTTTCCAGATTTCCATCAGCTACTTCCGTAGGGAAGGAGAGTGAAAAGAAATAACTTTCCCTTTCCCTTTTTTCAGCTGCTTACACAGTCTTTCTGGGAACAATGTAGCAATGTATCCTGTTTGTCTGAGCTCAGCCAAAGAAAAAACTTTCACTTTCTTCCTCCTGCATTTTCTTATCCAGCTGCAGACTTCTTTGTGGCGGCCATTGCTGACCGCCGCTCCACCGCCTTGGGAAAAGGGGGTTTTGCCGGCTGGGGAGGGGGGTCTGCAACACCCCCAAAACCCTATCCGGATCCCCCCTGTCTTCAGCTGCCTCTATGGGGCAGCTATATCCCCCAAATCCACCTGGATCGGGGGCACCTCAGCAGCGAGCGCAGCAAGGATCGCGCAGAAAGGCAAATCCTTGCTGCTGCCGAAGCCTTGCAAACCAGAAGAGTATTTTAATATTCATGGCCTAGGATACTATCATAACTGCTGATATGGGGCCTCATTTCTGACACTCATATATCTATTTCAGTTTCTTTGATTGCATTCTCTAAGGTTATCCTTTCAAGACCATTACAGTGAATGGCTGTAACAAGAGATGGAGCCTCCTTATTGGTCACTGAACTTTTCAACTTTGTTACCTGCTTGTGCTTCTTGTTTACTGCTGTCTAGTATTTGTGTGTCTGTGTGTCTGCTATCTTTCCCCTGTTGGATAAGAGATTGCTTATAGTTTTTAAATGTTGTATTTTTATTTTATACTTCATTTTGTAGATGATTAATTTTTTTTTTGAATTTAAACGATATTGTATATTAGCTGCCTTTGAAAATGGATACTACAAAATACTTTTCCTCTCTAAAAATTAAAATGTTTTTAAATAAATGAATTATATGGGGGCAGATCTTCTCTCCTAGGACTCAAACAAAAGAAGCTCAATACTGGAGCATGGCAACTCTGAATATTTAAATAGTAATTTTAGTACATAACCCAAAGGCCCCCCAAAAGTTATTTGGATCTGATTTGTTTATGCAAGTCTTTATCCAATCTGAGTATCTGCACTAGGACAAATAAGAGATAGCAATTCTTCCTTTCCCTGCATTTCTTATACTTTCTCATGAGCTTATCTGGACCATAATGGGAGCCTCTGAAATAAAAGTGATTACAGAAAATAAGAAGAGAAATCTCTTAAATTTCTCTACTCTGTTACAGCTAATCGAAAATTATGTTGGTCTTTGCTCCAACCTTGTGCAATGCCTTCCTTCAGGCACTCTAGGAAAAAAACAAAATTGTCCTGGTAATGAGAACAGTTTGGAATATGTCTTTACAACCTTCAATTAATTTTCTTCTTTTTTCTTTCCTCCACTTCCTTGTTAAGTTTCTATACTTTTTAAAAACTAGTGATCATTTGAAATTTGATTGATGACAGATAAAAAACAATGACAGAAACACATTTTGTTGCACAGGAAAACTTAACAAACAGGATGGCTAGTTTCTTGTGACAATCTGTCTACTAATTAGCATCCAATATCCAGAATATACCAAATATATCATATAATTTTTGCTTAGTCTTCCTGCAGAGAAAAGTCCAACCACCAAATGATTTATTCCTGTAAAATGACTAACAAGAGACTTCGCCAATAGGTTGCTCATCTCCTACAGAGCTCTAAATTTATGTAAACATGACATGCATTTGTTAGACTTATGTTTTATAATCCTATTATCTCATAGAAGTGGCAGCTACAAATACAAATCAGAATATCACCGTTTTGATTTACAAACCAGCAAGCTGCATGATTGAACAGGAAATTCTTTGTAGACCCTAATCTAACCATTTCTTTTGCCTTATATTGCCAGATAACTAAAGCTATTTGTTCTTATTATTTTATATAAGCCACCCAGCTCTATTAAAGCCAGCTATTGAAAATGGAGTAAATACATTGAGTAATTTTTTATTTATTTTTACTTATTTATTTTATTTTGTCAAGCGATTATAAGATAACAGGTGTAAGTATAAACATTGGACAAGATTTTAATATTTACAATTTGTCATATACTGTATTTCATAACCAGATTACCACACAGTTTGCATAATAATTAGTAGAAAGACAATAGCAAAATTATCTATTAATTTGAAATTGTTTTTCATCATTTTACATCATATTGCAACATCAATAAATGATACACAATACCTATGCAGTTGAACATTAAGCTGCATCACTAGACATAAGTTGCTTCATACCAAGAGTCAAACACTATTATTTCTCAATTCCAGGTACCATAATTGGAATAATATTCAAGTAGAAGATTTTTGTATAATAATTTTAAATCATGTGTAGACTGCCCAACACATTTATAATATTTCCACTATATAGAAGGTATCTCTAAAGTTCTCATTATATATCTGAATTTTACTGTAATTTGTAGTATTTCTATCAATATTCTGTATGTGAACAGGGAGAACATAAATAACAATTATATTTACTTTTGCCAAAAACATTTTATTATAATTTATCTTTTTATTACTGTATTGCTTTCAAAAACACAACATTAAAACATAAACAGACAACACAACAAAAGAATGATTTTTCACCTTTCTCTGGCACAGGTAAGAATTAAAAAATACATCAAACTTTTACTCTCAGGTTAATATTTGTCTACATTATTTCTATAGGCTTGTATTTTTCTAATCATCTAATCCTAAAACAATATTTTATTTCTTTCACTTTTCGCAAAAATTACAAGTCACTTCCAAGGAGAAATGAATGTATCTAAATGTTTTCTTTTAATCAAAGCTATCAATTTCATCACCTCCACCAATTCCATTAGCTTCATCATTCATTCTTCCATAATTCATCCTCCATCATCTCTTCTTCCCAGCTCAATAAATTAACAATAAATGCCTGAACAAGTTTTTTTTTCATATACCTTCAGAAGGACTCCCCAGAATAGCCCTAAACATCAAACAAAATTCTTCTTCCCTGAACATCAAACAAAATTCTTCTTCCCTGAGTTCCAACATAGCCAAATTATCCAGTCCTTTTTCTAGTTTCAAATGCCTGATACCTTATTTTCTAAAAAGTCCATTCTATCATTAACTTGTTTAATTTTCCTTAAATCTTATCGTCTTTTCTCCAGTTTTTTTTCCAGAGTATCAAACTTAACATCTAGAGATTGTGCCAGTTTTGATCCAGTCATCAAAATTTCAGAAAGATCAACAAAATTGGTTTATCTCTGGAGCCTCATCACCTTGACATGCAACCATGGTCTATAGCAGGCGTCACCAACCTTTTGGACCTCAGGGACCACCAAACTCATAATTTTAAATCCTGCAGACCAGAGACCATGGGAAAATCCAAAAAAAGTCTGCAGAAAAACTTCCCACCCTGTTTTCCTACTGATTGACCATTCTTTATTTGGGATCGCAGGATACCATCTCCAGCTCCGTTCTCAGGGGAAGAGAGAGAGAGAGAGAGAGAGAGACTTTTGGCTTCTTTCAAGGAAAGCAGTAGAAGCAGCAGAAGTATTTCTTTCTCTCCCCCAAACTCTGCGAGAAATGAGTCTTTGTGAGACTTGTCATGCTGGTGCAGCCTCTTGGAACAGGATGCCTTGCAGGGTCCCAAAGACTCATTTCTGGCAGAGTTTGGGAGAGAGAAAGAATGACTTTTGCTGCTTTTCTTGCATGCAGCCAAAGCAGAAGAAGAAAGAAGTGGAAAGAAGCAGCCCAGTGGCCGGACCAGGTGCCTGGGGCACGTGGGGCAAGTTCCCCCCCTCTGCCCTTTCCCCCCTCCCCTCACTACCTTGTGTTCGCAATGCCAGCAATACAAGCCTTGTGTTCCCATGGGCCATGTGGGTGGTGCAGCCTTATGTTCCCATGCAGCCTGGATTAATTGCTTTGGGGGTGACATTTCTCTGCAGACCACCAAAATTTTCTTGCAGACCACCAGTGGTCCCCAGCCCACTGGTTGGTGGCCACTGGTCTATAGCACATTCTGCTTGTGGAAGATACAATAATAGTTCTCAGATGAAAAAAGAAGATCCTTGGGTCAAATTAATTGGTAGAAATATAATTTAAAAACAAGCAATTCCAGACCATAACTTCAGACATAATCCCACAATGTAAGTTCGTTAAGAAGTTAATTTTCAATATATCAGAAATAAAATTTATTTTTATTTTAATATTACAACATTGAAAGTCAAAGAAAAACTAGTATAAATTTCAATTTTAATTTAAATATAATTTCAGAAATTTAAAAAAAATTACTAAAGAAATACTTACCTGTTTTCAAAGGAAGTCTCTCTTTAACTCCAAAACTAAATAGACACAAATAGTGATTTACAAATGAGGAAGGTAAGCTATTGTGTCTATAGATTCAGCTAACTCACAACTGTGAACTTAATGGAAATTCCTATCTACATTCCCATCTTGCTCAACTCACAAGCCATTCAAAAAAATCTCCATTTCTGTGATTTATTGGAAAGAAGTGCCAGTGTGGAGGACAACAGGATCTATTTCTGATTTCCACCTTTAATCTGAAGGAGATAGAAATCCTCTTGCCCTGCTGTGCAGGAAGCAAAACAAACTGTGACATCATCTCCATTAAGAGGCTATCAGACCATCATTTGCTCCACTGGAAATCATCTTTTGTTTTATTATAATTTAGCTTCACTTTTTCCCTTTCACTCAAGTGGCTAGTTCTCCCATTAATCTTCTAAGACCAATTTTGGTGTAGGAAGTAAAAAAGCCATGTAATCAGCATACTCAATACTGAAATATTGGATGAGGAGTAGAAAAGTTTTTGTGACTTCATGGTCACTACAATATTGTAAAGATTTTCAAAGATTGAGAAATGCAGGGTTTGTCTACCAGTATCTGTCTGCTCCTCCTCATGTCTTTGTACTAATTGTCTGAGAAAGTGGTTTACTTTGTCTAATTGGCAAACTAACTGTCTCACATCAATGATAATACCTGATAGGGGATAATTCATACAAAGAGAAAAGAGATAAGAAATTGAGCAACCTTGATTATATATAATTTGTAGAATCCTTAAAGTGAAGCAGAAGTAGGGTCTCCAGCTATCTGAACAAGCAAAGGAGGACATGGAGAATTGGAAAGGAGGAGAAAGTGAGTGAGAGGAGGATGACACACTATCTAGCTTTCTTTGCATCTATGACAAATATAGATGCATAGCCATACATATATATGAAATTACTTTTCCCAGAATCATAAAGACTGGTTTTTCAATTGCAGAAATGTTCTCCAGCCAGTTAAGAGGCAAAAACATTCAACATGATTCTGATTAATATGTTATTAATTTTAGGTAGCAGTGCAAACTGGCTGGTAGGTACTTATCAACTAATTAAGACCACATAGCTCACAAGTGTCAAACTCGATCACGTCACAGACCGGATCATGATGTATCATGATGTTTTTTGCCTTTATGGAGCCACATGGCCTGTACATGATGTATGCGGCCCACGGGCCACAAGTTTGACAGGCCTGAATAGCTGAACTTGTAGGGAAAGGCTGCACTATGGAGAAAAGATGCTCAGGAAAAGAAAGCTTGTTAGATACTCAAAAAGCTGGACAATATTTGATTTTTAGGTCATATCTGTTGAACAGAGACATTTGGTAACCCTAAGCAGAAGGACTCTTTTACATGCAAGCAAAAGTTTTAGAGAATTCTAACTGAACAGATTTGGGCGCAGCAATAAGCATGGATCATTCCATTTATTCTCTACATTTCACCTATGCGTTCTTATCAGATATAAAATGAGATTACTGAGTAATCTGAAACCACTGATTTCCCACTTATGAAAGACAAATATTTTAATTACAGTGCTATCTCCATCTTTATAACACTGTAACTAATGCCTTAATTGAGAAAAAATCTTAAAACACTTCAATCAGAGTACAATTAGAATAGATAAATGAAGTATAATGGAGAATGCAAAGTAATGCTCACTGAAAGTTAGTCATATGCCACATAATCATCACACCCACTAAATTGTCAAGCAAGGAACTTGATAAGGACAGAAAAAATATATTTCTTCCCAAAATTAGAACTACAAAGTAAGTTGTTGTTGAGAATGTCAGTACCGCTACAGATAAGACATTCACTGTCTCCTATTATATTTCAAAATATTTTTAACATTTTATTCGTTCTCTTGACCTCTCCATGAACTGTGTACAAAGTTCAATTTAGTTAAAAAAATAGAATTGCTAAAATCCTGCTCAGATTTTAAAAAGCAACTTGGTAAAACAAATTACTAGTGGCATCTGCAACTGCCAAAATAGTCTAAAAGATCAGCTGCCACAAGAGAAAATGTGAACAATGAAGGAGGGTGAGGGAATTGAACAGTTCAAGGTTATCGCATTCAAAAATTCCATCTGCAGTTAATTGGTTCTCATGATTTATGAAGTATAGTAAGTGGGAGGAGATAGGGTAGAATTTGTGAGACCCGCTGGGAATGAGTTTCAGTTTTGGAAATTTCCATAGACGTACCAGAGCTGTTTCTAATAAATCAATTGGAGATTATGCTTGTCTTGGAGTGATTACAACGGATAATTTCTGGATGCCTAACACTAATAATATGATATAGTAATTAATCATATAAGGACATGAGGTGAATCTACCACAACACTGCTTCCCAATCAAATGCTGAGAAAGAAAGAGAAAGGGAAAGAAAAAGATTAAAAAGTTGTCTCCTTACAGTTTCTACATGAAAAGGAAAGATGTACAGTATTTAATGCAAAAAACATTGTTCACCATAAAATTACAGATACTATGCTATTCAGTATCGTTGGTAGATGTTATTAAATATAATTGTTTCTGCCCAAAAGCATATTAGGTCAGGTAATATGCTTTAACATATTTTAGTCAAAGGATATGCTTTCTATTTTAAATAAATACATATGGAATTCAGAAGATTAAGCAAATTATATTAAAACAAGAAAGTAAAAGTTGAACTACAAAAATGCAATTTAATAAAGTTACACTTCATTTTACTTACTGCATTAATGGAGCAGTGTTCTAGATAAGGTTAGAGTCTAGACCAATGGACCATGGCACACATTTAGAGGACTACTTACTTTATAGTGCTTGTGAATTGCTGAAATAACTTAACATTTTTTTTCATTTTTTAAATATCATTCAAGAGGTTCTTTCTTCACGAGGACTTCATGGACTGCTCAGATGGTCAAGACATGTTAAGAATTTATAATTTCAGAAATTATTTTCCAAGAGGAAGTTTATTTTAGGAGAACCTCCAGACAAAAGACACGTTATCCTTGATTTTTATTTGGTTTCAGAGGAAATCTTTAAAAAATGGAAATATTGCAATTTGTAGTTAAGTTCATCTACATCAGGGATATCAAACTTTATTTTGTTGAGGGCCGCATCAGGGTTGTGTTTGACCTTTGGGAGCTGGGGTGGGTGTGGCTGGGGTGGACATGGCCAGCTTGACATCAATCATGTCAGGGGTGCCTGTGGTGGCCCGAGCACTCTGCCAGTGAAAACGGATTCTCACATGTGGTCCTCCCCAGCTTCATTTTCACTAGCAAAGACACAGCAGGCTGATCCTTTGCTGTTTCCAGGATGGCCCCATGGGCCAGATCTAAGCACCCCATGGGCCAGATCTGTTCCCCAGGCCTTGAGTTTGACATTTCTAATCTAAATCTTTACTAAACGTGTTTTGTAGACTTTGATGATGTGTCAAAGTATTTTATCATAAATATTGTCTAGCTATTTTATGACAATTTACCAGATATATAATAACTATGTTTTCCTAAAAATAAATATTTCTGTTTATTCATATTTTATCATATCAGTGTGCTTAATTATTAGCACTATTATAGTATATAATACTATATATCATTATTAAACCTTGAAATTCCTATCATTCCATTGAACATGATTCAAAATTAATTGAAAGTTTTTGCAACATTAAGCTCCAAATCATATTGTCATAATTGGCTTAATCTGATTAACCTGGCTATGGTATACTAAGATACTTTTAAATAGATAAAAAATGTAACTACAGATCTAATCATAACAGTCTGAATACACTCTTAAAATGCTTATGTCAGGAGTTGACAGCTTATACAATATTTATAGCAGCCCCCAAAATCCCCACAGAATCCATCATATGTGCAGTAGAATCCAGCCTAACCAAATTAAATACAGATGAAGCTGATAGAATAAGACACCAAGTTACTAACATCCTATGCACAAGCAAACCACCCAAAAGCAACTTGCAGAAAGAAGAAATTAAAGCGCTACAAACCCTGAAAAGAGACAGCAGCATAATCATACTCCCAGCAGACAAAGGGAATGCCACAGTAGTAATGGACAGAAAAGACTATGAAACAAAATTGACAGACCTACTCCAAGACTCCACATACAAACCCATAAACACAGACTCAACCACATATCTGGAAAAATTAACCAAGAAGAAAATTATAACCAGCCACATGAGCAAAGAGATCCAACAGACAATCATCCCAAGAGAAAAATCTTCCAGATGGCTCAAACTATACGGCCTCCCAAAAATACACAAAGAAGGCATACCTCTCAGACCCATAGTCAGCTCCAGAGAAGCACCACTACAAAACCTAGCTAAACACTTAGCAAAACAGCTACAGCCCCATGCTGAAACAGCAGCTTCACATGTACAAAACTCATACCACTTCTTGGAAATGATCAAAGATCTACATGTGGAGCAAGAAGATCTGCTTGTAAGTTTCGATGTGGTTTCACTATTCACTCAAGTCCCGATAAAAGAGACCCTTGAAATCATCAAAAATAAATACCAACCAGCTAAACACGTCATGGAACTAACAGAACACTGCTTAACCAACACATATTTCATATACAAAAGACAAAGATACAAACAAATTGAAGGAGCCCCTATAGGATCACCACTGTCGCCCGTCATTGCAAACCTGTTCATGGAAGAATTCGAATCCAGAGCCCTGGCCAACGCCATCCACAAACCCAAACTATGGTTAAGATATATCGATGACACATTTGTGATTTGGCCCCATGGAAAAGAAAACCTAAACAATTTCCTAATACACCTAAACAGCACACACCCCAAAATCAAGTTCACCTTGGAAACAAAAACAAACAAACAACTACCATTCCTAGATGTACTAATCTACAAAAAAAACAGATGGCACACTAGGACACACCATATACCAGAAGAAAACACACACTAACCGCTACCTCAATGCCCAATCCCACCACCACCCAGCACAGATAAACTCCATGGCTAAAACACTAATTGCCAAAACCAAATGCCTGGCGGACAAGACACACATAAAGACTGAACTATGCATCGTGACTAAAGTACTGACAGCCAACAGCTTCCACAAAAGCAAAATCACTGGCTTGATCCACAAAAACACACTGAGACATAATGGAGACCTAGAAGATGAACAGACCTATGGAACAGCTGTCCTGCCCTACTTAAGAGGTACTACAGACAAAATCAGTAAGATACTACACAGACATCACATCAAGACTGCCTTCAAAATAGACAGAAAAATAGCAGCCATCCTTAGAAACCCCAAAGATAAAATTGACCTGGAAAACCAAGCATATACGAAGTCCCCTGTGCATCATGCCCGGCAACATACATTGGACAGACCAATAGAAGAATAAGTACCCACCTGGATGAACACAAAAATGCAGTCAAAAAGCTGGAACACACTTCCTCACAAGTCCAACACATGGAAGCCACAGGTCATAGCATCAACTTCATTGGCACCAAGCCCTAGCCACTATAGAAAACCCCAGCCACAGAATCATCAGAAAAGCGATAGAGATTGAAAAAAGACCTGAAAGCATTAATAGAAGAGATGATTCCACCAGACTGTCAATCATTTGGAAGCCTGCACTCACAAACAAAAAAATCTCCACACCACTAGCCAGGCAAACACCTGGGCACAAACAGATCCCCCCTGATACTTCCAGGTCAAACACACCCCAACCAGGCACCCAGATGAAACCTAGTTTCCTAACAAATGATATCCATCCATTTACCCGGAGCCAAGCTGCACAACAGGCCTCCAATAAAGGAACACAATGTTGCCAGCCAATCAAGATACAAAAAGAGCCACAAAACAGACAGAAGATATTAGAAACACCAATCATGCAGAACACAGCAAACTCCAAGACCAATAAACACAGACCAAGATTCCCAACCAATCAGGATGAAGAAAAAACCATTCTGGCACAGCAATAGGCTGCCCCAAATTTAAAACTGAAACAACTGTGGGGGCCTGACTCACAGATGGACACAATACAGAAGCCTGATGATGGCAGATGAGATTCTGCCAAAATGTTGTTACAACTTTAAAAGCACAACTACAATGATGTGGGAAAATACCCGAACAAAGCTGAATACCATACATACATACATACATACATACATACATACATACATACATAAATACATATATTTTCTGAGGTTCTCGCAGGTATTTGTACGTGGATCTTTGGTTATTCGGGTTTTCTCCCGCGTAAAATTGGACACTAGATACTTCCAATTTTACACGGGAGAAAACCCGAATAACCAAAGATCCATATATATATT
Organism: Pseudonaja textilis; assembly: GCF_049901715.1. Taxonomy (NCBI): domain Eukaryota; kingdom Metazoa; phylum Chordata; class Lepidosauria; order Squamata; family Elapidae; genus Pseudonaja; species Pseudonaja textilis. Next base: position 47,760,395 of record NC_141996.1, read on the forward strand.
ATATATTATATATATATTATATATATAGATCTTTGGTTGTTAGGGTTTTCTCCGCGTAGATTCAAAGTATCTAGGCAACGTTTTGATGAAGTCTCATTCATCATCTTCAGGCTTCTGCCTTCGGCTCTGTGCTTCTCTGTGCTTCACTCTGAGAAGCACAGAGCCGAAGAAAGAAGCCTGAAGATGATGAATGAGACTTCATCAAAATGTTGCCTAGATACTTCGAATCTTACGCGGGAGAAAACCCGAACAACCAAAGATCCACATACAAATACCCGCGAGAACCTCAGAAAACATATATATATGTATGTATATACAAATTTTGTTCTATTTTACTTTAAAAAACATTTGGTTCTCTAAAAATTGGAATGTGATACAAAGTAAGAAGAACTTTGATACAATAAGATAGAAACCCTGAAAAGTGAAATTAATGTACTATAAAGGAAGAAGAAAGAAGCTTGAACCCTGGGAATACTAGGTGACTTTGAGAAAAATTCAAAACCCAACAAAAGGAACTTAATAATAAAAATATATAAACATTGGACTATTCTGCCCGTGGAAAATTGAAACAGAGTGGATTTGTGCAGTATTGCCTTACAAATGTTAGAGATGGCGACTGTTATATCTGGGAGGACAGTTCAAGAACGGAGGCAAGACTCAGATAGTAACTAAAGCTCTTTATTTGTGACTTCAGATCTGAGCAACTAACCCCAGCCGCAGCAGCCCCTTATATAGGGCTGGCTGCAGCTAGGCAGCCAATGAAGGCTATTTGAGTTTGCCGCTCTTGGCAGGGCCAATCGCGGCAGCCCGTTTACTGGCCAATCGCATCAGTCTATGGCGACCAATCACGATCGACTTTCAGTGGGCCAATCAGATTTGCAGGCTATGAGCCTGCTAGTCCGGAACACCCCTCCCCTCTCGGTTCCGTTTAAGGGGTGGAGTAATATAGTCTCGCAGGTAAGCAGGTCTTCGCACCTGTCTGCCTGACTTACGCAGTTCCGCTTGACCCTGTTCAAACCTGGGTTCAGATGGACTGCTTGCTGGATCAAACAGGAACGGTGAACCGGTGTCATGGTTACGGCTCTCCTCTGGTGCCCCCGGGGTGATGAAGTCCTCAGCCTCACTGTTACTGTCATGGTTCCCGGGGCTCGCTGAACCTGCCTGGTTGCTGCTTCCTGGCGAAGCGTTCGACTGTCCAGTCTCAGCTGCAGCTGGTGAGTGTTGCCAACCATGGTGCGGTGATCTCGGTGATAGCTCGGAATAAACAGGTGTTGGTTCTAATTCTGAGTTCACTGCTTCCCCTCCCCCCTAGTGTCAAAGTTAGAGTCAGGGTTGGAAGATGTGGTTAGTCTGGAGCGCAGTTGGTCAATATGGTGTTTCCATGGTCTGCCGTCAGTGGTGAGTAGATGGTAGGAGCGGGGGCCCGTAACTTGAGTTACCTGGGCAGGAATCCAAAGGGGATCCCCAGAAATTTTTTTTGCGAAAACAAGGTCTCCTACCTTGAAAATACGGTGCTTGCTGCTGGAACCCAGGGGCTTTTCCGGGGTATAGGCAGGGTGCAAACGATCTAGAGGCGATCTGAGTTTCCTGGCCACCAGGAGTTCAGCTGGGCACTTGTTGGTCATGCTGTTTGGTGTGATGTGTTGTAGGAGCAGCATTCTAGTGACTTTGTCGTGGATGTTGCCTTGATCCATTTTCTGTAGGGTTTTTTTCGTAAACTGAACCATTCGTTCAGCCCGGCCATTCGCCGCAGGATGAGCCGGCGATGTGAGTGCGTGTCAGATGCCCCGTTCCGCTAAATACTGTTCAAAGGCTAAGGCAGTAAATTGGGGCCCATTGTCAGAGACCAGGACATCTGGTAACCCGTGTGTGGTGAAGAGTCTGTTCAGTTTTTTAATGACCGCCTCAGTAGTGGTTGCTTTCATTTTATTGACCTCAAGCCAGTTTGAGTAGGCATCAACAGTTATTAAGAAGGTGTGCCCTCTCGTAGGTCCCGCAAAGTCAATATGAATGCGAGACCAAGGACCCCTGGGTGTTTCCCATTCTGTTGGTGGGGCTTTAGGTGGAGCTGAGTGGTTTTCCTGGCATTTGTTACAAGAGGCGACCCAGGTTTCGATTTGTTTGTCTATACCTGGCCACCAGGCGTAACTTCTTGCCAGCGCTTTCATACGTACGATGCCCGGGTGTCCATTGTGTAGCATTTGCAAGACCCTTTTTTGTAACTTAGTTGGTACAACAACTCGGTCTCCCCACAAAACGCACCCTTTTTGTGAAAAAAGTTCCGTTTGTCTGTTTTTAAACGGCTTAAACATTTCCTTAGTGTCGTAATCTGGCCATCCCCTCTTCACCCAGCTAAGAACTCATGCCAAACAAGAGTCTCTTTTGGTTTCAAAAGCAATGTCGAGCCATTAGTGGAGGCGATGGCATTGTCTCTATTTGCAGTACCGGGAGTGTGGGAGCTGGGTCTTCCTGTGGCTCGAGTAGTGGTGAGCGGCTCAAGGCATCTGCGTGGGGAATAGATTTCCCCAGGTGGTACTTTAATTGATAGTCGTAGGCAGCGAGAAATTCTGACCATCGCATCATTCTGGGGGAGACAATGTGTGGAGTAGGTTTGTCGCCCGCCAGGATCCCAAGTAGTGGCTTATGATCCGTTATAATAGAAAACGGTCTCCCATAAACATATTCATGAAATTGTTTTATTGCAGAGACAATAGCAAGGGCTTCCTTATCTAATTGGCTATAGTTTCTTTCTGTTTTTGATAGAGTTCGTGAAAAAAATGCAATTGGTGCTTCTGAGCCGTTTGGTAGGACATGGCTCAGGATGGCCCCTACCCCAAATGGTGAGGCGTCACACGTGACAGTCAAAGGTAGTGTCTCGTTATACTGAATTAGTACTGCCTTTGAGGTAAGGAGGTCTTTTACTTGCTGGAAGGTGTGTTCCTCCCGACGTCCCCAATTCCAGGATGCCCTTTTATCGAGTAGTCTATGAAGGGGCTCAGCAACAGTCACCTTCTGAGGTAGGAAGATGTTATAAAAGTTAATAAGTCCCAGGAAGGCTTGGAGGTCAGTTTTGTTTTTGGGTCTTGGGGCGTTTTTGATAGCTGCCAATTGTTTTTCTGTGGGGTGGATTCCTTGCTTGTCAAGGAGGTAGCCAAGAAACTCCACCCTTTCTGTGCAAAGCTGGCACTTTTCCTTCTTAACCTTGAGGCCAGCATTTTTGAACCTCTGTAGGACTGTTCTGAGACGTTTTTCTAATTGGTTTTTTGTGGGTGCTGCTATTAATATGTCATCAAAATAGGGCACGACCCCTTTTATACCTTGTAATAGTCTCTCCGTCAGACTTTGAAAGATGCCTGGGGCTACGCTTACACCAAACTGGAACCTGTTGCATTTGAATGCACCACGATGTGTGACTATAGTCTGGGCTTCTGCAGTCTCGGGATCAACTGGTAGCTGTTGATACGCTTGGGCCAGATCTAATTTTGCAAATATTTTGCCACCCCCAAGTGAATGCAGGAGATGTTGAACAACTGGCACTGGGTAGGCGCTCTGCTGTAGGGCGTGATTGAGGGTGGCCTTGTAGTCACCGCAGATTCTTATGGACCCGTCAGGTTTTATGGGGGTGATGATTGGTGTCTCCCATCAGGCGTGGTCAATAGGTTCTAACACGCCTTGCGCAATTAACTTGTCCAGTTGCTCATCAATTTTGGATTTAAGAGCAAAGGGAACTCGGCGTGGCTTTAGGCGAATGGGTGCTATGTCGGGGCGAAGATTAAATGAAATAGGAGACCCCTTGTACTTGCCTAGGCTTTCGTTGAACACTTCTCGGAAGTCGTGGACGAGAGCCACCTCCCAGTCATTGTCTTCAGTATGATGGATGCCAGCCACTCTGATTCCTAATGGCGCGAACCACTGAAGACCCAATAGACTTGGCCGGTCTCGGTCTACGAAGGTGAGTGGTAGAATTGCCTTATGTCCCTTGAACGAGACCTGTACATGGCGGGTACCTGCGACTGGAATCCGGTTGCCTTGATAGTCTTTTAGTATGAGTCTCTGACTGCTGAGGTCTTGGCGTCGGATGTTGGGGACTAGCTGCTTGAGTGTTCTCCAGGATACCATGGATAGTGATGACCCAGAGTCGACTTCCATGTTGCATGGTTTGTTTTCAATCGTGACCTCTACTCGGATCTTTTTAGCGTCAAGTGATGAAGCGTGGCCGATGGTGATGGTTTGATGAGCCTCCTCTTGTCTGGGGGCGTCGTTAAACCTTCGGGGTCTGCTGTACCAGTTCCACTGGTTGCTAGGGTGGTCCCTCTGCGTGGTGGCGTTGCCATCGTTTCTCTTTAGGCTGCTCCCTCTCCGTCTGGGGCTGGAATTTCTCTTGTTTCTGCATACCTTCGCAATGTGTCCCCATTTCTCGCAAAAACAGCATATGGCATCTAAGAATCTGCATTCGGATCGGGGATGGTTTCCCCCGCATCCGGCGCATTGGTAGTTGGCTTTGCGACGCCGCTGGTCCCGTTGCTCATGTTCTGACCGGAGCCTGTGGACTTCTTCTTCCTCGCTGTCTGAGGATGACTCGACGTCTTCGTGATGGGTGGTTGATGTGTACTTGTCTGAAGGTTTCCCAGCATTGTTGGTGGGTTGGCGGTTGGTCCCGCTGGTTCGATGCATTTGCGCTGCCAATTTACGAGTGGCTTTGGCTGCTGTGGCGTCTGCTATGGCATCTGCAAGTGAGATGTCTCCCTTGGCCATGATCTTGCTCTGGACGGTTGGGTCTCTGAGGCCAAGGACGATGCGATCTCTCATGGCTTCTTCGAGCTTGTCGAAGCCACACAAACCACCCAGGTTCCTCAGGTCTGCCACAAAATCCCCAATGCTCTCACCTTCACGTTGGTCCCTCTGGTAGAACTCATGCCTGCGAATGAGAGTTGGCACGGCTGGGGCGTAATGGTTGCGCAGGATGGGAGCAAGGGTGTCCCAATCCATGGTTTTAACTTCAGCTGGCTTTAGCCATCTTAAAAATGGCTGGTCCACAATGGGTTAGAAAAACGGCTCGTTTCTTGCTGGGCGTGGCATCTTTGAGGTTGTTGGACTCCAGGAACATTTGAAATCTGTCCATGTATGAGTCCCAATCTTCGCTAGCTGGATCGAATGGTGCAGGTGGTATAGCGCTGCTGGCCATGTCGCCGTCATTGCGCTCTGTCAGCCACGTGCTCCTTCGGCTAGCTCAATTTAATAGCTTCTGTTGCCTCCGCATCCCGTCCTCGTCGCCAGTGTTATATCTGGGAGGACAGTTCAAGAATGGAGGCAAGACTCAGATAGTAACTAAAGCTCTTTATTTGTGACTTCAGATCTGAGCAACTAACCCCAGCCGCAGCAGCCCCTTATATAGGGCTGGCTGCAGCTAGGCAGCCAATGAAGGCGATTTGAGTTTGCCGCTCTTGGCAGGGCCAATTGCGGCAGCCACTTTACTGGCCAATCGCATCAGTCTATGGCGACCAATCACGATCGGCTTTCAGTGGGCCAATCAGATTTGCAGGCTACGAGCCTGCTAGTCCGGAATAGCAACGTTGAAGAACAAAGAAGAACAAGGACATCCAGAGGGGGAGGAGTTGATTAGAGAAGAAGCCAGCCTCAATGAACAAATGGAGCAACGAACATTAAAACAAGGGAAAAAACATGGAAATTAAAACTTGGAGATTTGAGGGGACAATTAAATAGGCAACTGTTTGGAAAGTCAAAGAAAGAAAAAGGAAACAGCAGAAAAGGGAATTACAGGAGAAAGCTCAAAAGAGGGAAGGGGATAAAAATTGGAATCAGAAATGGAGGGGAAAAATAAAGGGAAAGGGGAATAAGGGAAAGGACCAGAAAAGGAGATAGATAGCTCAAAAAATGAAAAGTTACATGGCTAGAAGACCTAAAGATAATGGGTAAAAAGAATAAGAAAGGGGATTCTGCAAGGTAATGTATAATGGGCTATAAAAACATAGATTTTTTTTTAATGAAATTATTGGAACTAATGTTTTTTTTTCCTATCTGGCTATTTTTAAAGAATGATGGTTAAACTATAATTGGAATAAATGTAAAAGTAGGAAACTATTACAAGAATGTTAATTAAATTAAATGAAATTAACAGTATACCTAAAGTGATTTATGAGAATTGTACTAAAAAATTAATATCAGTTTCTACAAATAGCTGAAAAGATTAATGTATTTGAAATAGTAAATGATTTAGAAGGTAAATTTAGAAGGTAAAGGAAAGAATACCTTTTGGAATCTAACCTAAAATGTATGTATCCTATGTAGTCTTTAGGTGATAAAAATGATTATTTTATGGTAATTTTTAATATAAGTTAAAGGGGAGTAAACTAAATGATGTATAAGATAAAACGGTGGTGCACTAAAAAAGGGAAACTAAGGGGGAAATGTTTGGAATTATTAAAATTAAGATGGAATTTATTGAATAATGAAATAAGAATATGCGATGAAATTGCAAATATGACAGATAAGACTATAAAAGCATAATGAACATAGATCAAGAAACAAGAATTTAAGATATTATATAAAAAGATATTAGTATTGTTGAAAGGCTGGAAAATGCCTTTCTTCTGAGGGCTCGCTTTTCCTGCTGGGAGAACTCCAGTGCAAGGACAAGACAACTGCTTGGAAGCTGGTTTATTTTTCAGGAAGGCAAGAGATAGCAAGAAGTCTGTGTTCCTGGGGCTAGCCATCTTTGTATTATAAACCCCTGATTTTTATACCTTTTTCTCCTTTTGTGTGTGTGTGTGCTTGTGTTTGTATTTCTTAATGTTTTAAATCCTGTTGGGGGTTGTCTTCATTTCCGCCGGAGGGTAAACTCCACGGGGTGGTTTGATTGGATTATCAGTTTCATTCTAATGTTTTCTTATATTTGTTTGGTGGCAATCTCCTGTCTGCTATGGAATTTATTTCGTGTCTTTTGTCTATTTGTTTTGCTGATTTGGCATGACCTGTTGTTTGTAAGGGATTTCTTTTTCTTGTTTCCCTAGCTTTCTTAATTACTTGGCTTTTGTCTAGGGGGCTTCTTTCAATACCTTTTATTAAATCTCTTTTCCTATGCAAGTTTGTTTTATGACTGGCCTGATGTTCCCTTTGGGCTTTTCCTGCTTGGGTGTCACCACTGTCCTCATGAAGTTCCCTTTCCACAGTATAATGAAAGAAAAATGGAATAAGTTAAGATATGAATTGAAAATGGATAAAATAAATGTGAAAAATATAAGAATATTTGTGAAAATTTACAGAAAATGGAAAATGTACTGATTTGATAAGAAACTGTATATGAAAGATAAATATGTAATTATGGTCATGTTTGTATGGAAATATTTAAACCTGAAACCACATTGTTCACCAAAAGAGATGTTTGTAAAAGATAAAAATAAAAAACTTTTTAATTTTTTTTTTACTACTAGTTCTGTGGGTGTGGCTTGGTGGGCGTGGCATGGCATGGCGTGGCGTGGCATGGCATGGCATGGCATGGTGGGCATGGCTTGGTGGGTGTGGCTTGGTGGGTGTGGCTTGGTGGGTATGGCAGGAGAAGGATACTATAAAATCTTCATTCCCACCCCACTCCAGGGAGAATATCAACAATCAAGATGAATATATTATCCAGAATTTTATATTTGTTTCAAACAATTCTAATTAGGCTTGGAAAAGACTATTTTGAAGATTTAAATAAAATTGTGCTGAAATATATATGGCAAAGTAAGAAAGTGAGAATAATGTTAAAACTTTTGCAAGATGCTAGAATAAGAGGAAGATTTGGTTTGCCTAATTGGGAGTTGTATTACCAAGCTACAAATTTGATGTGGGTTAAGGAATGGATAACATTAAGAAATACTAGACTGTTGACACTTCCGGTTTGTCGGCTTCGGTGACAGCAGGGATTCGCCTTCTCTGCGATCCCTGCTGTGCTAGCCGCCTTGGTGCCTCCGATCCTGACGGATTTGGAGGCTAAGGCTGCCCTGTTGGGGCAGCTGAAGAAAGGGGGGATCCGGACGGGGATGAGGAGCATCGCAACCCCCCCCCCAGCCGGCAATAACCCCCTTCTCTCAAGACGGTGCAGCGGTGGTCTTTTATGGGCACCATAAAGAAGCCGGCAATTGGATAAAGAATGCGCAGGAGGGAGAAGGAGTTTTTTTTTAAAGAAAGTTTTTTCTTGGTCGAACTGGGACCTTAAGGACGTATTTAACACCTGGGAAAGTAATGACTTGGAAGCTATAATGTTCCCGATTGATGTTTTCAGCTGCGAAGAAAAGTGATGAAAAGGGGAAGTTACTCTCCCTCCCTTATGGAATTAACAAATGGACAAGGGAAACTAGCCTTTTGATAGAAGGTAAAACCTAAACTCCTTTGTTATAAGTGGGAAGGGAGAGGCTTGGGAAAACAAATCTTTACTCTAAGATTTTGCTGGAGGAGATGCCTTGAAGATAAAGAGAATAGAAATTAATTCTAAGAAAGATTTAAAGCACAGATTGGACGTTTCTGCTTTCCCTAATTTGACTACACTCCTAGAAGAGAAACTGTAAAAAGAAGAAGCTTGTACTCTGCCTGGACTGTTTGATGACTGTGGGATTTTGGGACTTTTGGGAACTGTTTTAAGTTTGGAAATAATTGATTGGCTTAATAAGAAGAAGAGGATACAGAAAGAGAAGAAGAAACAGTTCAAAATGGCTCTATCTCTTGATGAATTAAAAAAACAATATTTAAAAATAAAGAAAGAAGGCAAAGATGTTATGGGAGAAGCCCTTTGTTTTCTAGATATGGCGCTTGTCATGTGTCAGCAAATTAAACAACAGCTGGAAGAAGCCGAGGAAGAAGAAGCCATTTTTAATGAACTAAACGGTGTGACTAAGAAAGAAAGGAGAAAGAGAGGAGCGAAAAGGAAGGACTTAAGAAATAAAAAAATGTTTATGAAAGAGAAAAAGAAGATGCAAAAACAACAGAATGCTAGAAAGCAAAAGGAAAGAGGAATGCAACAGAAAGGGGAAATCAAGAAGGCAGAGGTTTGGAGAGGAGGGGGTAAAAAGTTTAGGCGGGCTAAGAAGGAAAGGGAAAAGGGGGAAAAAGGTTACAAAGGTATAAGACAAGATGGAGAAAAGGAAATTTTTTTTAGGGATAATGGGTAATATATGGGATTTTTTTTTTTTAAAAAAAAAGGGGGATTCTGCAAAGTACACATGAGTATTGTAATAGTGGTATTTGTATTATAAGTAGATAATCAGAACTTTTTAAGATCTAATAAAAGACTAAAATATCAAGGTATAACTTTAAAAGGTTTAATAATGAATGATAATAAGTTTTAATAAAATACTAAAGGGAATGTTTAAAATATTCGTTTGAATATAGAGTTTAATGGATTAATGTGTTGATTGTTATGGATTTATTATTGTAGTATTGGTTTCTGAAATAGTAGAACGTACTATTCTGATTGGGATTTAGGTGTTATTTTAAATTTTAACTTAGGGGAATGATAGAAAGGCATCATACTCCGATTAGTGATTCCAGGGGAAACTATTCTTTCTTAAATTGGAAATGAGACAGATATAAATGGAGAAATGGACAAAAGATATAAATTTTTTTTTTTTAAAAAAAAAGCAAGATTAAATATATAAAACAGAATTAAGATGAGGCAAAAGTGGAGAGGAGTTATATAATAGATATAGAATGGTAAATAAGATGGGTAGTGGTATATAAGAAGAGCATGAATTCAATTGAAGTCCATACAAAAAGTGGTAATCTGGGGCCAAGTTACTTTCTAGAAGAAAGTTTTAAGTTTTTATGTCTATGTCTTATGTGTGTGTGTTTAATTAAGAATTAAATAATAAAACCTCGGAGGAAGACTAGATGAGAATAATTATAAACAAGCCAGAGGAAAATATAAAGTTGATGACTGGATAGCAGATAAATCAGAAAGGAAATATGATTGAATAATGATTAAAGAGAAACAATGTGGAATTTGGTAAAGGGAATTTACGTGTTTATATGGAAATGGGATAAATTATAAGTACGTGATATAAAGCAATATGTTACCTGCCTTGTAAGGATCTACAATGGAAAGAGTTTTTATGTTTTTAATGTTTAATGATGTTTTGTTTTGTTTGTTTGTTTGTAAAATCAATAAAACTTGTTTTAAAAAAAAGAAATACTAGATTTTTGACATTAGAAGGACATGAACTGTTGTTGGGGTGGCATGTTTTTTTATGGTATAAAGGAACTAAAACACAGGGGTACTTTAGAAGACATTATATATGGGAGTCTCTGTGGTTAAACTGGGAGAAGATTAAAAGACAATGTTATTTGAAAATTCCAGTCTGGTATTGACTGGAATATTGAAGCATTTTCTTATCCTATAATATACAAAAGGGGACAAACAGTTAGATATGGTGAAATATTGAATGAAAAGGGTGAACTTAAATCTATACAAAAATTAGAGGAACAAGGTATAAAGATGAATTGGTTTTCATATGCGCAAATACATTCAAGGTATGATAAAGATTCTAAAACAGAAGGTTTCTATGACTGATTTAGATAAGATTTTGACAGGTACTGATGAAAAGGTGATTAAAAAATTGTATGGATATTTATTAGAAATTAAACTAGAAGAAGAACGAGTTAAAGAAACTATGATTGCTTGGGGAAAGAATTTTGGATATGGGATTGATCTAGAGAAATGGCAAAAATTGTGGTCTCAAAATTATAAAATGACAAATTATAAAATGATCACTAGAACATTTCTGCACAGGGTGCAGCCAGCTCATTAAGGAACATTCATGATTTTGCTCAAGGGCATCGGAGAAGGCATATTTTATGACAGAGTAAGAATCATTTATAGGAGCAGGAAGTAAACAAAGAATCAGATCTGCTGGTTTGGAATGAAAGAGCACAAAATGTTTGCCCTGACTTGGAACCTCAAGCATCTGAAATGAGTGTGCATTTTTCAGATTTATGTCACAGAGTCATTTCAAAACAGCAAGGAGAGTAATCATTTGGATATGCGTGGCCATGAAGAATGCTAAATCTGAGTCCTGCTCACTAAGAGTTTCACACTTGTTGAACCAATTAGGAACAGCCAGATGTTAAAATTAGCAGAGATCATTGCTCAGGCCTGCTAAAAGTCCCCTCAAATGGGAGGAGAAATGTTTGTCAAAAATGTTTAATCTACAAACCATTCTTTTTTCATTCTGGAAGCAAAGTGGTCTAATTACCACAAAACTTCAAAATAACTTTAGTTCTATAAATGAAGGAGTGTTTTCAGGCAAATTATACCATAAGGCCAATTGTTACTAAATGTTGCCAAGATAAAAATATGCTCTTATCTTACATTTCTTGAATACTATATAAGGGTTTGGCGGGAGGGAGGGAAGAAGGAAGGAAGGAAGGAAGGAAGGAAGGAAGGAAGGAAGGAAGGAAGGAAGGAAGGAATTTTCAGTACTCCCTGCCAGACTCACTGGAGAAATTGGCAGGAAGTCAGAACCTACTCTTACTTCCACTGATTATTTTTTTTTGCCTGCCCCAGGTTATTCTGTTCTCTCTTTACGTAAGGAAATATCTCAGGCATTGCGACCTAATAAGGCACCACTGCTAGCAATTTATGGTTAGTACAAGATCTAACAACGAAAGATATGTTTTTTCCTATAGAAAATGATATTCAACCAAAATGGATGAGGAGTTAAACCATCTCCAAGTCCTATCAAGGAAGAAAATACCATATTAACCCAAATTTATGTCAGACAAAGTATTTCTAAGATGTTTTCTATATACCAAACTGATAGAATTCAATCAAATTCCTTTGGAACTACAGAAAACTTGGATTTAGCAAGGTTTGTATATTTGAGTACTTAATGTTTTACTGTTAATAGAAAATGAATTCTATTGTATTTAATACAACTTACTTCTGCAATAACATGATCAGGAGGTTTCATTATTGCCTATTCTTCAGGTGTAATTTAAATAATAAAATAAGGATTTAAAACAACTTATTTGCATGTTTAACCACATTGTGGTTAAATCATCTAATATAAATCTGACAGATGTTAAATAGTATTTTTTTCAAAAACATCCAAATTTATTTTGTTTTATTATTTCCTTGCTGTATAATTCTGATGTCTTTATATAGCAATCAGACAGTCAAATTTAATTCTGTTTATATCAAGCAATACCCCCCCCCCAAAAAAAGGTGGAAAAAAGCCCGGCTTGATTTTCCAAAAGCTTCTCTATTTTTCTACCAGGTTCTTAATACTGAAATCCTCACTTAATAGCTTTTTGATTAAATGAGTATGTTGCCATTATTGTTTTATAACCCCACTGACATTCTCTCTACCTCCAGCTCTGTTAGATGTTAACAGCCTCCTTAAATGAGAAGCCTGATCTTATTTGATTTTATCTGGAAATAACACTCTGAGTTCCAGGAGATTTACTTGTGTCTTTATGTGGATTGGATTACAGCCTTAGATTTTTTTCCCCCCACAATGCTGCCATTTTTAAAATATATTATTCCCAGTGGCTTAAAAGAAATCTAGAAATAAACTGTGTCATCTTTCTATTTTCAATTTGTACAGCTTTCAGAACAAAATTGGAATATGTCTAAAAGAAAGAGAAAGAAAAAAACAAGCAGACAGTACTATACAATATGTTTGAGTATGTGCTCCAAAACCAACACCACCACTGTTTTTATACATTATATTGTATTGAGCAGCTAAACTGTTTTATTTCCAGTTCAACTGTAGTGTAATCCAAAGAGGAAGGAAAAAGTATTTCCATTTTGCAATGATAAAACTCAAGGGAGTTTCAGGTCATTTTTTCTTTATGAAAAATTCCTTCCTTTTTCTACCTATTTATGGGCTTTAGCAGATGCAGCATTTTGTTCATAACTGCTTAAGGAGTGTTATGATAGCTTGGAATTGGTCTGAGATATAAAATAGAACCAGTACCCTAAAGAATTCATGTAAAAATTCAACCAGGATTAATCTGGTCTACTGTGACTCTATTTTTTACTGAGGCAAAGGGAATTGAGGTGACATTCATAAGACTTCTATATTTTTTTTCCTCTTCACTAGCATACCAATATCATACCAATAATCCATAAGCAAGATACCAGGCTGCTTTTAAAAATGAAATATGACTTTCAAGGGGGGGGGGCGGGGGGGCAATTTATTTCCCTGTCACTTTTTTTTCTTTTTGGATCCAGGCTTTCTTTTTTACTCTGACCATTACTTCCTGCATGCAATCTACAACAATCCTCCCACGTATGACTGTATGACTGTGACCTTGTTGCTTGTATCCTAACAATTTTTATTTCCTAGTATGACGATTGCTTATTGCACCCTATGACTATTATTAAGTGTTGTACCTTCTGATTCTTGACTCTTGATGAATGTATATTTTCTTTTATGTACACCGAGAGCATATACACCAAGATAAATTCCTTGTGTGTCCAATCACACTTGGCCAATAAAGAATTCTATTCTATTATGTTCCTGTTGCCTAATTACAGTCTTTATTAATAATGCACCTTGTGTCTTTCACATTCTAACCACCCCATACTACACCTGCATAGTTAACATAATTAGGCAAAATTACAAATGTGTTTTTTTCTAGGAAATGGCTGAGCAATGTACCAAAGTGGATGAACTTTATAATAGCTGCTCGGTTTTGTTTTGTATCTTCAAATGATCAGATGAATATATATTGGAAATATTGACTGAAGGAATGCAAAAAATACTCTCCGGTATGTAGTAGGAGGTAAAGGGATTCTATTGCTCTGGTTTTGAGGTCAACCATGAAGAAATTACTTTCTTGCACTTTACTATTGGTCAATTGGAGACAGAAAATGACTGGCTCGTTTTTTTCCATACCAAGACTCTGATTTCATAGTCAGCAAAAGTGAGACCAATCCAAATTAATTTCAGTTTTTCCCATGTCTTCATTCCTTCACTAACTTCTTTTAGACAAAGATTATCCATATCAATAGACATAATCAAGGACAGGGTAATATTGTAGTTACCAACTTTGGCTACATTCTTCACAGATCTTTAATATTTCTGGGTTTCTTTTTAACATTTAGTATTGTTCTGTAAGTTTCAATATTAGTTGACATCAGGCTTTTGTATTATTTTTCTCTCTATTATCCAGTTTATAAAATCATCTCTTATCTTTTATGACATGTAATTGCCAGAATAACCAAAATAAGTCTGAGAAGTTCTTTATTTTTCATAGTTAGTTTCAAAATCTTATAGGAAAAGTGAATACTCAAAAGCCAAATTTTACAAAGAAAAACTCAAAGATTTGGATACATGACATTTTCAAATATCTGAAGGATCACAGAACTCCCCTTCACTACAAGTTTTAGGAAGGGATTTGTGTCCACTTATCAGGAATAATGGTATTTCCTACACTACTAAGGGATGCTATATATCACATATGTTCAGTAAAAATTTGTTTTGTCATGATTTATTGATAGACCAGTTTATTGAATTTGTACAAAACAGTTAACCATAAATAGAGGTCTAGAAAGTAAAATGGCTACTTACATACTAAGCCTCTATTATTTAGTGTGTGAGTGAACGCTATTATGATTCTGTTGTTTTAATCTGATTGATTTCCAATGAATTCTGCCCAGTGTAATGCTCTCTTGCATATATATGCATATATTCTGCACAAATCCTATTACTGGTTCCCCTGTGGGAAAAAGTATGAACAGCTGTATTCGCATGCAAGGTATCTGCCTAGATCTTCATATGTTTTTGAAGTAGTAAGCTACACAGAGGTTAATTAACCTCTTATTCCTGATTAGCTAAAATTTGCCTCAAATAATAAAAGCATGTTTTTATGTTTCAGTGGTCAGTAATCAATTTCCTAACAAAGGCCAAGCTATCATACTAGAAATGAAATTTCACTAATTTCTGAAATGAAAGGGGGAAAGGGTTTTTTTTTTACTTTTAAATTTCTCCAAGCTTCATTTCTATACATATAACCAAGGTATTTTTAACTAGCAACTGACCTTTTAAAATGCCTTCTCTAATATGCATAACATTAATTCTTATGCAATTGTAGGCTGATATTATAATATGAAGAAATGGTATGATTATGCTGATGATTTGATATAAGAGGCTCAGTGAACTTTACTTTGGACACATGATCATCAGTTGATACCTTTCATATGCAATCAGTCATCCTGTAAATCAAAGAGAAACTGTACTTCAAAAAGAACAGCAGATAAGGAAGCAAGTTCATTGCCTTTAAAGATTATATTCCTTTTAGAATTGCTTTCAATTTGTGAGGAAAATACCTCAAGAGTTTGTAAGCACCTCACATGAATCTTCAGATGTATTAGAGAGACTTTGAAGTTAGCTGAAAGCAAAATGAATATCTCTTACCTTCTCATAGTTTTATGGAAAGGCAGAATGGCTTCATCAGTTATAAGAACCATTTTGGCTTCCCACCAAAATCTATAATACATCTGCACTGCACAGGAAGATACTAACCTCTTTATAGAAGGTGGTGACTTTGAGACTACAAATGTTATCAATCAGTCAATCATTAAGATATGCTTGTTACATAGCCTAGACCTGAAATATCAGGTAAAGGACACATTATCATGAAGTAAATCTATCCGTGTGATTGCTAAAAAATTAACAAAATCTTGATGGCACATAATCAATCACACAATAATTACAGAATGACAATCAGATAAATTAACAATTACTTAACAATGTGATGAAAACATTTGTTCATATTCTATACTGTAGAAGCATGTAACATGATGGTTTAGGAGAGTTAAAAGAAACACAATACCAATAGCCTCAAAATTCTGATAATTATATTGCATCTCTTTTCATAAACTACATACATCTGATAAATGTATGATATTTGGATACCATGAATCCAGGGATTTCCTTTCTATTTGAGCAGTAAAACCAGATTTGTCATAAATACTATCAAAACAATGGACATTCAGGTACACACAATCTTTTTAAAGGAATACACATGTTTGAACCTGACTTTGTATATTATACTATAACTGTGTTTTAGATATCTTCTCAAAAATGTAATTTTAAAATAGAAAACCTAAAAATGATGCAGTATAAAATAGATCAGGCCTCAATATCCTTTTGTTTTATTGACAAATACAGCCGTTATAAAATTATACAGCAGCAGACCAAAAAGGAATAAAATTATATTTAGCCAATTTCCATAGAACTAGCAAATTTTATTTGAGGAAAAAAAGACTGATTCTTCCAGGATTGTAGGCAGATTCTTTAAATCTATTTTTATCTAATTAATGTTGGATCTGCTTGTCCAGATGATATAAAAGATGACTTAAATTATTTGAAGTCTCTACTAGAACTACAGATTATTGAAACAAATTTTGCTTGGCCATGAACATACAATGAGCACTAATTTATTTTTCAAAGTTGCAATGTTAGAGTTTTATCTCAACTAAAAGTTATTAAAAGCATATTATTTTATAGAACTGTCATGTTTTTCACTTCTGTGAAGCCTGTACTTCATTCTGTTTTTTACCTGTATCTAAAAACTTCATTTGTCGTGTTGAGCGACCGGTCTGTTGTTTCGCCTTTCTGGTTGATTGCTGAATTCCTCTCAGAGAATAACCCTCGCCAGGGTGAGATTTAAAGTAGCCCTCACAAGGGCGAGACAGTGGGACCCTCGCAAGGGTGAATTAGTCCTCGCAAGGACGAAGTTTAAAGTAACCCTCGCAAGGGTGAGAAAATAGCCCTCGCAAGGGCGAGATAGAGTGGGACCCTCGCAAGGGTGAGGCTAGGCAAGACTCTCACAAGAGTGACTGCCAAGCAAGCACAAGAAATAAAACACACAAAACACAAGAGATCTTAAAATGAGGCAACACTTTGAGCCTGGGGGAGATGGGATTCCCTGGCTGCCCTGGAACAGATGGAAATGTCCGGGCTTCTGCTTCTTCTGCTCCTTTCTCCTCCCCCAGGCTTTTTTTCTGTCCTCTTTTATTGTGCTAATCCAAGGGAGGGGGTGAGAGAGGAAATTTACAGAAAGGTAAAGAGACACAATGTTAATCTTTTTAGACCAGTTTACGTGACATGAGCCACATACTCTATAGCTGCTATTTTGTAACTGCTATAGACAGGCATATCTTCTTGGAATACACATTCTTGTCTGGGGTTATTCTTTTATTTAACTTCCTTCCTGTCAGTGCTTTCCTGCTGAGCTGAATACGTGCTTTCCAGCAAGATTTCTTCTTGTGGAAAAATACAAGACAGAACCAATGCAAAATAGTCACATTCATTTCCAAAATATAATGCAAGTTGTTGCAATGAATGTGTGAATTTCCTCAATTTTCTTCGCACTATGAGAACTAAAATAATAAATTGTTTTTAAATAATGGAAAATATTAAGACAAGCAACTAAAGAAAGTAGCAACATATGCCACATTTGATATAAAAAAAAATAAACCATTTCTCATCTGTATCAACATTCTGCCACAATTGAAATTAAGGGTCTAAATGAAAACAGATAAAAGATTTTTTTCAAAAACAACACAGGTTTAAAGTAAATAAGCTCATGGCATTAAATGAGCTATAAATAGATTAGGAGAACACTTGCATGCTGGCACTTATGAATAAGTGTTCTTCAAAGGTTCTTCAAAGGTTCTTAAACTTATGAAAAGGGTATTTCATGTACACCAGTCTATAAATCTTTTGGATTAGACCAGGGGTGGGATTCAAACTTTTTAACAACCGGTTCTGTGGGCATGGCTTAGGTGGTGGGCATGGCTTGGTGGTCATGTTATTGGCTGGGGGTGCCCAACTCAATATCACTCAAGGCACACATCTCCTCACCTGGCCTCTCATGACTGTGGGGATGCTGTAACAGTCTTAAGTGTGAAAAACGGTCATAAGTCACTTTTTTCAGTGCCATTGTAACTTTGAATGGTCATTCCACACAAGCAAAGTACCAGCAAAGGAGGGGAAAGAAACTCCAGAGAAGTTCCAGAGACAGGAAGTCTAGTCCTGCCAAGAATGTAATAAGGGTTAATGGAGAGGCAGTTTCTGCAAGCAATACCAGAATGTTTCCTTCCTGCCTTCCTTACAGGATTAGGCCAGTAATTTCTTCTAACAACTGGTTCTCTGAACTACTTAGAATATTAACAACCTGTTCTAGCAAATAGGTGAGAACTGGTAGAATCTCACCCCTGGATTAGACCAAATCTCAACCAGAGAGTTCAAGAAATCCATAAGCAAAAATAAAGGCAACAATTTATTGTTCAAAAGCTTCCCTGTCATAACTTTTCTGAACATGTACTATATTTGACTTCATCCTGCCATGTGATAGATGTAGAAATGTAGGATAGGTGAA
Source organism: Pseudonaja textilis (assembly GCF_049901715.1). Taxonomy (NCBI): domain Eukaryota; kingdom Metazoa; phylum Chordata; class Lepidosauria; order Squamata; family Elapidae; genus Pseudonaja; species Pseudonaja textilis. The sequence goes on from NC_141996.1 coordinate 47,778,782, forward strand.
TAAAACAATGGTTTTAGTTGACATAGATAGCACTGTTTGTAAGATTATTCCTGGAGTTAGTAATTGAGTTGGAATAGTTGATTGGTGGGGTTATTTTGGGGGCATAGGGGGAGGAAAGGGTAAAATCCAGAAAAGCTAAGGAAAAGAAAAGCCTGCCTGCCTGCCTTCCTTCCTTCCTTCCTTCCTTCCTTCCTTCCTTCCTTCCTTCCTTCCTTCCTTCCTTCCTTCCTTCCTTCCTTGTCTTACAGTGTTTGGAACAGGCAAGAGAGACAAAGGTGATGTTCCAAATGTGCTTTTATTGCATTGTTAGAACTTCTGATTCAGTACAGGTCTTTTGTTATTCTTATTCCTGAGATTTACTTCACTCTAGGATCTCAAAGCAATGCATAATACACTTTGTTGTTCCATTTTTGCTCATAAACTATCCCTCACTAATCTGAATTATTCCATGTGTTTATCTCCCACCAAGCCCAATTAGCTGTGCTGCCCATAAGTATGATGAGTGTTGTAGGATGCAAATAAAACTGAGGAAAGGAGTCTCAAATCAACCCAATGTTGATTCAGTTAAACATAATAATTCTTTTTCTTTTTAATAATACATTTCACAATCATATCAGAAGAATCACAGAGATTAATGAGTTATGTAAATACAGCAACATTATACACTGCTCAAAAAAATAAAGGGAACACTTAAACAACACAATGTAACTCCAAGTCAATCACGCTTCTGTGAAATAAAACTGTCCACTTAGGTAGCAACACTGATTGAATCAATTTTACATACTGTTGTGCAAATGGAATAGACAACAGGTGGAAAGCATAGGCAGTTAGCAAGACATCCCCAATAAAGGAGAGGTTCTGCAGGTGGTGACCACAGACCACTTCTCAGTTCCTATGCTTTCTGGCTGATGGTTTGGTCACTTTTGAATTCTGGCGGTGCTGTCACTCTAGTGGTAACATGAGACGGAGTCTACAACCCACACGAGTGGCTCGGGAAGTGCAGCTCATCCAGGATGACATTATCAATGTGAGCTATGGCAAGAAGGTTTGCTGTGTCTGTCAGCATAGTGTCCAGAGCATGGAGGCACTACCAGGAAACAAGCCAGTACATCAGGAGATGTGGAGGAGGCCATAGGAGGGCAACAACCCAGCATCAGGACCACTACCTCCGCCTTTGTGCAAGGAGGAACAGGGGGAACACTGCCAGAGCCCTGCAAAATGACCTCCAGCGGGCCACAAATGTGCATGTGGCTGCTCAAACCATCAGAAACAGACTCCATGAGGATGGTATGAGGGCCCGACATCCACAGGTGGGGGTTGTGCTTACAGCCCAACACCGTGCAGAACATTTGGCATTTGCCAGAGAACACCAAGATTGGCAAATTCACCACTGGAGCCCTGTGCTCTTCACAGATGAAAGCAGGTTCACACTGAGCACATCTGACAGATATGACAGGGTCTGGAGATGCTGTGGAAAACGTTCTGCTGCCTGCAACATCCTCCAGCATGACCAGTTTGGCAGTGAGTCAGTAATGGGGTGGGGTGGCATTTCTTTAGGGGGCCGCACAGCCCTCCATGTGCTCGCCAGAGGTAGCCTAACTGCCATTAGGTACCGAGATGAGATCCTCAGACCCCTTCTGAGACCATATGCTGGTGCGGTTGGCCCTGGGTTCCTCCTAATGCAAGACAATGCTAGACCTCATGTGGCTGGAGTGTGTCAGCAGTTCCTACAAGACAAAGGCATTGATGCTATGGACTGGCCCGCCCATTCCCCAGACCTGAATCCAATTGAGCACATCTGGGACATCATGTCTCGCTCCATCTACCAACGCCACGTTGCACCACAGACTGTCCAGGAGTTGGGGGAAGCTTTAGTCCAGATGTGGGAGGAGATCCCTCAGGAAACCATCTGCCATCTCTTCAGGAGCATGCCCAGGTATTGTAGGGTGGTCATACAGGCACGTGGAGGCCACACACACTACTGAGCTTCATTTTGACTTGTTTTAAGGACATTACATCAAAGTTGGATCAGCCTGTAGTGTTTTTTTTTTTCACTTTAATTTTGAGTGTAACTCCAAATCCAGACCTCCATGGGTTGCTAAATTTGATTTCCATTAATAATTTTTGTGTGATTTTGTTGTCAGCACATTCAACTATGTAATGAACAAAGTATTTAATAAGAATATTTCATTCATTCAGATCTAGGATGACCTATTTTTGTGTTCCCTTTATTTTTTTGAGGAGTGTATATTCTGTCAGAAAACAAAATATTACTGAAACGGAGAATCATTTATAACTTTGAAGGTATTCATGGTTTTTGGTAATTGCAATGATTAAAACTGGTAAAAAAATTCATTCTGAACTTAATTGTTTTTCAAGGTATGATGGAAATTATTCAAATTCAAAACTTCAAGAACAGCCTATCTTATTAAAACTGTCTAAGAAAAAGCCTAGGCTTGGGCGTAGCTGTATTTAAAATAAAAAATATGTCTCACATGAGAATTAAACATTTATTGTATTGGAACAAAATATCATCACTTACATATCTGACTAGTCTAGCTAGATGCAGAAACACACTGTTTTCTTTTTAAAGAATAAATAGGAAGAGATAGAGCAATTGTGCTAGAAAGAATTTCTGATGTGTCAATTAAAAGCAGCATTTCAACAGCAGCAAAATGACTATTTCACAGACACTAGCAAGAAAGACTTAAACTTTCACTCTGTGTTGGGATCAAGACAAAAAATTACTAAGATATAGTACAGAGAAATATGTAACTACCCAAGAAATACATCACCAGAGTTTCCTAACTTTTTTTTTCTTTTTTCTGCCTTTTGGGGTAAATGGCTGAGAGAGTGACTAACCCAAAGTAACCCAGATGGCTTTCATGCTGATATCTGTTTTAAAAAGTGCTTTGATCCATTTCTGAAACAATCTGTGCAGAATATTGCAAAAATGAACTCAAAGGGGATTTGTGTTTTCATGTCACTTGCATATACAAAATAGAGATCCGACAGGAAGAAGAGATGCGGAAACTTTACAAAACCAAGAAGCAATCTGAGATAAAAAAAATTTCTGGAAGCCTCCTATGCATTATTCTGTTAACATGCATTGATAAAAATAACTTGCTGGTTACAATTTCACTGACAGTTTCAGAACATTGTTATTATTAGTTATTGTGTTTATTAATTTTTCTTAATAATTAATTTTAGGGCATGGGATTTGAGGTGTTAGTATGAACCCATAATGTGCTATGTTGTTTAGATTGCTTTAGAACATTGGATGCTCTCTCTGTATTGTTATGTTTTAAACTATCTTATGCATGCTTTTTTTTTTTTACTCATTGTAACTCAAGAGTTGCTTTGTGAAATGGAGAGCTATATAAACTTTGGAGAATTTGGCACAAAATTTCAATCAATAAATAAAACTAATAATTGAAAGATTTTATTGAACATCTCCTTGACTGCCTTTCTTTGGATGGGGGTGGGGCAGAAAACCAAACAATATAAAAAGGAAAAAAGAAAGCTTATCTAATTTTCACTTCCTGGATTAATTTTGAATTTGGGGATTACTTATTTAAATTGCACATGCAGTTTCCAGTTCCCAAAATATTCTAAGCTGCATAAATGCCGTAAATATATGTTTTAATGTAATTTATGAAAAAAAATGTTATTTTGAAGGGAACAGACAACTAGAAATATACAATTGATAAAGAATATATTCAAAATGTCATTACTAAATATAAAGTATGAGCTGTTTATTTTTAAACAATATAGTGAGGAAATAAATTCAAAAGGTTAGTATTATTGTGGGGAGAGACAAACTGTCTTGTTGCTATTTTCTGTCATTTCTACTGTTAATACCATTATTTTTATAACAGCAGAACTTTAAATGATTTCCCAGATATTATTAAGTAAAAATGGAGCTATGGGCAAACATGAAATGTGACACTTTACTATCTTTTTCTTTATTATAAATACATTTGTATGTGAACCTGTATGTTTGTTTGTTTGAGTTCATGCATACACTTGATTCTTCAAGGTCATGAGAATGCTTATGAGTATGTCCAGCTTTTTTGCTGATCATTTTGCATTTCCCAGCATGTTATACATTAGGATAACAATTTTCTTCGTGAAAGATTTCAGCATTATACTATTAAGAAGTAAACCTTTCGAGAACATGTAAGTACAGAAAGAACTATATGATATTTGTTCACCAGATATAATTCAAAGTTCTCTTCATAGATGGCAGGTCTTTTTTATGTGAAAGAATGTGCACTGCTTAATTAGATTTTCACATAACAAAGCATCAGTGACCCACACAGCTGAGAAACTGCATCTCTGAAGGAAGGCTTCCCAAAGTGTGCATCATAAAAAATGTTATATTTCATTTTAAGCACAAGTGATTATCTAGGGGGAATAATTACACACTCTTTATTGCATCTATGATGTCTCCTGAACTTTTAAGATGTTAATTGAAGTCCAGATAATCCCCCATAAGACCAAATTAAGCACTCTCTTTACTGTCTGAGAAATTTATTTCTCTTGTAGTCATATTACTTGCCTTCATGTAAGTGCAAATATAGTCCTCACAATCTTAAAGACTTTTGACAGTTGACTTATATTTCCTTTGCTTTGAAAAAGTTTTTCATCTGTGAATTTTCTTCATTTTTTTCAGTACAAGTTCTCTTCAGGAGAGAATATTTGAGGCTAATAATTATTTTTCCATTAACATACTCAAAATTCATATAAAGCAGTATATATTTTGACAAAAATATTAAATGACACATGAGGAAATCAATGTTATACAGGCCAACCCTATATACAGGCCAGTTCTGGTCAAGGCTAGGATTTCATCCACCTCTCTCACAAAGGGCATTTGTGAGAAGTTATCTACTAGATATGAAAGAAGAAAAACTATAACAACCTCATGAGTATTTGACAGAAGTCTGACAGGGTTGTGTCTCATTTCTGCACCAAGAACTTCTCTGTATATGCAATTAAAAATAAGGAAGCATTTATTGAAAACTTCTTGTGAAACTTTGGCTATTGTCCAAAATTAAAAATTCACTCTGAAAAATTCATGTCTTTTTATATTTTGTCTTTATCTTTTTTGATGATGGGTAGAGCAATAGTTTATATTTCAAGGAACCATTATATTTATATTTTGCCTTCTATTCTGGAGTTCCAGGTAAGATATATGGGGAAATCCTTCTCCTATGTCTTCCTGCCTGCCAGCCTGTCACTTGAGCACCATCACTTGAAACTTTGAAGAAAAGATTGGACTCCCATATGTCAGAAATGGTGTAGGGTCTCCTGCTTGGGCAGAGGGTTGGACTAGATGACCTACAAGGTCCCTCCCAACTCTGATTATCTGTTATCTGCCTGCCTGCCTGTCCCCCCCTCTCTTTCTCTCTCTCTCTCTCACCCTGTGTGTGTGTGTGTGTGTGTGTGTGTGTGTGTGTGTGTGTGTGTATGCACGTGCATACATATGCATTTAAAGTTAACCTCATATTTATGGTTTTATTTTGTTTATCAAGTTGCAGCTGCTGCTTGAAAAATATTTTTACAATATTATAATCCATCTTGGGTATTTGAAAACACATTTAATCTGTAATCTTATAAATATTTTCCTGGTCTTTGAATTGAGGTCATTGAGATTTTCTTCTGAAAAGACATGCATTTCTACCAACTTTCCACAGAAAAATTACCCTATATTTTTCTATTAAATTTTATTCAATTTGATGAAAGAGAAATTGCTTTTTTTGCCTGAGTTCAAGAGAAATGGTCATGATCATGAACAGACTTTTGTATTTTTGAATATACATAGTTATGTGGGGCCAAAAACTTTATGAGAATATCCTGTGTTTTAGGCTATCTCCCCTCCAGTGACTTGCATTCTGTCTTCTCATTTTTCAATTAATCTCAAAGGAAAAGCTCACAAAGGAACTTACTCCTCTGGGCTGTTCAGACTGAGAAGTATGGCAGCTAGAAATACCATCAGAAAAGAATATATGTAGCTCTGTGTTGAACTATGGAGTCCTTGGTGCTTTCTCAACTTCAGAGAGCACCAAGGACTCCACAGAAAGAAATTCTTCAGGTGACTAGAAAGACATGGAATAAAAAACAGCAGCAGTAGAGCCTTACACTTACAACAATAATTATAATTCCAAAGTACTAAGAAGAATTCAAAAGAAATTGTCAAGAAGCCTAAGAAAAATGGTAACATACACACCCAATAAACCTTTTTCACAAGAAAGAAAACTTTTGAAAAATGACAAAGTAGATTTTGATATTTATCCCCACTGTCAGTAAGAAAATATGCATGTAAACATAATGTTATTTTCTTGTACTAGTTTTATTTGTATGATTTATCTAGAGCCTTAGTCTTGATAAGTGACACACAGTTTTAAGTGACACACAGGTAAAATAGAAAAAAAATAACATTGAGATAAATTAGAAAGTGACACTTTTGTGGTGATTATTCAATGAGATCTCATGATTGATAACAGTTATTATTATTTTTTTTACTAAGCTTTATATCTTTAAAATAAGAATTATTTATGAAATTTTATCAAACTACATATTATGGTTGGGAAATAGCTCTCTTTTATATAACCTTATTCAATAAAGGAAATAAAAAATGAAGCTGAATGTCAACTCTGAAGTGAACCTGGCTGAAGTCATCTTGTGCTGCCTCACAGTCAAAACAAAAAGTTTTCCTGTGGGAACCAAGATCATCATAACAGGGGCTGTTGAAGGAGAGGAGTAGTGACCAAGCAGCCTGCCAGCTATATTCATTGGACAATGTGACCAGTGACATCTGGGAGGGGGGATTTATAGGTTAATGCTCTTTTAATTAGGTGAAAACTGCAGGAAACATTTAGAGTTGGCTGTGCTGAGTGTTGTGGTCCACTGGCAGCCTGTGGAACTGGCAGCAGAGTTGGACAGTGGGCCAGTCCTGGCCAGCAGAGTTGAATATGGGCCAGTCCTGAAGTCTGGGGAGGACTCAGATGAGGGATCTGCATCTGACACAGAGATGGGGCCAGGGCCATCTGAGAGTTATGTGCTGACTCTGGAGCCTCCAGAATCTGACATCAGTGAGGCAGAGGAACAGGGGGAGCCTGTTCCCAGTGCGTGCTTGTGCAGAGCTGCCAGATGGCAAGAACAGTTAAGACAGAAGGGGCAATTTGGGAGTAAGGCATGGAGATGATTGGCCCCTCCAATAAGACATAAAGGTGGAAGAAAGGGACATGAACCTTTGCAGGAATCAACTTTGTTCATTCTGGTCAGTTTAAAATCTGAAGCTCAATGTTGAGTTTGTGCTCCATTTGGCCTCATACAGCTCATTGGCAATTTAATCATTGGCAGCATTTTAAGGGAGATAAAGGTGGGTGCTTATCAGCCTTATCCCAAAAGACTGTGACAGATTTCTGTTGGACTATTCATAAACTGTTTCGGACTCATTATGGACTGTGAATGCATATAATTCACAGCTGTTGAAATAAAAACAAGGTTTTTGGGAACAGCATGTGATTGTTACTGTCTCAGGAAGCCTTGGTCAGAACATTGATATGATGCATCCAATAAACATGTTCTTTGACGAATCTACCTGCCTCAGAGTTCTGCTTTCAATGGGTGTATTACTCAGAATGCTGGCACTGAAATTATGACATACTTTCTGTTCTTTGTTTGCCCAGGAAGGGTTCTGGTAACATTTTCATGAATTGAATCTTGAATTTTGAGTGCATATTATCCCAGGGCACAAATCTGAACAACAATAAAAAATAATCAAGGAAAATTATAATACAGGTAAACTTTCAAAGTTCAGTTTTTAAATAGTGGCATTTGGCACAGCCATTGACAAAAATGAAAAACACATCACATAATCATATAGCACCTTGGGAACTCAAAGCTATTTCATGAAAATAGTTTTATTTTTACATTAGTTGGAAATAACAACGCAGATATGAAAACAGTTGCTGTCAAATTCACAGTAGTAAGTCTTTGCTTTCATTTGCCATTTCATAAATGAACAATGATGTATGTCTTTTTATGCAAACTCTAGCAAAGCAGCTCAGCTGCATTAAATACTCAACATATCAAGGATGCCAGCAATTTTTTTTTGTATCAAAGCATGGCTTGTCTGCTTATTTTTTTTTTTTTGAAGAATATATTTTGTTAAAAATAAAGGTAGAGAAACTATATTTCTCAAGAATTTTTTTTTGATGGAAAATGATAAATGTGAACATTTTTATTAAGTCAAAGAAAAATTATTTTTCTATTATAAATATTATAACTGCATACACTTCAGGAAAGGTTTTCTGGCTCATGTGGAGTCCAGAAGCTGCCATGACAATTGCTCTTAGTAGACATACAAGGGTGTGGTATTATTATTATGGCGGATGATATATAGATCTTTGGATGAAAGCCAGAAAAACAAAGTACATAGAAACTGTTATGATATGTATAGAATAACCCTTGAGTAACAAGGATATGTACATGGAAATGTTTATGAGAGTAGTTATGAATACTTATTCAGCCACACAGAGATACACTAAATTGAGTTAAAGTTTACTTTAAGAAATAGCACAGTCCAATAAATGGTCCAGGTCATATACGTTTAACAGTCCAAAGAATATCTAATTACAAAGTCTTCTTACCAGTTGCCTTTATCATTTACAGTAAACAAAGATATCAAAGTATAAGCACAGCATAAATACAACCTTAGATAGCAACAGAATGTTAGAGAGACAGCATGTCAGAGATACAGCATGTCAGAGATACAGCATGTCAGAGAGAACAAGCTATGATCTCTAGCTCTCTCTTATGGCAATCTGCAATACAATCAACCAATCAGAACACAGTACAAATCAATACAGTGATTTTGTCTTAAAGCTACAAAGCATACATTGTTGGTTTATACATTGCCAACCCAACTAATTGGTGGACAGATACCTAACAGAAACCATACTTTTAATATTGTCTAGCTACCAGAATATTAGATGTTTGGTCTAAAGCATAGCAAAATAAATAATCTAATAGATTTATTTTTCATTTTTTAAAAAATCTACAGAGTTCAATAAATTTTGTATTATGTATTTGGTTCAGAGCTGAATAAAAACCTTCAGTGAAGAAATAAGTAAAGCTACTCCATTTATTAGTTTCCTTGAGCAAGCTAATAGGTAAAACAGATAAATAATTTTTCTGACTAAATACAGAAAAATTAATCTATTAATTACAGAAGTGTATCCCTCTGCTCTTGTCTAAGTAATCAAGGCTTCTCTGGTGAATTTTTCCCTACACCTGAAGAACAAAATTTCTCCAATAATAATTATTAGAGATTGCTAATTCATTACATAGCTGACTCAGTTTGAAGCTTAATATCAATTATCTAGCATACATCACTAATAGGTAGCAGGATCAATTCAGAACAAAGCTACTATTACTCAAAAGTAGAATCCTATGATGCTTCACTTTGATTAAATCAACGTATGGAGACACCAAAAGGAAAAGCACTATAAAAACATACCAGTGAAATAAGATATTCACTGCTTTCACAAATTTTTAGCATTTTTAAAATTTCTAATCAATTATCCCAGTCCAGAATAAGCCACAATGAATTAATACGAGAGACTAAGCCAAAGCCAAACACTTGATATTTATTTATTAACTGCCCGGGTTTGAGATGATATTCTATCTCACATATGTGTAATATATGAATCTACATATCATCAGATTGATTAAACTTTTCATATAGTGGAGCATAACATATTAAAAAATGTTAAAAGTAATATCCATTATTGTAGTGTATCAATAAATTCAAGAGGAAAAAAAACATAGAAAAAAAGCATATAGATTTTCCTGTTTAACTTTTGATATGTTTTAAAATAAAAGTTATTAGATTCAGTTTTAAAAAGCAGAAACACTAGACTTTTATAGGCTTCAAGTAGAATCTAAGGGGTTTTTTTTGTTTATTTTGCTCCTTTGATGAATGTCTCCATGTGACAGTTAAGAAACAGAAGAAAAGAATAAGATGAAAGAAGTTGGAAATGTCTCTATTGTATGACATAATGGGGGGATCAGTCTCTAACAGGTCTATAACAGATAATCAGAGTTGGAAGGGACCTTGTAGGTCATCTAGTCCATCTAGCCCAAGTGGGAGACCCTACACCATTTCTGACAAATCTCAGTCCAATCTCTTCTTGAAAGTCTCAACTGATGGTGCTCCCACAACTTCTGAGGGCAAGCTAGTTCCATTAGTTGATTGTTCTCACTGTCAGAAAGTTTCTCCTTATTTCCAGGTTAAATTTCTCCTTGTTCAGTTTCCATCCATTATTCTTTGTCTGGCCTACAGGCACTTTAGAAAATAGCTTGACCCCTTCCTCCCTGTGGCAGCCCCTCAAATATTGGAACATTGCTATCATGTCTCCCCTGGTCCTTCTCTTTACTAGACTAGCCAAGCCCAGTTCCTGCAACCGTTTGTTTTATGTTTTAGCCTCCAGTCCCCTAATCATCCTGGTTGCTCTTCTCTGTACTTTTTCTAGAGTCTCAACATCTTTTTTATAATGTGGTGAACAAAACTGGATGCAGTACTCAAAGTATGGTCTTACTAAGGCTTTATAGAGTGGTATTAGTACTTCCCTTGATCTTGATTGTATTCCTCTGTTAATACAATTTAGGATTTCATTAGCTTTTTTGCCAGCTGCTGCACACTGCTGGTTCATATTTAGCTGGTTGTCCACTAGGACTCCAAGATCCCTCTCACAGTTACTGCTATTGAGCCTGGTTTCACCCAGTCTATATGTGTATTTCTGGTTTTTCTTGCCTAAGTGTAGGACTTTACTTTTCTCTACATTGAATTTCATTTTGTTAGATATGGCTCAGTGTTCTAGTCTGTCAAGATCCATCTGGATCTTGAGCCTATCTTCTTGGGTATTAGCGATTCCTGCCATCTTAGTATCATCTGCGAATTTGGTAAGTTCCCCTTCTATTCCCTCATCTAAGTCGTTAATGAAGATATTGAAGAGTACTGGGCCTAAGACGGAATCTTGTGGCACCCCACTGCTTATTTTCCTCCATGTAGACTTAAACGTTGAGTATGGTTTGCCAGCCAGTTGTGAGTCCATCTAGTGGTGGTGCAATCTATTCCACTTTTTTCCCCTTTCCTTTCCAGGGAGGGGAGAGGCAGTGCCCCTCAACCTGCAAAGTGGTCCCCCTTTCTTCACCACCCCTACAAGGTGGTTCCAGTTCTGATTGGGACCCTTCAACGAGAGAGCTTGGAGCAAAACCATGCACAATCACAGATTCTGCTTCAACATGATGGAAGCACAACTGGAAGTCAATAATATAAAATCTTGTGGAATGGAATTCACACTGTACTTTCCTAATATATTTTTTTGCAGAAGTTTTTAACTTTGCAGTATCAGAAACCTCTAGACTGATTAATAAATTAAGGAGAGAAGCAACCTAGAACTAAGGGGAAATTTCCTGACAATTAGAACAATTAATCAGCAGAACAACTTACCTACAGAAGTGGTGAATGCTCCAGCACTGGAGTTTTAAGAAGAGATTGAACAACCTTTTGTCTGAAATGGTACAGGATTTCCTGCCTGAGCAAGGGGGTTGGACTAGAAAATCTCCAAAGTCCCTTCTAACTCTGTTATCCTGATTAATGAATAAGTATTTATTCCTACTTCACAAGTCATTGTCATTATCATCAGCCATTCATCGTAACTGACTCTCAGCCACTCTATGGATCAGCATTCTTCATAATCCTCTGTCATGCACTGCCTCCTTCAGATCCACATGGTCATCCCCATTTGATCCTTTATAGCAGTGGTCACTAACCAGTGGGCTGGGGACCACTGGTGGTCTGCAAGAAAATTTTGGTGGTCCACAGAGAAATGTCACCCCCAAAGCACCCCCCAAAGCAATTAATCCAGGCTGTGCAGGAATACAAAGCTGCACCGTCCACCTGGCCCATGGGAACACAAGGCTTGCGTTGCTTGTATTGCGAACAACATGAGGTAGTGAGGGGAGGGGGGAAAGGGCGGAGGGGGAACTTGCCCCTCTTGTTCCATGTGCCTGGCATGGCCACTGTGCTGCTACTTTCTGCTTCTTTCTTCTTCTGCTTTTGGCTGCATGCAAGAAAGCATCAAAAGTCTTTCTTTCTCTTCCCACAACCTCTGCCAGAAATGAGTCTTTGGGACCCTACAAAGCATCTTGCTCCAAGAGGCTGCACCAGCAAAGACTCATTTCTGGTGGAGTTGGGAAGAGAAAGAAAGACGTCTGCTGCTTCTGCTGTTTTCCTTGCATGAAGCCAAAAGTCTCTCTCCCCCTGAGAACGGAGCTGGAGACTGTATCCTGCAATCCCAAATAAAGAATGATCAATCATTAGGAAAACGGGGTGGAGAATTTTCCTGCAGACTTTTTGGGGGATTTTCCCAGGGCTTCTGGTCCACAAGATTTAAAATTATGAGTTTGGTGATTCCTGAGGTGCAAAATATTGGCAACCCCTGCTTTATAATGTCCAACCAGAAAGTACTAGGGAGCCCCCTTCTCCTTTTTCCACTGATTCACAAGTATAATCAATTATTTAACTAGAATTATAGATGGGTAGGAAATAAGCATAACTTATCACAAGGATTTCTCAAACTTTTCATGCTGCAACCACTGCATAAGAATTGCCTAGGCAAAGGCAGGAAAGCATATTGTGAGTTTTGACTTAACCTATGGTTTGTTTGCACAAGGAGGATCAGATGTGCAAAAACTGTGTGACTTTCTCTGCAATGACTATCGCGATAGGGTAACAAACTACAGTTGAATTTTTAACCTACTGAATGGATCTAGCATTAAAGAAGAAATCATCATACTTCCCTGTAATAAACCTGCCATTGTCTGTAAGGTTTATAAAAATACATTTTCCCTAAGTACTTGGAATACTGTACATGTCTGTGACAGTTGTATACATTTAAGATTAGTAATGCAGAAGTCATATTCACCCTGTACAGTTCAATAACCTTATACTTAAAATGTCAAGCCAGTCACTACAAATAGTGATTTAAGAATGAGAGTAATTAATGTGTCACTTGCTGAAACTTGGATGATATAAAAATAGTGTCAATCTGAGATGTATAACTTCAGAAACTTCACCTCTGCTATTCTCTTTCTAGAAATCCCCTCACTTTTCATTATTTTTTTTTCTGTTCTCCTAGATCCACTATTGGCAATATACAGCTGGTAACAGAGCTACAGCAGATGAAAACATTTTCTGCATATTAACTTTCCAATGTTTATAAGCATCCAAGCTATAAAAAATCAGCCATCTTTCTTAAGGAGATCACATATGAAGATAGGAATCTCACACTTTGTCCTTCATACAATAGGATTGTTTATTTGAGATTACATGATAATATGGGCATGAGAATTAGTGTCCTTTCTATAGAAGAGTAAGAGATTAATTTTAACTGTGCTAGCCTTTGTTTTATACACAACTGCATTAGTGTAGTATCTGGTTGGTCCATTTTTACCACACTGCATGTTTGAAGTATAAAACATTTATTTTTATTTATTTGATTTGTCAATCACTTACAAGATAATAGGTATAAGGATAAACATAGTTATGAATACAAGAAATGAGTACATATAAGAAAAATAAAAGAAACAATAGGACAGGGATGGTAGGCACTTTGGTGCACTTATGCACACCCCCTATAAGTATAAAATTTATAGTATAAAACATGTCCCTTTGTGTATACAGCTACATCATACATGCATGAGTAGGGCTTAGATTATATACATACATACATGAAATATTTGCTAGAGGAATTTACAGCAATTTACAAGGATAGGAAACTTAAGGATCTTGTTCTCAAAGTAAAAGTTGGAATTAAAAGTATATTGCTTTGCATCTTCACAATATACAAATATAAAACAGCAGGATTTCCCCCAAGACGCCATGATGACTGACAGGGAGATTTGTTTCTCTTGCTGACGAATAGCTGATTTTTGCTGCCAAAGTGGGTTCTTTGGCAGCCTGTTCCCTAGATCTGAGTGGGAGCAGCTAGGAATGACCTCAGATGACCCTCAGACAACTGTGGATCCTCCTGAGAAGACGAATCTTGGGGACTGCAAGATTCCATCTTTCCTCTCAGCTGTTTGAGGTAGGTTTTTTAAAGCACACCTGTGTTTTAATTCTACTGTTTGAATCTTCTCTTTTATCTTGTTTTATCTTTCAAAAGTTAATTGGCTGTTTGAGGGCCGATTTACTTTAACTCCTTGCTGGATTTTAACATGAATTCTTTAAAGTTTTTTCCAATGTTTTACTCTACTGTTCTGAATTACTTTCACTTTCTCCTTGTGGAAGTCAAAGGAGATTTTCTGGCTAATGAAAGTAACCTGTTTGGATTTTCATTTGTATCAGATTTCCACTACAGAGATTTTAGATTTTCTAACTTTTAAAAAGCTCTAGTCTTAATTTTTTAATGTTTCATGGAAATCTTATTTGTTTTATTTTTAAAAAACATTCTTCTATATTGTGAGAAATATTATCTCAACATTCTTTATGGCTACTTTGTTACAGTATATCTAATCCCCCTGGCCTTGAAAGGAATTGTTTATGTCTGGTTGTGAACGTCCAGTAACAACACTATATTAAAAATGCAAACGAAATACCAACTTAACTCCTCTGGAAAGCCATAAAAAAAGAATGTCTTTTAACCTACAAGTTCAAATTGAAATCTTTGGTAAAAGGCTCAACAAAATAACAAGGGTTTTAAATCAACCTAAAGAGGCTATCCAGACATAAGGAATTGTAGCCAAACCAAACTCACAACTGAATGGATTGGAATCTAAATTGCTGTTGGAATATTTAAAGGAGAAGGAATTGGGCTTGGAAACTACAGCTTTGTGGGAGAAAGTTGAAGGTGATATGGATTCTAAAGATTTGAAGTTAATAGAATCGATGAGTGATGAACTGGACTTTCTTTAAAAGATCGGTGGTAATTGTAGCCTGGATTTACTATATCTAATTCGAAAACAATTTGGACTGGACTTTTTGGAGAAAATGGATCAACCACAGAGGTTTATGACTTTGGGGAATAAGACACAATTTTTGAGACAATATTCAACAAAAATTTTGAGAAATTTTATTATTAAGAACCAAATGAGGATATTTGATTCTGGTGGATCAGAAATAATGGTTTTATATTTATCACAGAGAAGAAGCTGTTGTAGATTTTTTTACAATTTAAATACAATAATAGAGTGCTAACAGAGGGTTTTGAATTTTAACTTTGTTGTTGGCTCATTACTGTTGTTAATTACTTTGCCTTTATACAGAGTAGATAAGTGACAGGTCAAATTGGTTTCAAATAGAGGAGGAAGTTTATAAATTTTGGGCCTGCTTCACAAAAGGGGACTAATATTGTTCCGATATGTTAATCAGTATACAACTAGAAGGGATAATACATGTATATGTGGGTTTTGCCTTTTGTATTTTTAATGTACTTTTTTTTCTTTTCTAATGTTTTGTATGTCTTGTTTTGTTTTGTAAAATTTCTTTTTCTTTATTTGGGAGGGAGATTGCATTTTATCTTAATTTTCTGAATAAAATAAAAACAATATTTTTTTAAAAAAGGAACATGAAACAGCGAAAGGGATTTCCATGTGTTATTGAGATCTAAGGCACAGAAGCACGTGTCCTTTGTAAAATCAATGTTTTTGTGCTTTCAGGTGGTTCCAGTCTTTATTTTCTACATTAGGTAATTTTCAGCTAAAAATAGTTCCAACAACATGTGAATGGGATATCTAACACAACAAACTGTAGAACTGGCCATTGCTTTAGATCTAACTGCTACAGTAATAACTTATTGGAAGATGATTTCTTAAAATAACTATATTTGCAATTTTGTAATTTTAAGCAAAAATTTATTTCTTGGCTTGCATTTTGAATCAATTTAGAAATGCATTGTCTTTCCAATGGAACTACTATACCATACGAAAAATTACAGACAATTTAACTGCTGATCAGATATTTAAATTAAATAAAACTGTCCCAACATTTTGTAAATAAAAATATTTCAATATTTTGCTTAATTTATTTCTTCATAGTTTCATCCATAGTTCTATTGTTCTAGAACACAAACCCTGTTCTCTTTCTCCATGTTTTCTTTTTTTATGGATACCTGAAGTTTCATGAGCAATTTAGCACCCCCAAGAGCTTTGGACTCTTGCAGTGCAGTACTTAAATGCATATTGCAGGTTGACTCTGCCCACCATCTGGAGTTCTGATGGGCTCAAGGTTAACAGCTTTCCATCCTTGTGAGGTCAGTAAAATGAGGACCCAGATTCTCGGGGGCAATATGCTGACATTATAAACCTCCCTGAAAGTGCTGTAGCTCTATGGGGCCATATATAAGTTTAAATGCTATTATTAAAATTCTGTTAGACAATATTCTTCATCAGAACTGTTTTTTGTTCTCAGGTATGGGAAAAGAAGAGAACGGTAAGTTTGCAACTTATACTGACACTGAACATTTTATCTGGATTTCATCGGGGAACTTCAGTCATTAGCTTTGGGTCCCATGTGTGAATATTCATGTTTGGAAGGGATTGTGATATCAAATATCTGAGCAGGGGGTTGGACAAGAAAACGTCCAAGGTCCCTTCTAACTATTCATTCTGTTATCTCCTTCTGCATATTCCTAATACTATTTATCTTTTCACCTTTTCTGTATTTCCTTTTTTTCCCCATTCCAGTTTATGTATTCATGTTTCCAAATACTTACTGAAGACCCAGTATAAAATAAAACAAATAGTATCTACAATAATTGCAAATCAATCCAATAAAAACAACTCATAATCGAATGAACAAATATTACTCCTATAACAACTAAAACAACAATACATTTTATATCAGTGACCTAAGGTAAGATTAGTGTGTTTATATTGATGTAGCCAAAACCTGGATCTCCTCAGGAAACAAAATCATTTTGAAGATACAACATACATTTATTAAGAATTCAAATGAAAGCATAAACTTAGCTCACAGTAAAACATTGGCCCTAAACAAAACCAGACAACATTTATATTCCTCTGTCTTACCATATTACAAAGACAAAACACAGGAAAAGGAAGACACAGTATAGATTAAAGTAAGATGTTGGAATGTTGTTGATTAACCCATTTGGGTGACCTTATTAATATTCATCTCTTCCTAGTAAGTCGGCATGGTTGCTATACAATATCTGAGATATGGTCAGTAAATATAAACCATTTTATTCACTCGGCCCTTTGCCTCTGTCTGATTCTTCCCCTTGTCACCAATCAGAAGCAATTCATCTTGTTATGAATGTTTTATTACAAAGAAACTTTAAGCTGCTCATATGGTTGGAGGGGATGCATTTCATAGGTTTTCTCCAACACCCACAATAATTTAAAACAGTGTTAATCTAGAACTGTCAGTAAATAAGAATAGACCAGGGCTGTTAAACTCTCAGCCCTCCAGCCAGATTTATCACATGCAGTCTCAGTTTAGCAAAGGAGAAAAAAGTCACAATACATCACGTGATGCTGCTGTGACGATGCAAGTTTGACACCCCTGGAATAAACTAATACCTATACTTTCCTATTAATCATATGACACAGTATTTAATTCTTTTTAAGGCCACCTTATTTCTACATATATGAAAGGAAGAAGCAAACTAATTCTAGAATCATGGAATAAAGTTCCTAAAGACCTAAAACAAGGGTCTTCAAACTTGGCAAGTTTAAGACTTGTGGACTTCAACTCCCAGAATTCCCGAGGTAACATGGCTGAAGGAGGAATTCTGGGAGTTGAAGTCCACAAGTCTTAAAACTGTCAAGTTTGGAGACCTCTGACCTAGAATCTGGTAATTATGACTAGGCAGTGGGGAACTGAGAGAAGGCCATATTTAGAAGAACATAAAAGAATAAACAGGATTGTAGGGAAAAAATAGTCAGATGGATAATGGGAAAGTTGTAAGCAAACATGCTAGACCCAATCACTAGTTTAAACTACCTCTGGCTCTCGAAAGAATAAGCCCTCATTCCTACAAATATCATATATTCATCAGGTAAAAATCAGCAACACTTTCTGTAGACTCAGTAAATAGGAACAAAGCCAACTGATCATTGATCAAGAAACAAAATGTATGGGTTATGTGCAAGGAAGGGATTCAATTTTTTTAACAACCGGTTCTGTGGGAGTGGTTTAGTTGGTGGGTGTGGCTTTGTGGTCATGTGACTGGCTGGGCGTGGCCAACTCAAAATCACTCACATCAAGGCACACATCTCCTCGCCTGGCCTTTCATGACTGTGGGGATGCTGCAACAGTCGTAAGTGAGAAAAATGGTCATAAGTCACTTTTTTCAGTGCCATTGTAACTTTGAATGGTCACTCCACACAAGCAAAGTACCAGCAAAGGAGGGAAAAAAACTCCAGAGAAGTTCCTAAGACAGGAAGTCTAGTCCTGCCAAGAAAGTAATAAGGTTTAATGGAGAGGCAGTTTCTGTAAGCAACACCAGAATGTTTCCTTCCTGCCTTCTTTACAGGATTAGGCCACTAATTTCTTCTAACAACCAGTTCTCTGAACTGCTTAGAATGTTAACAATCGGTTCTAGAGAATAGGTGTGAACCTTTAGAATCCCACCCCTGGTTATGTGTGTAAAATATGAATGGTTATAGCAGATATAAATATAGTCTTAGTAAAAAAAAGTGTGTAACTTTTCAGAAAGGAGTAGTGTTGGAGTGAAAAGTTATGTTGAATGAATACTTATTTTAACAGTCAGGCTTCAGGGTTCCCATTCTTCTATATCCCCAAATGCTCTTTGCTTTATACAATTATGTTGTACTCATGGAAACAAATGCTTCAATGACATCAACAGTGTAACTTTAAGAAGACAGAAGCTGTTCCCTGCTTCTTATAGAGAAGCAAAGAATTAGCAAAGACATCCAAACACTGGAATACTTACATAAAATTAGATCAGTGGAGTCAAAATCAGATTTGGTTTTTAATTGGAATAGTTTCTGAATTCCTCTGAATCAGTCCTATTTGTTTCTGGAAGGGGGGGTAGAACTGCATTTCTATACTAAACTGAGATTTTAATTTGATATCTTATTCATTCAGTGAATCCTTCCTTCAAATGCGGAGGGAAAAGATTTTTCACTAAAAAGCCTAGATATAATAGGACATCACTTCCTGCTGACTTTATAGAAGTATTTGATGGCTAATGCCTGTCATTTTTAAAAAAAAAAAAATAAAGTCATAAGTTAAAACAAAAGTTGCTAGTCCCACAGTAAATATTTTATAATAAACAGCTTTGTTTGGGTGTTTAATCCCATTTAATGAAAAATAATTCATTCTCTTTTCCCGCCTATACTACTTTAATCCATGAATCAGAATGGCTGCCCACACATTAGGTGAACTCAGGCTGATCTTCAAGTGAATAAGACAAAGCTACACATATCTCTTGGATGATTGGGACCTTAGATGAGCATTTAGTGAATGACTGAATAGAATTCATTGCTAACATCTCTTTCTTCAATCGTTTTCTCATCAAAATGTATTTTCTCCCTCCCCTTTCTCCCCAACTAAAAGCTACATCTTTGTGCTCTTCAATAATGAATAAATACTGCCATCTTCTGTACAACAAATCTTTCACTAGACTGACTGTATCAAGATGTTTATGGAAAATTCAAACAATTTCCCAGGTTTTATAGTTATGCTACTATAAGTTGCAATTTCTGAATTTTTTAAACAAACAATGAAAGACATTTCCAATAAATAAATAGATGTGATATCTGCATGATTAATTGCCTGGAAAATAAGATTAAAAAAGATTGAAAAAATGGAAATGCTATTGACAGGACATTAACTATGCTGAATTTAACTAGCTTATTTTCATTTTGATCCTTATGTGTAATCTATATTTCATGTTATAGAAGGGCACATTTGTCTAAAATATATAATTGGAATGGGTTTTTAAGACCGTCAAGTCCAATTGCTCCGTTCAAGAATCTAACTCTTAAAATTACTCACAAATTGGGGTCATGGTTCTGTCTGGAGAAGCAATGAAATATGGACCATCATTTCTCTGGATAATTGGTTCTGTGGTTGTACTGCTCATATTATAAGAAAGCTCTTCCTAATGTTTGAACCAAATTTCCCTTTCTGCCACTTAAGATAATTATTAAATAGCTCTTACTCTTGGGTTATACCTTATGTAACAGAGTTGACATTGTTATGCAGGACACCTTTCTAGATACAGGTCGTCCTCAATTTATGATTACAACTGAGTCCAAAATTTATGCTGTGAGAAATTTAAAATTTGTGAATTTTGTCCCATTTTACGACTTTTCTGGTTAAGTGAATCACTGAAGTTGTTAAATTAGTAACATGGTTGTTAAGTGAATCTAGTTTTCCCAGTGACTTTGCTCATCAGAAGGTTGCAAAAAGTGGTCACATGACCCCATGACACTGCAACCGTCATAAATATGAACCAGTTGTCAAGCGTCCGAATGTAAAGTATGTGACCATGGGGATGCTACAACTGTCATAAGTGTGAAAAATGGTCATAAGTCATTTTTTTCAATGCCGTTGTAACTTTGAACAGTCACTGAATGAACTGTTGTAAGTTGGGGACCACCTATCTTTTATAAAATCTCCCATAGCCCCTTCTATCATCCCGTTCAAAGCCAAACAATTCCCATAGACCTTCGTAATAAAACTTAAGCTTCCAATCTCCTGATTATTTTCACAGCTTTTTTTTTTTTTTTGCAGTTGTGCCAGTTTCCAGTAGTTCCTGATGGAGCTACAGTATGCTTACTTTAATTACTCCATTGTGATTACAGATTCTTACATATTCATCATTTTAAAATATTGCCAGCTTTCAATGTCATATTAATTGGTCTATAGTTCTCTCAACCTCTGTTTTTTCACCCTCTGAAGACAAGGATATTTGACCTTCTGCAGTCATTTCGTATTTCATCTATTTTTCAGGATTTCTCAAAGCTAATGGCTACACCATCAGCATGTTCTGATGCCATCCTATAATGCAATCCACATGGGCTTGGAGATTTGTAAGGTCGGTAGGCTTTGTCTGCCTCAAGCTATAATTCTCCTTCAATCCACTCAACACAATTGCTCAGCAGAATGCATATCATCAGAGAAAGCTGAGCAAAAACAGTTGGCATCTCTCTACTATTTTCACTGAGCAATTGGTATTTTATTTACTTTCTCTTCTTTCTAGGTTGAACCTACCTGAAGTATCTTTTTTTTTCTTAATATCCTTTGCTCATCTCAGTTCTTTCTAAACTTTAGTTTACCTTATTCTTGCTCTATAAAGTTAGGCTAGTTATATGTGCAGTATATACATATAGTTATATGGCAGACCGTACAGAATAATAAAAACAAGGACAAATAGGCTGAAAAACAGCTTCTATCCCAGGGCAGTAGCTCTTTTGAATTCTGCTGTATAGTGCAGTGTTGGTGTAGTGTCAGGGATTTTCATTTCAATGTGTGAAGGGTGAAGGATGTGTGTTTGTGTTTATTTTCATGGTCATGGTGTGCACTGAAGATGGTGTTTGATTTCATTGTGCGAGGTGCAGTGACAATAAAAGTAAACTAAACTAAACTATTTCCTTGGTGATTATCCATTTTTCGCCTCTTGTAAGAATTATTTTTATTTTCAATTTTTTACTAAGAGTTTTATACAATCACATTGGGTTTATTTGTTTGGTTGTTGCTATCATCCTTCTTATTTTTCCTCATTGAATAGAGATTTCCCTTTTTACAAATGCCTTTCCAATATTTTTTTCTATATAATTTCCTGGGATGGAATTTTATTTGTTGTTGTTGTAGATTTATTAAAATCTATCTTTCTAAGGTCCACCTTTTGATGTACCCAATTTTAATTCCACTTAATTTCAAGGATTACATAGACACTTTCTCCCAAAGATGCCACTAGATTCACTTTATCTACTTATATTCTCCCTAGGTTAGAATCAAGTCAAGGTTAGTTGATATCCATATGTCTTCATCTACCCTTTGAAAGTTATCAGCAAGACAAGACAGGAATTCGCTGGAAGAATGAGACTTATCAGAATTTCTCTCCCAAAAGATATCAAAGTAATTAAGTTCTCTTATCGCTACCATTTCCTGTTTCTTTCAAAGACCTGAAGTTGTTTTTTAAATATGTGCATGTTCTTGTTGTTCATGTTCTTGGTTGGGTGATTATGGTGAAGTAAAATGGTATACTTTTTCATCAATGGATATTTGGATGACTTTGCTTTTAAATAGCTAATTTAACAAACACCAGGGTTTTTTATTTATATGCAAAAATAACTATATGTATTCCTCATTTCACTGTGGGAAAACACTGTATAAGTTAATGACAGCTGCCTTTACTGAAAGATTTTGTCTTTAAATATTCAGCAGAGTCAACATTTCATTATTTTACTGTGCCAGGTGGTCATTATAGGTTATTAAATAACATCATGACACGATGGGGGAAATTATACAATGATAGCTCCCTGCTGAAATAGAGAGAGAAGGAGAGAAAGAGCAAGAGAGCAAGAGAGTCACAGACCGATCAACCAACAGACAGCGATAATTTCTACAATAAAATCCTGCATTACTGCCCACTAGGTAAATTTCTGTATATGTGTTGCATGCATATATGCATATAGAAACATTAATTAATTAATTTTATTATTTGTATCCTGCATTTATTATTTTTAGAAATAACTCAAGGTGGTGAGCACATCTAGCACATCGTCCTCCCTCTAGTTCCCCTACAACAACCCTGTGTGGTGGGCTGGGCTCAGAGTGACTATGCCCAAAGGATTTGAACTCACAATTCTCCAACTTTCTAGGCTGGTGCCTTAACCACTAGAACAAATAATTATTTAGTTTGGGATAAATGAAAAATAATGAGGCAGGCAAGGCAGTATTTTGTCAACATGGAAACAGTGGTGCGGATGAGGAGAGGCCAAACCATCATTCATCTTGAAAAATATCTTGAAAAGAACATCACTCTATATGCTGTGTATCTTTCATAGAATAATATTAACATCATTAAATGGAACTCAGTGACTTCTGTCAGTTGCATTTCAAACAAGCTTCTTCTTCCCTGCAGGATATAATAGGAGCGGTTCAGTAATTGTGTCCCTTTGACTTTCTTAAGATTATGCATTGTTTTTCATCTGTATCACTTTCCACACAAAGCTATCCCTCTACAGTACAGTGGTATTCAGGAAAGAAACAGTACTTGGTGAAGAACTGTAGACAGACAACTTAGTACAAAAGAATGCCTCTTTCCATTTTTAAAAAAATATTGCAGTGATTTCACATGAAATGGCTTGGGCCAGGACCCATATATTTCTTTCTTTTGATCACTGTATTGGTTTAAGCAGCACATATTTCTTGTACATTATACTTTGGCAACAGCCATACACGATATCTGACATTTTCATGCAAAAGTACTGTATCATTATAGATTTCTGCAATATCATTACAGTACATATAAATGGATGGAAATTGCATTATGAAGGCAGAATGATGGCTTTGATATTTGATTACTGCCCCACCTCTACAAATGTCTTTGTTTAAGGTATTCATGTAAATGCTAAATGTATTTTACCACTCCACACTCTGAAATAAAAACCATGGTGGAATTTATGGTACAGTTGGTTGGAAGGTAGACAGGAAATGAACAAAAGAAAGTCAAATAAGAAGGTATGATGGAAATTAGCAATATCATATGCAATCAGATATACATTTGTAATCTATAACTAGATGAAACTTCATGTTATTTATTAATGTAATAAGTGTGAATGATTATTTTACATAATTTGAGAGATGTTGAATTGAGTGAATACTGTCTTGCTCACGTTGCGATAAGCGGACTGTTTGGTTCTATTGTATTTGTGAAAATATGTTTAATAAAGTATTTTTCTAATTAATAAAAAGTCATGGAAGGATGTCTACATTCCAGTTGAAGAAAATTAGATGTGGCATTTTTTAAAACAATAATTAGGTAGGGTGTAGTGTCATATGTAATTCTCAGTAATGACCATAAGAGAACCATGAATGAAGGCCAAGGCTAGTGCTGTGTCTAGAAAATATTTATTGGCTGCCAAACATTGATCTTAACTTACAAGAGGGATATTTCTTTGGGTAATGGTCCATGAAACTTTATGCTGAATGTGGCAGAGAACTATCACAATTTATATAAACCAGTATTCTTGATTAATATTAATACCAGCAACATTTTCCCTTTGTGAATTAGCAATATCAGTACATTAGAGTCTACAAGTAAAACTCTTGTTTTATAAACATTCTTTGTCTCCCTATTTCTTTCTCAAGTAACTTTATTCCCCTACAATTTAAAAATAATGTAGAAAAATCTATCTACCAGTTATTTACGGTTCAACTGGGAACTATGCAATTTTACTACATAAGTCTTTTCATTCCATCTTCCATTCCCTACTGTTCAATGGGTTCAACATCCAACAGGTCATAAAGGCTATAGGCTATTGTGGAGGGTTCCTTTTTTCTCCTCCCTTTCTTTCTTGGGATCTTCCGAAGCATGCAAATAATTCCCTCCTGTTTCTCAGTAGGCCTGCTTTAGCCTAAATACTACTGGCACTCATCCGCATTTAGAAGAAATGATCCATTATATAATACTTCGGAGAGAAATATTTGCAGCCACTGAGCCATAAACTTACTGAATTTTTTTAAAAGATAAACTCTTTTTCAGATCAGTAATATTAAGAATGAGGCTCCATAATGTCAAAAAATGTATTCCTGAGTTTTCACAGCTGATAGAAAAACATCTAATGGCATATCCTAATTTATTCATACATTTGTTTTTGCTTTCATATCTACTTTTATATTTTTGCTACTATGAAACAAGTGTGTGTGTGTGTGTGTGTGTGTGTGTGTGTGTAAAATAGGAATGTACCCTTTGGTGAAATTATCCCAAATTAACATTATTCATATGTTCCTTCTCAACGCTTTCACTCTCTGCATAATTTTAATGGGAAAAGTGGTAATCAGAGATACGTTATTCCTTGGGATATATGCCACCAGAAAAGGCACTGAAGAAGGAACTCCTTAGGGAATGGAATCTTCAGTAGTATCTCTGTTCCATATCTTACAGGATGGGCAGATTTAACCAGACCCTAAACCATGGACGACTTTAAAGGCAATAATCAAAATAATGAATTAGATTAGAAATTGACTGGCAACCAAAATAGCTTTTAGAATAGCCTATGTGGGCAAATCTAGATGTACCTGTTACCTGTTACCTGTTTAATTGCTGTTAATTTAGTAACATTGTTGTTATGTGAATCTGGTTTCCCCATGGACTTTGCTGTTGAGAAGGTCAAAAAAGGGGATTACATGACCCTGGGACACTGCAATGATCATAAATATAAAGCAGTTGCCAAGCATCTGAATTTTGATCACATGACTGCAGAGATGCTGCAATGTTGTAAATGTGAAAAATGGTGATAAATCCTTTTTTAGCACCTTTGTTACAATGAACAGTCACTAACTGAACTGTTGAAAGTTAGAGGCCACCTGTATTGTATCCCTATGCACCTACAATTTTCCTGCCTAAGTGCAGGACTGCAGGACTTTATTTTTCTCACACTGAATTGCATCTTATTGAATATTGCCCATTTTGCTAATCCATCAACATCCTTCTGCATCTTGAATCTATCTTCCAAAAGTCTATCTTGCAATGTTTCCCCCAGCTCAGTGTCATCGAAAAATTTGATGAGCTTCCCTTTTAATCTAGATCTTTTGTGAAAATGTTAAACAGCACTAGGTTCAGAATAGAAATTTGAGGTAGCCCACTGCATGCTTGTTTCTATGTAGATAGAAACTGTTGATGACTATCTACAGAGTGCAGATGATCATCCAATTGCAAATCTATATGGTGATTGTACTGTCTATTCCACATTGCTTTATCTTACCAAAAAGTAGGTTGTGGTCTACTTAGTCAAATGTCTTACTGAAGTCCAAGTATACAATTGCATCACCTGTCCAGCCCACAATTATTCATAGTTAGATATTATCAGTTTATTGATGATGCTTCACTCCAGGCTGATGAACAATCTAACCTCTTTACATACTCATATCTCAGCAACTGAAACTGATTGCTCAAGAAAGAAAACTGCCACAAAATGATAAACCCTACTGTAGGAGATGACCTGGCTGAGCCCAAGGGAGTGGATGCATCATCAGTCATGAGTCTCTTTATGTCTACAAGAAAGCTAAGACCACCGACCTTGAATTCCATTGACTCTTATCTACCCCCATTTGCTTTGATGGTTAATAGTTCAGGTTATTGTAGAGCACATAAGCTATCAATAAACCTTTATATTCATCTGAACTGCCTGGACTTCCCTGATATCCTGCACTTGACATCTGCTCCCAAACTCCTAACTCTTGTAGCTGGTCCAGAATGACACCCCAGCCAATAGTATTTTTTTATTATTATTATTATTATTATTATTATTATTAACTTTATTGTCAGAGTACAATATGTGTACAATGAGATTAGTATCAAATGCTGCTGACAATTCTTACAAAGCCAAGAGAGTTCTACTGACCCATCCCAGACATGCCAGTGGTGAACAGGTTAACCAATATGGTGCTGTTCCTATGCTCAGGCCTTGAATTCTAAGTAATGGAAATCTAACTAATATTTTTCCTCCCAGTATTTGTAATTTCAAGACCATTGCCTTCTCTATAGATTTTCTAAAATATAAAATTGGACATTGGACAGTAATTATCCAGGATATGTGGGTCAAAGAATAACGTCTGGATCCAGGTTTTGCACATCCAACACTGAACATATTGTTGGAATAAAAGTTTTAGATATTTTATGTAGTCTGGTAATATTACTGAAGTAATAATAATAATTTGTTGAAATACCCAACAAATATGTGTATTTTGAATCTACAGTGCCTATTCTTCCCCATCCCTGAATTTCATGTAAATCTCACATAGACACACACATACACACACACATACACATGCATAGCTATACATTCAATTATAAGCAGTATATACAGTACATGTGTGTATGTATTCTTTTAAGATGCTTTTGAAGACAATCTGAATTATAATTATAACCTTACTATTTATTTTTATTTATTTTACTTATCACATTTTTGAACTGCTCATCTCCCTGACAGAGAGACTCTAGCCTTGTTGATTGCTTAACTTTAGTGGCAAGAAAATAAAAATCTGTCATATCAGACCATGTTATATAATATCATGAGGTAAAGTTATTTCCATAGGGCTTTTTTTTACAAATGATTTTTGCCACATGTTGAATTTTAAATGCAGTAGTGACTGTGTTTTCAGAGTATGTTTTCTTGATTTTGCTATGTGTGTTTACTTACACATACATTTGTGTAAAGATGTCTTATATTTTCCTCTATCAAGCAAATGTCATCTGAAGGCAAGCAATACCATAGCATCCATATATGGGGTATGTATATAGATTGAGACGAGTATTAAATGCATGACTGAACTTGCAGATAAATTTTTGTGATCTCATACTGCAGGCATTGGATGTAATATTTGGATCACCTGATTGAATACTCCACCCACCTAAAAGGCATATTGCCCGGGTAAGTAGGAAAGTTGCACCACTGAACCATTTCATTACTACATATATTTTGTAATTTTTTTCCAGAAAATCTAAAAATAGATTTAGAAATATAAAATGGACAGCACCAGCAATACTTTTGAAAGAGCAATAATCAATGATGCCCCTAAATGGATTCCTTGTCCAATTCCAGTGTTCATTCACTCATTCTTTTCCTTTAGACCCAATCCTACCAGTGGAATATACAAAGCAAGGGGGAGGTGGGGAAGGTATTCTGTTTCCTGATTCATCTCACTATCTCCATTATCAGAGAAAGAGGTGAACAAGCAGTGACAGCAAGCAGCAGCACCAGGAGAATTTTGCCATTGGCAGGGCTTCCCATTTTGCAGAGATATTGGCCTTGTCAGGTGCTCAGTAACGATCAATCCTAATGTAGGTCTAAGTGCTTACTTAAGTCACGCTGATTGATAATGAAAAACTAGTACTAGCTTTAACACATAAAACATTTCCAACTCTCTACGTATTTTTATCTAAACTTAGCAAACAGTTGCACTATGGTAATTAGGGTTTAAATTTTCTGTTAATAAATATCTTTATCAACTTCAATGAGATTTTAATTCAACTAACTTTAGCTGGGTAATGATATAATTATTTTTGCAATATATTTTGCCAAGCTGTCTCTGAGCTCTTTCACATATGACATGGGATGAGTTTTTTTTTTCTTTTTAAATCTCCTTTGGAGGCTTCAACTTAAAAGATTTTGTAGGCAAAAATTTCAACATACGTTAGGATATATTTGATGGATATCATAATTAAAATAGTTCTAACAGTGCAACACAGAAATTCTTTCTAAATGATACTATGGAATGTGTTGCCATTTGTATTATAAAATTGTATGTGCTGAATTGTTACTAAATATAAAAGGAAATCGCTTTTCAGTTCTTTGTTAGGTAGAACTGCAATGCAGATATGGGATACAATCATGTATTATTTGAGAAATCCTTTTATATGTCTGCATTGCATACACACTCAGAATTTAGAATGCTAAGCATACTACTGAAAGGTAATTCAATCATTCCCAATGAATATATTGATCTGGAATGAAGACATTTCTGGATCTTTGCCTTAGCCTTTAACCAAAACCCTATATGTTTTCATGGAGCTACAGAAAAAGAGGATATCCCTGTTCTTTTCAACATCAAGAAATACTGCATATTGCTGCATTGTTTTGGAATATTTTAGATGCATTTTCTAATATGAATCAGGAAAAAAATGAAGAGGAAAATTTAAATAAGAAATAAGAAGAAAAAATAGAAAAAAAAGAAAAGATGAGTATATTTTTCCAAGTTTTTTTATTTTTAAAAGTAGCTTTTTAGATTGTGGTGAATTTTAGAAATACAAATAAATATTCATTGATCATGAACACGATACAAACAAAAGGAAAATTGTGTAAGGCAGGATTTTGGATATTCCTTACTGGATTGCCAGGAAAATCCAAATATAGAACTGACAACATTTGAGAATGCAAAATAAAGTTGTCATGATTTTAATCTCCCTCAGCAGGTGGAAGCACTTAGCTGAATTTGGATTATCTTGGTCCGACCTGGTTAGTGCTTCCATGGGAGACACCAGGGAATTATCTAAATTTGGTAATTGCAATTTGCTTAAAGAAGGTAGTAGCAGACTACTTCTGTAGAATAGACATAAAAAGAGTCAGTTGGGTCTAGTGGTTAAGGCACCAGGCTAGAAACTGGGAAACCATGAGTTCTGATCCTACCTTATGGCAACTAAAAAGACCAAAGAAGTATTTTTAAGGAGTCCTGACACCTTAAAGATGAAAGCCAGCTGAATGATGTTGGGCTAGTAATTCTCTCTCAATTCAACTTCACCTCATATTAATGTGGTGGAAAAAATAGGAGGAGGAAGAAGCACCAGATATCCTTACCATCTTAATTTATTAAAAAATAAAGGTAGGATAAAAATGAATGAATGAATCAATAATATAATATAATCTTTATTTAATCTTTAGAAATCAAGATTGACTTCAGAATGTTACTTATTTATTATATAAACAGTTTGAAGTTCATAATACAATTTTGGTTACAATGGAAGAATTAAGAAAACATTAAGATCACTTCCCAAAGAGTGACTCTTGTCCTTGCATACCAGTTCAGACATTTATATCACCAAAGTTAGTGCACTTATTCCCCGTTTAGGAAAATACGAGGACCTTGTAGAAAAATAAACAATAAATGTATCACACAATTCATGCAGCAGCAGGATTCTTCTCTCCCATCTATCCTTATGACTTTTTGTCTTCTGGCTAATACAAAATCACCCAGATAAGCTTGTCAGTTTTTTACAATATTGGTATCAATTAGAGTGCAATCCCAATTAAACAAATAAGACTTATTTTGATAAAACAGTATTAAGAGCAGAAGTAAGGTGTTGATTTCATATACAATTTACTGTAGTATTCGGTTTCTAATAAAAGCACACATTACTGGCCTTCCTAATTTCTGACCACTGGTTTATAACATACGTATCATCAGGAAAAACACATTTATATTCTGCTTCTCATTCGTATATATAATACCTTTATGAGAGATACCAAGCCCACTCACATATTTATTTGCTCTGTTTCTAGTCATTGCTCGAGTGTAATAACTTCAAATATCCTGTTCCAAAGGGAATAGCCAGCTTAATCAGAAGGTGGAAAGCTAATGGCTAAAGTTATTAATTTACATTTTAATCAGGTGCATTTGCAAAAATATGCTTTGGTAACAAGAAAAAAATGCCATGGAGGAAAGGGAAACAAAGAAACAGAAAAAAAAAAGAAACAAAGGGTTAATCTACATTGTCTAGTTGCCCCATTGTCAGAACAATGGGTAGCCATTTCTTGAGGGCCGAAACAGACAGCACTAGCTTTATCTCATCTCACCTCACTCTTGTATTGTAACAATTTGAAAGTTATCTCTTTTCCTCCTCCTCTTTCTAGAGAGCCATGCCCATTTCTATTGGAGTGCTTCACTTCTTTACAAGCTAGCTCTTAACAGTTTGTTGGCTACTTTGCAAAAGATATGTGCCTTCAACTAAGCCGATGTTTACCATTAACTGGAGTGCCTTCCCTTTTGTGATATGAAGACACTATAATTCCTGTCTTATAAGTTAAGGGTTGCTAGCTTGAAAACCAATGGGAATGTGTGATTTTTTTTTAATGATTATCATATAGTTTTACCATTTATTATTTTTCCAGTCACTTGAGAAACAGAGTTTCACTCCTACACACACACACACATTCTGTAAGAGAAAGGTGGAAAGGATCAGAACAAGTAAACAGTCCAAACATACAATTTTCAACCTGTTGTCCAAGTGTCTCAGTCCAAACAACAGGATTATTTTTCAAGTCAGTTTAGAGTCAAACTGGTATGAGTAAAGGACAGAAGCAATTTAAACAGTAGGTATTGATAAGCTCTAACATCAGAATGAATTCTCTGAATGTGAAACTATTCACAGAAAATTTAGTGGTTTTTATATTTATTGAGGCCTGGACTTGTGGGAAGCAAAGTTTTGCTTTGGAAACATGCTCTGAAAACACAGCAGTCCTAACAAATGCTTGACAGTTGCCATAGGTATGAAAATGTAAACAATTTCAGTTTCCTACTCATTGCTATAATACAAAATTTTACAATGTTCTTACCCTGCTGACCCTTAGTTTTTACTACAGAATTGCAAAATGCTATAATCATAATCATTATTCAGTATGCAGAGAATTAGAAAGGGCTTAAAAGCACATATATAGGTATATTAATTGTCAAGCTATTCAGGGAGGACATTTAGTCTGGATTTAATCTATAAAACCTTAATACTACTGACATAATTAGATACTAGGAAGAACTGCAAGCCTGCTGTTTTCATTCAATTTAAATACTAATTTAGTTTGTTTGGCAAAAATACTGTAAAGTATGAACTTTCAGGGCAACAGTGTTCTAGTACAATGTGGAAAGGAGGGCAGCAGAAATTAAGATTGATTTTAAAATCCTGACCAGCAATTCATAAATAAACCAATCAATGAATTGATCCTAACCGTCTACCTCTGCACCAGATATCTATGCACCTTGTCTATGCATGTTCAGAATGCAAGGATTGCTATGCTTTTCCAAATGCACAACAAAGAAGGAATTTAATTTCCAAAGGAATTATTTAATTATGTTTATTATTCTCGAGAAGGTCAGTGGAGAGTAATGAGTAATGCTGACTATACCTGTAGCCCAACTTATCTAGATGACAACTGGATAATGCTACATTATAAAGAAGAAGCTAAAGTTCTATACACTTAACCTGGTGTCCTGAATTAAACGGGCTAACTTCTAAATATGCATAAAAGATGCATAAAAGATGCATATCAACAACAGAGATTTTTGTCAAGGGTAGCATGTTTGCGAAGCACAGTAAAAATTTATGGCATACAAGGCCTCAGTGGATGCGGGGATGATATCAAGTAACCTGAAACATATGCCACTGAAATTGTGGTGTTTTAGGTTTTTCTAGGTTCAAGGAAGATTTTTATAAACTATATTCGAAGTATTTCAAGGGGCTATTTCTTCTTCCTCTGTATTTTCCACTTAAAAATGGCAAAAAAACCACATCATTAATTTTTGGTTGCTAAGGTTGGATGTGGTTCTAAGAAAGAAAGGAAAAAAAAGGAAGGGAGATTTCAAACCAGTGCTGACTCCTGGAAACTGCCTGGATAGATCCCAGCAGTTGTCCCACGGGTACTTTTTCAAGAGGCAGCTGAACTTTTTGGTTTTTCTTTGAAGATATTTCACTTCTCATTCTTTCAGAAAAACCAGAAAGTCCACTTGCCCCTAACCCTAACCCTTGAAAAAGCACCTTTGAGACAACTCTTAAGTGGGCGCTCCGATGAAAGTGGCAGGACACGAAAATGCAGGTAAAGCTGTTTATTCTGACTCCAGAATAAAAAGTGGCAGAGCCACAGCCAGTGCCGGCTTTTATAGCTGGTGCTGTCCAACATTTCAGTCACTGATGGGGGCTTTATTTCTCCCACCAGTGGCTGAGCCAAATGAGTGGAATCTCACATCAGACTCCACTCCTACTGAATATTAATTACAACGTGCAGTAGCATCATGCATATTTAACACCCCTTCCCTTCTAGTTAAGACTCGCCCAATCCTATACCATATGTAGTCCCGTAAGTAGGCAGGGCTTCTAGGGGTGCATCTGGGCCTGTGGGTCTCACTTGTTCCTGAGGTGGTGGCCTGTTTGGACAGGCCTTCTACTGCTCCAGTCCCTTCCTGTGAAATCGTCTTGAAACTATCTTGAGGCGTGGCAGGTTCCGTTGAACTTGAGGCCTCAGAAGTACTTTGTGGGACTTCTTCTTCTAAAGCTAAGTATTCCACTGTCCTATTTGGGCTTGAGGTTAGGCTGGGGTTTATCCCTGCTTGTTCTGCTGCCCAACTATTTGTTAGGGTTGGCTCTGTGTTACCATGTCGGGCTTCTGTTTGAGTGTCAGTGACCTGGCCTCTTCTTTGATTGATGTGCCTATTCCATATTTTCCCCGCTTCAAACTCCACTCTGTAAGACCTAGGGCTGGTAACTCCTATTATTTTAGCGGGTACCCAGGTGGCCTCCCCCGTGTAATTGTGTGCATAAATGGAGTCCCCAACTGTGAATTTCCTACACTTTCCCATTGAGTCTGCCTGAGGCTCGTTGGTGTAGTTAGGGTGTATTCTGTCTAGGGTCAACCTTAACTTTTAGCTCATCAGTAACTCAGCCAGGCTTTGGTGTGTTGTTGCATTAGGTGTGATGTTTGTATTAGCAACATCCTATCAATCTTTTCTTGCCAGTCCCCTGGACCCATCTTCTTGAGAACTTCCTTAGTGGATCTGACCATTCTTTCCACCTGCCCATTTATAGGCCATGCTGTCCAACATTTCAGCCACTGATGGGGCTTTATTTCTCCCACCAGTGGCTGAACCAATAAATGGAGTCTGACATCAGACTCTACTCCTACTGAATATTAATTACAACGTGCAGCGGCATCATGCATATTTAACAACAACCATAACCTCATGACTGAGAATCTCCATAGACATTCCAGCAACATTTTAGTAAGATTTTTTTAATACGTTTTGCCATTATCTGCTTTGTACACAATGACTGGCCCAAGGCCACCTAGCTAGCAGTCAGTACTAAAATTCATTTTTTAAAAAGTGTTTATCCAACCTTTATTATTTTTACTAATAATTCAAAAAGTCAAACAACACACCTTCTTCCTCCTATTTTTCCCACAACAACAACTCTTGAGTTGGGCTGAGAGACAGTGACAGGGCAACCAGCTGGCTTTCATGGTCAAAGCAGAACATTTCAATAGTGATAAAATATGATACAATCATGTATGTATAGAGAGAGATTTGGTGGGATTGTTTATATATGAGCTTATAAAAATATAAAACCACATGGGATCCACTTTCTAAATGCAGATGCAAATATTTCATTTGGAGAGCAGAAATTAAAGAAATTCCTTTGGAATCATGTATTCCTTTTCTGTTCTTTCAATTTATTTCTAGCATTTCATATAAAACATTTTTAAATATTTTCCATCTTTTTTCCTCTGTCTCTTTTGGGTAACTGACAACTCTATCCTGCTAATAAAAACCAGTGATTTAGAGTAGAATTATTACTATAGAAATATGGAAGAAACATTTACCACCAATTGTAAGTTCAATTTGGTGTGTAAATAGGCAGTATGTGTTTCAGTGGAAGAAGGAATGTGTAAACATTTAGAAGTTATTTCTTAAAACACTTTCAACTCAGTAAAATATATATAATGATAGAAGTATAAATATTTCCCTTTTGAAAATTCTTTAATGTTATTTTTCACCTATTAATCTAAATAGAAAAATTGTTTACAAGTTTCATCATTTATTAGAAGACTGCATATTTTAGAAACGTAAAGCCTACTCCTCCAGTTTTTGTTACAGTAAGAGTTCTGTGAAGTGGCTTGGACTAATGAGAGAAGATGACTATCCCAAAGTCACCCAGCTGGCTTCTGTCCCAAAGGATAACTAGATCTTACAGTGCTCTGGTTTCTAGTCCAACACGACACATGAAACAGTTAACAAGTGGTTGAAGTGTAGTGTTTGTTACGAATTCACGTACAGGCATGTGGGATATCAGGTTATTCTACTATGATCTCTCAGAAAATTGTTCCGGGGCAGATGAAAAATAAAATAAAGCCAGAACTCTTAAGGAATCTTGAAATTTGGCAGTGGTCACTATAACTCTAAGAAAAATCTTCAACATTATTCAGTTAAATACACCTGCTGCTTATATAATGGCAAGTACATGTTGATGGGACACTACACCCCTCTATGACTAGGAGGCACAATTCTCTTGACCAAATGCTCAGATATAGGTGTTTTGTGGGTAGGCATAAGAAGTGATGAATATCTTTATGCCAAATGCTATTTCTTTAAATCCCTTAGAACTCTTTGCCAGCATAACATGCTAATAAGAAAGTATCATAGATGTCAAGTTATATACCATTTCAGCTGCATGTTTAGCAAACATTTTTTTTAAATGGAATAAAATTTATGAGTCACTCTGATTTTCATTTGCATGGAAGCTTAGCAGTTATTCAATTTGTAGTAGAACTGGGAATAAAATCTCACTGAAATCAAAGGAAATTTTCCTCCTAAAATTAATTATAGATCATTTTGATATGACTCTTAGTTTTGGTGATATAGCTAGTAAAATTCAACAGTTATAAATGCTGCATATTTAATACAATATTTTTCCCCAATAGATTGAAGAAGAGATGAAATTGAGGTAAAATATTGGCTATATATTTTATTACTTTTGGATTATTATTATTATTATTATTTATTCATAGTAAGTAATTAATACTTACAATACATTGAGGTGTATATTATATGTCCCAGCTATTAATTGTTCTCTTTACTTTTCATCTTTGAAATTTTCAAAGCATTTTCCCAAGACTTGCAGATGCAAGGCATTTCCTTCTTTCAGTTCCCTCTTCCTGGCCTGTAGTTTCCTTGGCAACAGTAGGGACATGATTTGTTTTTGCCTTCTTACATGATATTTATTTTTCAATTTCCCAATCTAATCTTGAATCTCAGGAATTCCAGGTGACCCCCTTTCCAGATGTAATTCTGACCCTTCTTAGCTTTTTCACCTTCAACAAAGATGAACAAGGGATAAGATTGCCAACATCTGAGGGAAATAGGTTTGGGTTACAGAAGTCAGTTTTTAAGCTGCATTATGGAGCCCATATATTCCAAAAGTAATATAATTCTGAAGTCATATTGAAACTTTATGAAACTAAAATGGTAAAACAGGTGAAGAATAGAAAGTCATTGGTGCAATTGTCATATTTTTCATCTTCTACACAAAAAGTTACATTATATATCATAATACATTCTTGAAAAGCAGGGTCATAGACATGGGTATCCTCTAGACAGTTGGATGGAGCAATCCATATGACTGAGTAAGCTTCTTAACAATATCATTATAGACAGAGATATCAAGAAATCTGAGAACAAGCAGTACTTTAAAAGAGAAAAGCAGGATTGAATCAAGTTGTTCAATCTCAAAGAAGAACTGAAGCATTAAAGTTATCATGTCTTAACTGATGAGATAGTGGAATTTGCTACAGACAATGAGGTATCCTAACCTCAATCCTTTCTTCAAATATATCTTTTTATCTCTCATTTTCTTTTATATTTTTCTCTTATATACAGCCTTTATATCTCTTCCTGTCTCACATTTTCTGCTATTAGCACAAGAATAAGAATATTGTCATACCACTTAAACCAAAAAAGACATGGTTGGTTGGCTCGTTGGTGGGTTGGTGGGTTGGTTTGATTGATTGATTGTTTGATTTGTATGGGCACCCTTTTTTAACAAAGTATAATATGAAGAGTTTTGGATACATCATATCTATAAGCAGTCATTTCAAAAAATGCTTCTGGTTTGTATTTCATTCTGATTTCTAAGTGCAATATGCTACCTTTTCTTGTTTTAAGGTAATTTTATATCTTTCATGAATTAGGCAATTCAGTTCATGTACTTTAGCAAATAAGTTTTCAAACTAATAGTATTTTCACAATTCACTTTTAATTATTTTTAAGATAAATATAATTTTAAGAATATTTTGATTTAAAATCTAGTCACTGATTTAATCTATTTCATTTGGTTGTAGGATTTATAGGTTCCCCCAAACCCCCAATGACTAATTTGCAAAATAACTAATTTTTGTTACCACAATAAAATGTGTGTTGTATAATCCATGCAGAGTTTCAGAAAGGAGATGCCTACTGCAGATCTCCCTCTCAGATGGGGCTTAGAAGTCAGGCTTTTCTGTAGTGGCCAAAATCATTTTACATCTGTGTTTTTAAATCTACTTGATTGTCACTTATTGACAATAACCAGCCTTAGAAAATGCAATCAAGCTTTTGGCGAATAGCTTCCGCCTTTTAGGCTCAAACTATCAACAGCAAAGGAACCAGCAGCCAAGAAATATGTCACAAAAAATATGCAAAGGAGCCTTGAAGCCTTTGGAAATGCTATTGAGATGCCAGGATGTGTCCATACCTAAAAAGATCAGAACTGTGCAGGGAGTGTTTTTTTCCTGTGACATTCTATGACAGCAAAAGTTGGATTTGAAAAAGCAGAATAGAAAGAATATTGATGTTTTTTTAACTTTGTTGTTGAAAAGACTACCATTGACAGCCAAGAAAACAAAGAAATGGATCACTGAAGAAATTAACGCAGCATTCTCATTCCAGGCACAAATAACTAGACTTAAATTATTCTATTTTGAGCACACTATGCAAAGACTTAGATCTCTGGAAAAGGCTTTAATGCTGGGAAAGAAAAGAAAAGAACAACCATCAGTAAGGTGGAAAGACTCAATTATAGTGGTTCCAAAAGACTGAGAAACTGAAAGATCAGATTTGGAACAGATTGTCCTAAAAATCTATCTCCATGATTGCCATCTGGAAAATGTTTACAGGAATCACTTCTGTTATGTTCTTATATTGATATTGATTGTGTCTTTTGTATAAAAAATGTATGAAAGTACAAGAAGCACTGCTTCTATTCTTTTTTAGGTTCTGCACTTTATTATATCATCTCAGGAAAGCTGTATGAAAGATTTATCTTGAGATTTAAAGAACCATTAAAGGAGAATATTTGTAACTCAGGGTTGAAATGAGGGATCTTTGGTGCTCTTTGAGCTTAGTTGTTTTCTTGCAGATGTTTCATTAACCCAAACTAGCCACTAGGTGCACTGATGGTGTTATCTACTTTGGCTAATGAAACATCTGCAAGAAAACAACCAAACTCACAAAGCACCAAGAATTTTTTTGTCTGTCAGTTTTAAATCAGATTAAGTGAACAGATATCTTCTGATCTTTGTTATAATTCACTCAATTTCAGTAATATTAGTAAGTATGGCTGGTACATTCCATCCTACCCTTTCTCATTCCTAGATGTGCTCTGCCTCCTTGTGGTGGATGGTGTTGTTCCTGAAAGCATGAACAAAAAACATTGAAAGTGTGTGCCAAGAGTTGGCATCCTAGCTGCCCATCCAAATGCAAATAACCAAATACAGGTAGGGTACCTATGTTGAGCAGCAGCTGTATAGAAAGATGCTGAAGGCAGATTATCCCTTTATGTTTTTGCTATAAGACTTTAACTTGATCTATATTTGACAAAAAAAATCCACTCTTATATTATGAATTATGTTTGTGGTTATGATTTTTTATGAATTATGAAATGTGTAATTTATACATTATACATTTATTTCCCATTCTTAGATTCTTTATTCATTTCTGCTTATTACTGGAATATCTTCCAGATTCTTCCATTAGCTCTAATGTTATATCTGACCATGTTTCAATTATTTTAATACTTCAATTTCAACCTATTAAGATATCCTAAGGATGTTGGTATGTTAATACTTTTTTGTCACAATATTTTTTAAAAAAATGTTATTTTAGACAATTACCCTTGCAATTTGTTTAAAGTTAAACATGATTTATCTACTTAATAGGCTGTACGAGGTAATTTATAAGGTGTGTATATAAGGTTATATCATTGACTTCAACAAATGAAACACTATTAAAGAGTAGTTACTGTTGTTTTCTTGTACTGAAAATAAGACAACAATAAATTTACAGTATGCTTATATTAGCTAAGTTTACAATTAGAAAACAGTTTAGTGTAGTGGTTACGTTACAGCAATATAATATCTTTAGGAAGGCGGAGATGGTGTTACGGACCATAGTGAAACTGCCCTTTTCCAGGAAGGAGTGAGGAGAGGCAAGAGAAACATAACCTAGAGCTGTATTAGAGAAAGAATTGATTTAGGATAGCTACCTCCTAGAATCTACCATGGTATAGAGCCACTGGGATTAAAGTAGTATAGATTTAATCTGCTAAAATTCTGTCTATATGGTTTAACTATAAAAAGGAACTGAACTTTGCCTGGATTGTTCTATGAACTCATAAAATAGAAATATTTCATGAGTTGACATTGTTCTTGGGTTGAACCTAACAGGTACCAGGCTAGGAATCAGGAGACTGTGATTCTAGTGTTAAGTATGAAGCCAGCTGAGTAATGTTGGCCCAGTCACAGGCTCTAACTGCTAGAAAAATGGTTATGAGAAATTACTTCTGAAATCTTACCAAGAAAACTGCAGGAACTAATCCAGACAGTTGTCAGGAGTCAAACCGACTTGAAGGCCCAGGAGAAAAAAATTGGCTATTTTTAGACTGATATGATTTAATTTTCATTGAGGAAATTGACATTAAATGAATGGGATTCAGATGAAGAAGCTAGCCAGTTATTGGCAGTTACAACAAGCAAAAAAATCAATAGAGTTTAATCTCTGAAACAGTTATTGACAACAAGCAGACACTACTATATCCAGAAGTATTAATAATCTTATTTTCTTTTTTATAAATCAGTACAAATTGGATGATAAGGGGGGAATCAATACAATGTCAATCCTTTTTGTCACATAAATATTTGATGAAATTTTGTCACAAAGAAATTGTGAAAGATTTGGAAAACTTGTCCTTAAGCTGCCTTTTGTTAAAGAGCCCTGTTCCCAAACCCTAGGGAGGCAGGAATGCTTTGCAATATAAGTAGTCCTCAACTTACAACCACAATTGGGCCCAAAATGATTGTCGTTAAATAAGAAATTTGTTAAGTGAGTTTTGCCCATTTTACTATTTTTTTCACCACATTTATTAAATGAATTACTGCATTCTTAAATTGGTAACACAATTGTTAAGTGAATCTGGTTTCCGCATTGACTTTGCTTTTCAGACGGTCACAAAAACGGAGCCCGTGACTCCTGGAATGTTGCAAACATCTTAAATATGAGTCAATTGACAAGCATCCAAATATAAATCATGTGATCATAGGGATGCTGCAATAGTCATAAATGTGAAAAGAGGTCATGTCTTTTTTTCAATGCCGTTGTAACGTTCAATGGTCACTAAATGTTGTTTATCCCCTGCCTGTATCCCCATCGACAACTGATTGAACTTCATTTCTTTGTTCTCTGAATAGTACTTTTAGAAATATTTTACTGAAAAAGGTGAATAGAGAGTTGCATCATCATATAGACATAAGAAGTGGGAGGTAAATTTAATTTTGGGAAAGTATTGGATTTCCTTTTTTGCAGAATGGAAACTTGGATGGATAGAATTTCATCTTGGAAAAAGACAATGAGCCCACCTTTTTATTTCAGTCATTGTTTCATTTTTATGACCATAGCTCATAATTACAATTAATCTGAAATGGGGACATCCAGACTCTCAACTCTATTAGACCCACATTGTTGGGGCAATATTCTGACTCTGTAAACCACTTAGAGAGGGCTGTAAAGCACTGTGAAATGGTATATAAGTCTAAGTGCTATTATGCCCCTCAAAGAATTCTACATACATTCAGTTCCATTGTTTGTTGGTATCTGCATCAGCTGTTATTGGTGGTCAGGCAATTGCAACCTTATTTTCCCTTCAGTTGTAAAAGGGGACAAATAATACATTACCTCTTTAAACATTTTATCAATATGTTATTCTGTTAAAGAGAACAGAAATTGAATTGAAATTGATTTTGAAGTTCAGCTAGCTTGTTTGAAAGAATGAACCCAGCTCTAGAGAAAGTTCAGTGCTACACACTAATTACTCCTTTTAATTACATTCATTTTCTTTCTTTCCCCTTACAGAAAACAGCAAAAAAGCATTACATGCTTTGTAATTTGCATTGCTTGTAAGCATTTTTAAGGTAATATAAGCAGACATTTCTATTTTTACTATAAACATTTGATATTAGGGTACACAAAATGGAAAGCATTCTAATTCGTTATTGCTTCTATATTGTATATAACACCTGGGGCTTGAATGAGAGCATAGTTTATGTATGCATGTATGCTGTGTTCATTCATCATGAATACAACGCATTAAAATAATTCAATGATAAGATTTAACACTGTTTAAATTATCCCTTGGGGCAAATAGAAATGGCATACCTTATTCAAATATTCAAGAATAAAACAAGTTCTGCTTCAAAAATGTAGCAAGAGCACAGGAAGAAATGTGACACCCAAGGCACTGGATAAGTGGAACTGTTTCATCACAGACGTTTACAACGATCCCACAGAGCAACACATATTAATGCAATAATACAATTACAACTGACAGCAAGCCCAAGAAGAATCTTATGGCTGTACATGAAATAACAGCTTGGGAATCACCTCCTCATAGTCACTCTTGATTGCTACATGCTGGTAAAATAATGACTTGTTCTATCTAGTAGGATGGTGGGGATTGGGGGAGAAGCAGTATCTACTTTAAAAAAAAGTCATACAAATTTTACTGCTGTAGGAAATAGCATTCAGAAGAGAGAGAAAGGCAGAATGTCAAAGAAATAAATAAAGGTACAGATGAGATCAGCTTTCAAGACTCAACAGTTGTTGCATTACTCCAGGAGTATCAAACTTACGTTGTCATGGTGGCATCACATGATGTATCGGGATTTATTTCCCCCTTCGCAAAATTGGGCATGGGTACAGCTAGCGTGTGACACATCCGGCCTGTGAGCCAGGAGTTTGACAGGCATGCATTACTAGGAAAGCTGCCTCTTTGTGACTTTGAAAAAGAAGGTATTGAAACACACTGGCAAAGTTGCCAACAGATAATTTAGAAATTAGCTCTAATGATTTTTTTCCCACCATTATTTTATATGCTAATGAACATTGATTTAACTATGTGGAAACTCTGGCTCTGCTCTAAAGGTCATTTTTGCTTGTTCACTCTGCAGAGTGTGGCTCTTGGTTCTTGGCTTCTACTCCCAAAGCCCTATTCTAATAATCACACTGTGTGTTGGTTGTTCATTGATTTATGAAATTTCACAGTTACAATGAAGAATTCTTTTTGAATTGCAGCATTTAGCTGACAAGGCTAGTCTTGAACAGCTAACTGCATAGAGCTATCATACTTCAGCTACAAAAATCCAGATGGCAGCAAAGAAATATTGTATAGACAACTTTAATTTTGGGTTGGTGCCAAAAAGACTTTTGGATTTTTATAGCCAGGATATGGTACTCCTGAAGTTGTATTTAATTACAACCATGATGGGTGACTAGCAAGAAGGAGGTCTTTAAACTTCAAAAAGGAGGTTTTTTTAAAAAAAAAATCCTCAGAGAAGCAAACAGCAAATCATTTTTATCAATGATGGGATTCAATTTTTTTTTACTACCGGTTCTGTAGGTGTGGCTTGGTGGGCGTGGCAGGGGAAGGATATGTAAAATCTCCAGTCAGAGGTGATATTTGCCGGTTCTCCAACCTCCTCAAAATTTCTGCTACCGGTTCTCCAGAACTGGTCAGAACCTGCTGAATACCACCTCTGATTTTTATGCTGTTGTGGGGAAAACCATCTCAACGTGTTCATCAAATCACCAGGAGTCAAACTTGATTCAATATATTTTTTGCTTTTTGCTTTTGTAGCATTTGTTGTTGTAAAATCATGGTTTCTGATTATATACTGTAGCAGCATTTTCTGTTTTTTCAATGCTACTCTATCATAAGCTAATTGAAAAAAAGCTTCTTAGAAGAGCATTCTGGGAAGAAATATCAACCTGCCACATCTGTCAAAGAACCCACATCTACTTTCTTAGCTGAAAGTAACTCTTTATCCTACTAGTAAAACCCAAGGATTGAAGAGCAGAAACCGAGCACCAACTCTACAATTGATTAGGAAACTGTGGGGTTTAGGCTTGACTGTTATTAATTTTTTTTGTAACACACTATGACATTCAATTAAAAGATGTTTTATAAATCTAATAAGAATTTCTGGATCCTTTACTGTTAAAAGTTACTGAAGTATAATAGATTCAGTCCCTGGTGAAATGGTGAAATATACTTTGAAAATAATAATAAAATACATAGTTGTAATAATTTCACTAGGAAGAAAAATTGGTCTAATTCCATATTAGCAGAAGTTTCTGAGAAGGGAATTTAAAAGGGGAGTTTAAATATCTTTCCTACTATGGTTATATTTGATTTTTTTTTCACATTAAACTTGTTGAGGTAAATACACAATAGATGGACAGACAGACGGACAGACGGCCGGATGGATGGATGGGTGAATGGATGGGAGGACAAGTGGTAGAAGTAGCCCAGGAGGCCGATTTTGGACCTAAGATTTAGGGCCTATTTAATCAATCACCTCCAAAGATTTAATCCCAAATATATTGACATTCTTAGCTTCTTATTGATGAGTTAAGTTTTTTATTCCGTCTCAATAAATTTACAAAAAAATGTTAGCATTATATTAGCTTTTTTAAATGTTTGTATACTTCATATTTGGGGAAACAGCAAATGCATTAGCCTATATCTGATCAATACTCTTTGTCTTCCAGAAGTTGAAAACCACCATCAAAGTGGAAAATGGTTAAACTAAATGCCTTCTCCAATGAGATGCACACTCACATATTCCTGATGGAGAAGTATAGGAATGTACCTAGCCAAGATTACTCTCATAAATGTAATTCATGAAGAATATTGATCCTGAGACTGATGCAAAATTAGAAAATTAATGACAACTTATTTGTTTGTTTGCCGCAGGTGATAAATTTAATAATTTTTAACAGCAGTGCCACATTAGAAATAAAACAATATTGGATGAAATTACTGGCATTCCCAGTAGACAACATTTGAGTTTTGCAACAAAAACAATAAAATAACTGTGTGCATGTGGATGAAATTACAAAGAAACATAGCCAGTTTCTCAATATTTTAAAGTTGCAGAAAACTTTAAAAAAAAATCCAGTAGGTTATTTTTACCTAGATTACTCTTGCATAAGTGTCAGTGATATTGAACAGGCCCTTTTGCCAATCAGCTGGAGCACTGCATTAAGCACCACAAATGTGAGCATATTAGGATTATTCCAACTTCTTTTATTACCCAAATATTATCAGCACTTTACTATTACATGCAAATAAGCCTCTCAGAATAAAATCAAATACATTTACTGTTACAGAAAAATTGTTGGAAAATATAATGATAGTAATATAACATGTGCATATAAATGACTCCATTGCATCTGCATCTCTGTTGGGTATTGCTGCTGCCACTGTTGGTGTTGTTTTGTTCTGCTTTCAAAACCCAATACATCTTTTTTTTTCTTTTAGTCTTATGCTGATAACCAATTTCCCCTGCAGAACATTTAGTTTTTCTTTAACTTCAGAGAACATAGCTTAAACTCATCCTCAGGGGAAGATATAAGTGGCTAAATTTGCCAAATCTTTAATCTTCAAAACATTCAGAACTAGGAGAAAAATGAATAGTCTTAGATCCCTTTTGTAAATGCTCCATACATTTTGTTTAATGTAAAGAAACATGTGGTAGTGTGATATATTTATGTTATGCTTATCAGAAGCCAGGTTTTTTTTTTTACTTCAGCTCTGATCTTCTATTTGGTAGAATGCCAAATATGAAATGTCTGCAAACACAACGGAAGAGAACTTTGCTCAGAATCTGGGCCAGCTAGTGCCTTAGAGATCTGTTCTGATAGGCAGGTGGATAATCTGTAGTTTCTGATGAATGCTATGGAAGGGCCAATGGTGATGGGGAAAGTTCATATACCATGTTACTGCTCTTATTGTGTACAATCTGTGCACATATTTATCCAAATACATACACCAACCTTTCCTTTTTGCTCATAATATAGTAGCTTCTGGAAAGTTAATGTATTTTGGATTATAAAGGAGAAGATTTTTAAAA
Source organism: Pseudonaja textilis (assembly GCF_049901715.1). Lineage (NCBI taxonomy): Eukaryota > Metazoa > Chordata > Lepidosauria > Squamata > Elapidae > Pseudonaja > Pseudonaja textilis. The sequence goes on from NC_141996.1 coordinate 47,823,773, forward strand.
AGAAAAATGGCTATATCATGGCCTCCCGTCAGGTAATAATTTAATGTTTAAAAAATTGATAATTAATATCAACATATTTATCAATACAAGGTGTGGCCTTAGTCTTTACAAACTCTTTGCCCCACTGTAGCCGGTTAAAATAGGCCATGTTACAGTATTTTGAATACCTGGTTTCTATCTACCAAAAATTTATATCTAATTTTTGCTTTTTGTGAGTTCTTTCCATTTTTGTAATTTATGAGAGATCAGCTATTGGTCTAAAATGACTACAACATTGGTTTGCATATGTGTTATGTATTACAAACTATTCCAAATACAATGTTTTTATGTTAATAAATACAAGAATATTAAAAATATGGAATATCAATAGAATACTGAAGATGAATTCTCCATTTTGGCCAGGACAATTAAAAGCAAACCAAAAGCATGTTGACCAAAGATAGAGCAAAATTTTGCTAAATTATTCACAAAAAGAAAGTGTTGCATAACATTTGTATTTGCACCCACCTTACAAAGTTCAGAATTTTGAGGAAAGAGTCGCATCACTGAAATCCAAGTGAGCATTTCATACAGTTTATGCAGGGATGGGATACGACAGGGTTAACTACCGCTTCGGGATTTCCGAGCTTCCCTGCCTGCTGTGAGCCGCGCGCCTGTAAATCGTCATTAGCACACTGCATGCTGAGAAGCAGCCTTTGAAACAGCCCTCTTTTCTTGTTTTTTTAACTGCAGCTGTGCCTCGTTCAGCAGCTGAAGTTGAAAAAAATCAGGAAATAAAGATTAGGTAAGAGCCTGGGTGGGCGGGTGCGCAAAAACCTCAGCAGACATAGAACCAGTTCTATGTCTGCTGCTCTTCAGAGCTACCAGTTCTACAGAGGTGGACAGAACCGGTAAAAACTCACCCCTGAGTTCATGGCATTTTTCTTTGTTAATTATGATTTAATTCCATTGTGATTTAACATAACTGGCAATATAAACTAAAGAACTATATTTAGAGAAAGAGAATTAGAAGTATGACGTTATATAAATGAAGCAGAGCACAAATCTAAAACTGATTAAAGTAGAATATGGCTCAGATGTGAACTACACAAGTATTATGAAATGTAAACACCAGTTACTGTGCCAGTATGTAGACAACAGGAACAGTTTGGCCTGATGGAGACTACAGATTAGTGATCGAGGACATCCTGCACATGCCCAAAAGACCAAAATTGAATGAAAAATATGACTTCTAATAAAGCCTACGTCTATACTGATGTTCCAGACAACTCTTGCCAATGATCTGATTTGATGACGTGAAACAAGCTCTTGAAATTAGGATCAGGGCCACATGTGCCACAGGATCATGAAATCCACCCACAAACTTGAATACACGACTATTGTACCTTTTAGAAAAGGTACAGTATAATTTATTATATTTTCATTCAAATACACCAGCTGGAAAAGTATTCCTTCCTAATTCTGTCACTTTTAATTTCACTGGTAATTTAACATTAAAAACAAAAAGTAAATTTTAATTCACAAGTTTGGTTTGCTTTAAATCATTTGGGGTTTAAAAAAAAATATGTAGTTATTAACTTTGAAAAAGCCCCTTTTTAATTTCCTCCTGACAGCTTTAAGTAAAAAAAAAAAAAAGAGAGAAAGATCTTATAACTTTGGGACAAAAGTTACTAGATCAATGTACAAAATAAAGCAAATGTTGCATGAAAGCATTAAATAAATTAAAATTTGTACTATTTCTCAAACTTATATAAAAAATACATTTTATATCAGATTTGAATTTGGCATAATTATGCAGGCGTGATTTTCAAAAACTGCTTAAAATAGAACAATCTTAAATATATTCTAAAACTAGTAGGTCTTCACATTGGTTTCCTTTATAGTACAATGATATAAATGTATACTCAGAATGAAGTTGAACAGAATTCAACATAGGCTTTGTCCCCATATAAGCTGCATTATTTTCTTACACAAAGGAATTGTAAAAATGTTTACTGGAGATTCAAAAACAGTGGAAGCTGAGATAAGGTAAAAACAAGTTTTAATTAAAAACAAGATTATAGCTTTCAGTCATGGTATATGGGGAAGATGTGGTTTAGAATATATTTTTTAAAATATATTCTTTTAATAAAAAAGTTGGACATGACCACATATTTACTCCTTCTCCTCCCTTGTCCTATTCACAGTTTCTCCTGTGAAAATAGCAAAAAAAAAAATCTCCCTATTGGAATGGAAGTGAAGATTTCATGAAATAGAGAACACGGAACTCAGCAGATCAGTTCATTTATGAGTGAAGATTTTGACCTTTGCTATTTCATGTCTTGCCAAATATGCATCTCTAGTTGGTCCACATTTGTGTAACACAACTTTCTTTTTCTGTCTTTTCTCCTTCTCTTCCTTCTCATCTCTTAGTTACTATCAAGAATAAAACTCATAACTATATTAAAAATTTATACTTTTATAAAAATTTATAAAAACTCTAATTAAATGTATATTTATATACTGAGAATATCTATTTAATGGTTTGCTGCAATGATGCCTGTGGACCTAGTCATTCTGCTTTTTATCTGTTATTCCTGTAATGGAAATACTTACACAGGATTCAGTGGAGAACAATGAAAATCACAACACTATAAAGAATATGAATACATGACAGATAAAGTAGTTAGGTGTAATTTTGTTGCACCACCAGCTGGGAAGCTGAAGCAGGTTGATGAAATTTAGGGCTACTGAATCTGATGATGGGACATAGACTATAAAGTTAGAGCTAGAGATCATGTCCCTGAATGGGAGTTGTTGAAGTTTGATAGACAAACATTTAGTCCAACAAAAAAATTTCAAAAATAAAGTAGTAAGCCAACAAAATGACAAGCACCATCAACACACTAGGCAGCTTCAAATTTTTATTTTCATGAGGGTAAATGCATGCTTGGCAGTTCCATATAACTGCAACCATATATCTTGCCATCTTTTCCACACTACCCTAACCCTTATCACTGACTTTGCTGCTTTGTTTGTTGACTTTATCTCTCAGCCATTCTTTCTGACAGAAGCTAATACTGAGTTTAGCAGTAAATAGATGGAATAACTGCCTTCTACTCCTGCAAAGCATTTATTAAAAAAGCAATATTTGCAAAGAAATCATTCATTCATTTTTCATATCAATTTATATTGCATACCTTTTGAAAAAAATCATGAAGAGTTTAGTAATAAGATTTAGAATGAGAGACAAGCAAGCTGCACCAGTCCTTAGCTTAGTTGGAGGAAAGAGAAGAAAACCATTGAGGAATGCCACTATTATGAGTATAGAAGGAAGGAACCTTCATGAATCTTTATTATTTATTTATTAAACCAATTTTTATAGTTTTTCATCTTACAACAAGCAATTCTAGATAGCCTGCAATAGAACTAAAACAATTAATAAATATAAATATATTTTAAAAACAGACTAAAATAGGTTCTTGCCATGGTGCATTTTATTGTAGCAGCTCATCAGAATCTCAGATTAGAAAGTTTGTCAGAGAATAAAATTAGAGAAATCCTGAGGGGTTTTTTTTTGTAAGTTTTATTTGAGTTTTCACAAAAAGAAAAGAAATACAAGTAAAACATCTTTTTTGAAAGCAGCATAATCCCGGGTTACATCTCTTTGTACAGACACAAATTCAAGTTCATGCTCATTTTTATATTCCATTCCATATCTTATTACTATTCTACATTTTCTACATAGCTTCTCCCCTCTTTTAACTCTCTTAATTTTATTTTATTTATTTCATCTCAATTCAAATCATTGCCTTTATATCTTTCCCCTAAAATTATAACACTTAATATAATACATAACTTTCATTCGGATTCTGCTTGGCATATTCTAAAACTACACATTGTATTCTTGAAAAAAGTAAAAAAGATTATACATGTATAATATAATTAAAACAACAATCCGTTCCAATTCAATTCTATCATTAATATTAATATTCATTTAGATGTTAACATTTTGCACATTACTTTTCAAATAAATATCATACTTATATGGGAACAATTATAAACTTTCCATAGTTAATTAGAGAAATCCTGAGTCTTGATGAGCCTTTATATGTTTGTGTGTTTTGAAAAATTCATGTTCATATGAAACCATAATTCAATATTCTCTAGTAACAAGGAGAAGCAATATTTGTTATAGACTACAATAGTGAAAATGACAACTTAAGTAGCTGATCCTTATTTACAACAAAAATAATAATACCTATTAATCCCAGAAATTTGTGATTTGTTCCCCATTTTTAAACTTGTAGATTCTGTTCTGTTGCCAGTAAAGAGACTCGCAGACCGGAGTTGAATTCAGCTCTTTAATAAGCACAGTAACTTCAACTGCAGTCGAACCGCAGCAGCCCTTTTTATAGCAGCTGCTCCATGGCTCGCAACCAATGACATTTAGTTAAGCTTCCCGCCGCTATTTGTGGCCAATCAGGTACTAACGTTACTAACCAATCATATCATTGCTTTTGTCAACCAATAGGAACATTGCCCTAGAAGTCTCTATTTAAATACACTACACCCCTCCCCTCTTGGTTTGTTCCAATGTAATGTAGTCGCACAGGTAGGCGGGGCTCTTGTGAGTCCTTGTTGACCTGCGCAGTTCAGTTCCTGTGTTGGTCTCTGCCGGTTCGGACAGGCCAGCTGTCTGTTCCTCTCCTCCTTCTGGAATCTCTTGGAAGGGTGCCTCGACCATGCTGCTTTGGTCGTGTCTTGGGATTGTGGATCTTGCTCTGTGGTCTGGGCTTGCTGGAGTGGCAGCTTGGTCTCCTTGCTGTGAGTGTAGGCAGGTCGAGTCGGCCTGGCTGCTTCTCCCCTGAGGTTCCTTCAACTCCTCTTGTTTCTTGAAGTCTTTTAAAGGTAAGTAATCTTTATTTTCTTTATTAATTTGTTCCCCCCCCCTCTGGATTTTTTATTATTGTCTGGGGGTGTTTGGGAAAATGTTTGTTCTGCGTTTCGGGGAACGTCAGTGTCTCATTCGATGTGTCAGGACCATAGCTGGTCGATGTGTCATTTCCACGATCTGCCATCGGTGGTTTCTAAACGGTAGGAGCGAGGGCCAGTGATTTGAGTAATCGTTGCCGGTAACCACAATGGTTCTCCGGTAAGATTTTTTGCATAGACTAAATCACCTGGTAAGAAGGAACGGTACTTACTGGATGAGTCTGGTGGCTTCTCTGGGTTGTAGGTAGGGTGCAGTCTGTCCAAGTAAGATCGCAGTTTTCTTCCCATCAAAAGTTCAGCTGGGCTCTTGTTCGTAGTTGTGCATGGTGTTGTATGTTGGATGGTGAGCATGGTATTGAGTTTTTCTTGCATATCACTACCATCAAGCCTTTCCAGTGCTTCTTTCGTAAAACGAACCATGCATTCCACTCTACCATTTGCCGCCAGATGAGCTGGCACTGTCAAAGCATGTCATATTCCATGTTCCACAAGAAACTGTTCAAAAGCCAAGGCTGTAAACTGCGGCCCATTGTAAGATACTACTACATCTGGTAGAACGTGGGTGGTGAAAAGTTTTTTTAGTTGTTTGGTGATGGCTTCTGTGGTCGTTGAACTCATGATGATGACTTCCAACCAGTTTGAATAGGCATCCACGATGATTAGGTAAGAATAACATTTTGTGGGGCCAGCGAAATCCATATGGATTCTCAACCAGGGGCCTCAGGGTGTCTCCCATTTGAGGACTGGTGCTGAGGGGGGGTCTGGAAGATTGGCATTTGTTACATGTTTTAACCCAGGCTTCAAAGTCTTTATCTATTCCTGGCCACCAAACATAGCTTCTGGCCAGGGACTTCATTTTTACTATGCCGGGGTGTCCTTCATATAACATGGTTAGCACCTTTTCTTGTAATTTTTGGGGAACCACTACCCTGTCTCCCCACAAAATGCACCCTTTTTCCAGCGACAATTCAGTTTGCTGGTTTTTAAATGGTTTAAAAGTCTCGGTTTTTATGTTTTCCGGCCAGCCCCGTCCCACCCAGTTCAATATCCGGCTCATCAGTGCATCTTTAGCAGTTTCCCTGGTGATGCCTGATGCGGTGATTGGCCAATTTGGCATCGTTCAATTTGTAGTGTCTGTGTGGTGGGAGCTGGATCATTGTCGTGACCTGGTAGTGGTGTGCGGCTTAAGGCATCTGCATGGGGTATGGCTTTCCCTGGGCGATAAATGAGTTTGTAACTGTAAGCTGCTAGAAATTCTGACCATCTAGTCATTCTTGGAGACAGGATATTGGGGGTTGCCCTGTCTCTGGCTAGGATTCCCAATAATGGTTTGTGGTCAGTAATCAAAGAAAATGTCCTACCGTATAAGTATTTGTGGAAACGTTTCACACCCGAGATGGCTGCCAAAGCTTCCCTGTCTAGTTGGCTGTAGTTTCTTTCGGTTTTGGATAACGTCTTGGAATAAAAGGCAATTGGTGCTTCCCTGCCGTCTGGTAGTGTGTGGCTGAGTATTGCGCCTATTCCGAACGGCAAAGCGTCACAGGTGACAGTTAGAGGTAGCGTGTTGCTGTATTGAATCAATACTGATTTTGATGTGATTAGATCCTTAATTTTTTGGAATGCTGTTTCTTCTTGGTGGCCCCATTTCCAGTTGGCTTTTTTATCGAGTAGTCTATGCAGTGGTTTTGCTACAGTTGCCTTCTGTGGCAGAAAGACATGATAAAAATTAATGAGACCCAAAACAGCCTGTAAGTCCATTTTGTTTTTGGGTCTGGGGGCTTCCTTAATCGCTCATATTTTTTGTGTGGGGTGGATTCCTGCTTTATCAATAAGGTATCCCAGGAACTCAATCTGGTTTGTGGCAAGTTGGCATTTTTATTTTTTGACCTTGAGTCCTGCTTCTCTAAATTTTGTCAGAACTGCCCTTAAACGGTCTTTTAGTTGTTTTTTGTTTTCAGCAGATATTAATATGTCATTGAAATAGGGCACCACCCCTTTTAAACCTTGTAGAAGGCATTCCATTAGACTCTGAAAAAGGCCAGGGGCCACGCTTACACCAAATTGTAATCTATTGCATTTAAATGCTCCTCTGTGCGTTATGATGGTTTGTGCCTCGGCTGTTTCAGGATCAACGGGTAATTGTTGATATGCCTGCACGAGGTCGAGTTTTGCAAAAATTTTGCTTCTTCCCAATGAATGCAATAGGTGTTGGACTACTGGAACGGGGTACGCGCTCTGTTGCAATGAGTGGTTAAGGGTGGCCTTATAGTCACCACAGATGCGCACGGACCCATCAGGTTTTATAGGGGTCACAATTGGGGTCTCCCATCTGGCGTGGTCAGTCGGCTCTAGAACCCCCTGAGTGATTAGTTTGTTTAGTTGTTCGTCAATCTTAGTGCAAATGGTACCCATCTGGCGTTGAGCCTAATGGGAGCTACGTTCGGGCTTAAATTAAACTATATAGGGATCCCACGGTAGTTGCCTAAAGTCCCATCAAATACATCATGGAATTCTTCCATCAGGTCTTTTTCCCAGTCAGTCATGGTGGTGTTATTTATTCCTGTTACCTCAATCCCAAGCGGTTTGAACCATTCTAACCTGAGCAGGCTGGGCCGATCTCTGTCAACAATGGTTAATGGCAGGATCTAGGTGTGCCTTTTAAAACTTACTTTGAATTGTCCTAGCCCAACTACTGGTATTCTGTTACCCTGGTAGTCCTTGATGATTAAGCTTTGCTTCTCAAGTTCTTTGCGTTGTATATCGGGAATTAATCTTTTTATTGTGTTCCATGATACCATTGACAAATACAAACCGGAGTCTACTTCCATCTCGCACGGCTCGCCTTCAGTCAGGATGTTGATTCTAACCTTCTTAGTGTTTGTTGTTCTGGCTGTCCCAATTATGATAGTTTGGTGCGTTTCTTCCTTTTCATCTTTCCATTGACCCTTTCCATCATGGTTCCAACAGCTTCCAGTTGTCCTTCCTTTGTTTCAGGGGGGGGGGTACTGCCCTGTCCCCTTGAATTATAGCTCTTTTTGTTTCAGCATACCCTTGCAATGTGTCCCCATTTCTCACAATGCTGGCAGGTGGCGTCCAGGAATCGACATTCAGATCTCAGGTGGTTTCCGCCACAACCCGCACACTGGAATTTGGATCTAGTGCTTCGTGTCTCTCTCTGGTTCCTTTCTGAATAGAGTCTGTTCACTTCCTCGTCTTCGTCATCTGAATTGGTTGATGATTCGATGTCCTCATGGTGAGAGGATGTGGCAGCTTGCTTTTGGGTTCCCTCTGTCTTCTTCTCTTTGTTTATGCGCGGGCTATTTGCCATATTCATCTGCTTCATTTTTGCTGCAGATTTCTTTGCGGCTTCAGTGGCAATTGCTTCAGCGATGGCTTCGTTGACGGTGATGTTTGGTCGGTTTAGTAGTTTGCTCTGTAAAGTTGCATCTCTTATTCCAAGGACTATGCGATCCCTCATGGCTTCGTCCATGTTGAGGAATTCGCATGCCCCCCCATGTCTCTTAATGCTGCCATGAAGTTTCCAATATTTTCGCCTTCTAGTTGGTCGTGCTTGTAAAACTCGTGTCTTCTAATTAGGTTGGATACGGCTGGTGTGTAAGGGTTCCTCAGCATCAGATTCAGGTCTGGCTATGCCATCTGTTTAACATCATTTGGTCTTGCTAACGCTTTGGCCATTTTAAAAACAGTTGGACCACAATGCGTTAGGAATACGGCTCTCTTCCTTTGGTCGGTGGTTCCTTGCAGCTTGTTGCTTTCTAAAAACATCAGGAATCTGTCAATATACGACTCCCAATCTTCTTCGGCTGGGTTGAACGGTGCGGGTGGCGAATTGTTGCCGGCCATCTCACTGGTCTTTCGGATGTTGTTGCCATGTGCTTACGGTCTTTGTCTCTTTAATCCCACCTTCGTCGCCTGTGTTCTGTCACCAGTAAAGAGACTCGCAGACCGGAGTTAAATTCAGCTCTTTAACAATAACAGTAAGTTCAACTGCAGTCGAACCGCAGCAGCCCTTTTTATAGCAGCTGCTCCATGGCTCGCAACGAATGACATTTAGTTAAACTTCCCGCCGCTATTTACGGCCAATCAGGTACTAACATTACTAACCAATCGTATCGTTGCTTTTGTCAACCAATAGGAACATCGCCCTAGAAGTCTCTATTTAAATACACTACAGATTCATTTTCTCATTAATGGATAAATTGCTTCTCTTGTAATTTTGATAACGCTGTGATTACCAGATCACAACTTAAATCCATAGCTAGGCAATAACTGCAAAACTTAAAGTGATCTTTTTCATTCCTATAAGGAAACTTAACATTTGTTATGTTATAGTTGGAGAATTCCTTGGGGTATTAAAAAGCAGGTTTTTGCAAAGTCTAAATTTCCTGATTTCTCACTCTGAAAACATTGCTTTATGGTAATAGCCAGGTGTATTTGAATAGCGGAAAATTTCCTTTTAATTTAGTCAAAGTCTAGGGAGTGTAGAATTCTGTCATCAAGCAAATCAAGTAAATCTGTCATCAAGCAGCAGGAATCTCTCCTGGCAGCTGAAATGAAATTGACATTTTTAGCTTATTGTAAGCATTAGACACTAGCACAACACTTAACAATTTTTCAGAGCATAAATAAAGCACATACTGAGCAAATTGATAAGATTTGGTAAGATTTTGATCAGCATGAAAACAGCAGAGTTAAGAAATGCTGTCACAGATTTCTATTGAAACCACTCAAACTGATGGCTATATTTATATATCAATTAACATAGACAATTTCCTCCCTTCAATTGGTTTTTTAAAAATTTCTTTAGAAGTTCATGGTATTTCTAATACTAATAAATATGATTTTAATGGCATTTAAATTTATCATTTGAAAAAGACTAAAACACTGCTAAGATCTGAGTTAATTCTATTGTTTTTCACTGCTGACTACCTAAAGTCTTTCCAAATTCAGCATTTGATGTGTCACCAATTAGATAAGTCCAGTTAAACTAACTACCAATTACTGCAATATTTCTTAGGTCATGGTAGTACCTATGTTTTCTTAGAAAACTAGCTCCTTCTTTCTATCCTTTCTTCCACTATAAATTTTTTGTTTCCTTTACTTCCTTTTTTTGAACTTCAATTCCACAAATGAATATCAATAATTGTTGCTCTTTGATGTTCTGTTGGAATTTACTGGAACCTAAGTATTTTGGTTTTACAATGTATAAATAACAAATTTAATAGTGGTATATATTGCTGCTATACAAAATATGTGGTCCAAGGGTTGCAAAGGTTTCCGCATCTTTCATTTTGTGTCCACAAATCACCAAACATCAGCAATATGACATCCTGCACAACCCCCCTTTGTTTCCTAATAAAGGTAATCCTCAATTTACAGCAGTTCACTTAGCAACCGTTTGAAGTTGTGACATAACCCCCAGTACTTACAACATAGTCCTGAGATTACAAATGTTGCAGCACCATAGTAGTCATTCACCGTTATTAATGACTGCAGAGGCATTGCAACATTCGCCTTGCCTACTCCCCCTTAGCCGAGTCTCCACAGGCACTGGGCCTGTGGAGACTCACTTATCTTGTGAAGTTCTAGAAAGCATTCAGTTTCTTTGCCTTCAGTGCTTTGCAGAGAACCGAGGCCTAAAGTATCGTGAGATCTCACAGGATCAGTAGCAGATCTCTCTTTATCTTACAGTACTTTAGGCCTCAGCTCTCTGCAAACAGAGGTCTGCATGTTATTCATGTCAAAAGGCCTTACAAGCTAGCGGGAGGCTTTGAGGCAGTGAAATTGTGCTGCCTCAAAGCATCTCATCAGCTTGCAAATGCTTTGCACACTAAGACTGGAAGCTTCTGGGTCTGTGGTGGGATGCTGCCAGTGTAACAACCGGTTCACTAATCACGCACTTTGCATGTAGCTTCCAAAATTACTTACCTTCAATCTTACTTTGGGGAAGTAAAACAGCTGAGATGCAGCAATCTGCTCTGCTACGCAAATCAGCTGAGCAGGTATAGGTGAGTACAGAGCAGGGGTAGGCAGACTCACATGAGAATCAGAGTGAACCAGTTTGGAGCCAGCTGATCATCGGAGCTAAGGGGTTTGCCCGAACCCGTTCTATTGTTTTCACTTTTCTAGGGGCTGTGATCTTGCATTTGCAGGTTGATGGGATGCTTTGAAGCAGCGTGGTTTTTCTGCCTCAAAGAGTCCCATTGACTTGCAAATGCTTTGTGTGCTGAGACTGGAAGCCTTTGGGGGAGACTCATTGAGGCTACCCACCACTCAAGAAGCAGCAGGCAGCTTCAGTGAGTCAATGAAGCCAAGCAGGATATGCTTGTGCCACTCTCCCTCTGCTCTCACTGCTCTGCTTTTGGGGCACTGGAAGCAGGCAAAGAAACTATAGCAGAGAGGAGATAGCTCCCTAGATTTTCATAAGGTACGTGAGTCTCCATAGGCTCAGTGCCTGTGGAGACCTGGAGAAGCAAGATGGGGGAAGCAATTGTGGGGAGCATGGGGTATCTCAGTGGGTTGAGAGAGGGCTTGGATGGTCAGAAGCACTCCGCCTACCCATGGCCTTCTCCACCCTGAGATACATCATGTGCACTAACAACCTGTGCATTCAATTAGCAAATGCACGGGTGAAAGCAGGGAGTTTTAATATTCATTTTATATAATTCACTCCAATGAATCCTCAGGTTATTAATGTAATTGGCAGGCTCCATTACATGTGTAACTCAAAGACTATCTGTAGTATAAATATGTCCATTTGTAAATAATCTTAATTGGCTAAAGAATACAAATGATAACAATAGAAGAAATGTTTGCTTATATATTTTTAATGTTCTTCATGTATAATCTTGTGTTTCTTTACAGAATATAAGTAAAAGTCAATGCTTTGTCAGTGTCTGTTTTATCACGAGAATCTATAAAATTAAACAAGCTAACTTCCTTGAAGTATTTAGTAAATAAATGTAATGGCAAAAAACAATGAAATTAAGTAAAAAGTCAATATAATTTTATGTTCTCTTCAATTTTAAAAGACTGTTTTAAATGAGTAACTCCTTCCTTAGTAACAATCTAATAAGTTTTTTAGGGTGGTTTTTTTTTTTAGTTAATAAAGGGCACATAAAATGTTGTATTCCATCCTCTACTGAGTTGAATCCTTCTATTATATTGCAGTTTCTATTATAAAGGCACAGTCAACCATGTGAATCCTTTCAACCAAATTTGATTTAATATTTTGTATCCTACTACAATTTGTTCTGAGCAAACTAGAACATTTTGTTGAACTATGATGTTTCAGAGTCATATAGGTTGAACATTATGCCTAGTTTAACATTTTAAGACTAGCAGATTGCACTGCATTATCTGGCATTCAGACTTAGATTCTTTGGAATGTTGCTTCCAAATGTCTTCTTCACATCCAGTGACAATGTAATGGCAAATTAGCAACTTCCTGCTTTGTAAAATTGGAATAAGAATAAATGGATTGAAAATTTGGGCATTTGTTTAGATAGATAGATAGATAGATAGATAGATAGATAGATAGATAGATAGATAGATAGATAGATAGATAGATAGTGTTTCTCAACCTTTTTATAATAGCACATACTGTTGTAATACTACTGCACTGAAGTTCTGTTTTAAACTCTTCCCTGAATATTTAAAGTAGAATACAAATACATTAAACATTATCTCTGCAAGAATATGAGAGGCAGATGTGCAAAGATCAAAGGGCCTTGTAGCTTGCACGCAATAAATGCATCACTTTCAGCACTAATTTTATGTATTCCTTTAACTACTGCACTTAACAGTTAAATAATTTTATTTTGCATCAGCTGCAAACTCCAGATCATATTTGAAAGTAATTGTAGTACTTATGACATAAAATCTTTATAGAAAAGTCCCTAGATAACCCAACCTATTGTAATGCAATCCAGGTGATCACAACTAAATGGATATCTGTTATACAGGGAAAAATCTTTTCCTTTTTTGTATTTTGTGTTTCATGGTTCTACTCCAAATTATCTGATAAGTTCAACGAATCAAAGAAATAGCAGTGAACATTACCAAAGCAAAGGAGATATAGGCTAAAAAGCAACTAGATCAATTTCTTATAGATAAGGAACTGCAGGGTCAAATGTTGACAGTCCTATAAACAACAACTTATTTATCTTGGATTGAGAAGTGGCTGACTTTAACTATAAAAGAAGGCAAGCTACAGCATGTTTGATATTGGAGGAGTTCCATGGACCCCAGATACATTGCTAAGGTAGATAAAACTACTTGGGTAGATAAAATTATGGCACCAACAAGAGTTATAGCATACTCAATGCTCCTGCAAACCTGACCATAAAACAAACCTTTTATTTACATCCTGTTAGGTTTCCATTCTTCCTAAGACTGGATGAAGAAAGATTAACTGCTTTCCTGAAATGAAACTGACAACCCTTTCTTTATCTCTCATCGGAACACACTCTCCAGAGTTTCTTCCCCCTCCCACTGTGCAACTCTACTGCTTTGAGGTCCTAATTTATTTCTCAGCTACCAGCATAGTAGAACTGAATTACTTTCTTCAAAAGTAATTCCTCACAAAAAAAAAGGAATAAGGATTACCAAAAGTAATAATGCAGGAAAGAAATTTTAGCAAGTGAAAAAAAAGTGCACAATCACGCTTCATTTGTATAATGAAAGAAAGAAGCTATGAATTGTTATGATGGTCCTTACCAGATTTTTGTACAAAGGCAAATGGCTGAAGTCACCTTCCATAGTCAACATCTGAGCCAGCCACACATAACTGATCTCTATATGTAGTTCTTGATGCTCTCTGAGCTTGTTTGTTTGCTTGCACTGATGATGTTACCTTGTTAGGTAATCAAACATCTTCAAGCAAACAAACAAGCTCAGATAGTATCAAAACTCCATAGTTCAACTTTAAGCTACAGATATTCTTTTCTATAGGAAACTTCTATTTTACCAAAATGGTTTGCCAAATGATGAGATATATACTGTAGGACTGGCCTCCTGGAAGAATGGACTACAGGACCGCAATGTTTCTGTCATTAAAGCTGGGGAAGCATGGATAAGTTATCAACATTGACTAAGATAAGTAGAATGGAATTCTTACTCACAAATGTTTCTCATCAAAGAGACACTGATAAGTGTTTCAGAATTTTAACTAGCTTGATAAAAAGATGGAAATCAGCTCTAATATTCTTGCAGAATAATGTAAATAAGAGGTTTTGGAGCTGAATCAGCAACATTGGGGGCAGATGGTTAAGTAACTATCTCCCTGTCAGCCACTCCTAATTATAGGATTTGATAAGAATAGAGGAGAGTACAATCGTAATACCTTCAGATCTCAAAGCAGTTAAATTAGCTTCTTCATTAGAAAACTAGCTTCAGTCATCAAAAATGGCCAAAAAGAAAGCAGAATCCTAGTTCCTGTGCCTCTGATTTGACTATAACCTCAGAACAATCCCCTTAGTTTGGCATGTAGCTTAAATTTTAATTATCCTAAAATATTTTCTGTAGGCTGAAAAATATGACACTGTGAGGTCTAGTCTTGCTTGAAGCACATAGACAGCTGGTGACTTTTGGCCTGTCACATTTGTTCATCCCTAGGAAGGACTGCCAAGCCATTTTGAAAAGTGTTGCCAAGAAAACTGCATGGACTTTTGCTGAAACATTCAATCTGCTTCTCTCTAGCAAGAATACAGAATTTATCAGGATGCTACAAATAATAAAAATTTAATATATATTCTTGGTGACATAAAGACCAAGACAATTTAAGTATTGGAACATATAACTACATCCAACATTCTTATCCATAGGGGCTTATTACCCTTGGCTTTGTCCACTTTTACTGATCAGCTATTTTGATGGTGTCATCAGATAGCCACTAGTTTGTTCCCTTTGGTTATTGGTGTGACACACATGTTTCACATGCAATTTCCATGAAATTACCTTGGATCTCTCACCACTGTTCTTTTGGATCTTTCTCTTCTAAATCCAGTCGCTGAAACCTATGCATAGCTTCTATAGCAATGTGAGATGTTCAAATTGAATTTTGGAAGATAGTACCTTTTTTCACTTTGCACAGTTTGAGTTTCAGTTTAGCCGCTATTAGCTGATGGTTTAAGCTACCATCAATGCCAGGAAGTGTCTGAACAGATGCAAATGAACATTTACAGCATTGTCGGCATAAAATAAAATCTATCTGATTGGTGCTGTCCATTTGGTGCTGTCCATGTATATAAATGTCACTTGTATTGAATAAACCATGTGTTTATTGTGCTGAGATAATTTTCCTGGTAAAATTGCACTAGACGTCATTCTGATCACCTAGTCCAAACTAGTCATGCAACTCCTCCTTGGCCTACCTATGCACTGAAATCCCCCATATTATACAAAAGACCATTTTTGGGGTATTTACTTAAGAACCCATTGAAGCTCACTGTAAAAAACATTCAATTTCATCATGAGTCTACAATTGGGGTGTAGATTTATAGAATGTTGACATTGATATCTAATCATATCATTTATCATAAACCATAAACTCATCTGATTTTGAATTAACCACTGCCTATCAGTGAAACTCACTGATGCCAAGGATATCTATGTTCACTCTAATCATTTCTCTTTTTACAGTTTTGAGTTTCCCAAGAGACGTGCCTCTAACATTTCATGTTCCAATTTGATATAACTTTGTACAGTGTAGGTGACCTCTTTTGTCATGGGCACTGTCAAATGTTGGACTTCCTGAAGGCTTTCCTCCAACATCATCATAAAAACCCTGACTGATAAAAGCTGGTCCTTGCTCTTCTCCAGTAGCTTGCAGGCTACCATCCAGCCTGGAATACCTGCTATTGGTATCCATATCTGAGCCATGTTGAGTTATTGACATGAAATGTTGTGGTGAGATTTCTTTTTTTACAGGGTAGTTCACCATTGCCATAATAACCACATATATATGTCAGAATTTCTTCACTTGCTCCTGATTTATTGAAGATATGCAGTTTAGACTAATATCCCATAATAAACATAGAGGTTGCGCATAATTCTTTACCTTTGGTATGTTTTTAACATGCTAATGGTGAACATTAGCCCAGACTTTCTTGACCACAGCTTGAGGAAAATGCCATGTTACCTTTTCTGACAAAGTTCTTCAGCACAGTTACAAATCTACAATCAGTCAGCTACACTAACCCTTCCTATAACTGAAGCAATTGTGGTCATTGTAGCACTGCAGCTTGAAGTACAGCACAATAGCTTTGATATTGTAAATTAAACCAAAATCCTCCTTATTATTGTAACAGACAGACTTACATGTGTACCAGGAAAACATATGAAGACAAGATACTCTCCTGCAACTCTTTAAAATAGCCATGTCTCTTTCCAAAATAACAAATAATATTTGTCTTGAAACTCATATTTCTTCTAGATTGTATCCTAATATCAGCTACAACAATGGTAAACTGGCATCCTAATACCATCTCCACACACCCAACATCTGGTGGACCACCATAGGAAACAAAATACAAGATGAAAATGATCCAACAAAGCTATTCTTATGTGCTTACCTGTAAGTATGAGTAGAAGAATTATTAGGAATAACTATAAGTTCTAAATAAGGTCAACAAAACTAGTGAGAACTATTTATTTCTAGTGCAATGATAACATTAACATATTTATTATATAAATATTTCTGGACCTCAAAAAATATCATACTGTTCCTCTCTGCTTCTTTATTTTTCTACTCCACTCTTGTAAGTAAATTGTAAAAATGAATTCTATTGCCATTTAATCTCTCCTTCCTAGAAAAGGTTTGATCAGAGTAAATGGAATGGGAGAAATTTTATGACCCTCGAAGAAAGGGAATTTGTTTGATTCAAACCTATTAATCCAGAGAGATTAAGGCTAATTTTTAGATTTTGTTTCAGTATATTCTCTTCAAACATATTTTCTGATTGGTTGCAGCAAATACCTGGAAAGAGTGAATGGTTGTTTGGACACTGTGGTTTGTACACATCACTACAAAATGATGAATGAATTCAATTATTTTGACAGCAAAAATACTCAAAAGAACTAAATGTTAGACCTTCCCTATACCAATTACATCACCATGTCATCAGAAAATTCCCTGTAGCCCTAACAGCCTTTTTTTAAAAGAAGAAAAATATTGTATTGCTCGCATCTAGAAACTGAATAAAGTATATTTTAAAGAAATTGCTAAGCATCTTTATACACTGAGAACACTATGCTACTCAATTTATATTTAAATTGTTACCTTACCTTCAAAACTTTATTCTATTCATTCAGTGTTTACACATCACTGGATGAGAAAACACATTGAGGACTCCAACACTAATGATTTATATAAAGTCTGTGTATCTCTGGAAGTGTGGCTGGATGTTGTTATAAATTATATGGGTGGAAATGCTTACTGGCATAGAAATTCACAGGGAGTAGCAAATGGGTTAAGATTAACTTTTAAACTGTATAGAAGTTCTGTATAGAACTTCATGAATACTTTGCAAGTCACTTAATATCTCCAAAAAAAGGTCTGGTGTCAGCATTATTGAAGCAAGTGTTATTGACCAATATGAAGAGTGTAATCTGTTAACTTCGTGTTTCCTTATTTAATTGTCTTCATCTGATGCATTATTATGGAAACTCAGTGGCATTTCCCATTTAATTTTAATCTGTAATATTCTCAGGATTATAATACTTTAGTAATGTTTGAGCTAATTAAGTTTTGTACCTTAAAAACAACAAATTTCTTTTGGTGTGATGACCTGGGGCGTGGCACAAAAGCAACAAAATCACAAAAGTAGGTAAAGTCCCTTTAATACCTCCAGCTTGGCACCCAATGCCCAGTTATCATCAGCTGGAGAAAAAACTCTCCCAAGAACAGTTTTTAAAGGGAAGAAATTCAGTCTGAACCCAAAGTACATATAAACTATAAAGAAAAGACTTCAAAAGATAACAAAACACACTCAGTTGGGAGGATGCCAGAACCCAGATAAGATTTGAGAAACAAAGATAATTCACGCTTTGCTTCCAGCAAGGTGCTGTGCGCAAACACCCTTTTATATCCTGTTTTCCCAGCTGCACCTAATGAAGGGAACCAGGGCCCTTTTCTCCCCCATAACCCACATAACTCATGTTGCTCTCTTCGTTCCTCTCTCCATGACCCAGGATGAAGAGGGGGTGGCCCTGGGTCTTCCTTTGAATGCCCAGCCGGACTGAGCCCTTCCCCAGTTTCTTCCACAGACACCGGAGCCACACTCCCACTCCCTGTCAGCTGCTCAACCTCCCCCTCCGAATCAGATTCCAACAGGGACATGACATTTGGTATGGCATTCAGGATGATTGAAAAAGGACATATATTCTATGCACTTTTAAAGTATATTGTTAAAGAAGAGTAAGGCTGTTTTCTCAGAGTTAAAATATTACTTTTTTACATATACAAGAAATTCATAGTTCAGATATTGACACCCAAACACAGATACAGACATATACTGTCTATATAAACAGAACTAACCGTAGGGTGCTCATTGACAGATGCATTTATATAAACAATCTCTGCCATACGGTATCCTGAATCATTCTGAACTTCAATCCCCAGGTAGTTTCTCTTTTCTAAGTGATTTTTTTTTATGTTTAAGAGCACTGAGGATATGGTATTGGAAAGCTATGGATGCCACACTTTCCTACATATTTCTCAGTGGCCTATGGAATTGTATTGCTCATTGTTTTTATTATTACTGTTATTATTTTATTATTTCCTGAAAATGTCTACTTTGATGCTGTTTCAAATGTGTTACTCTAAGCAGTTTACAGGTATAATAAAGCATACAAGATGTAGAAAAAAAATTAATGAGCTGTTTTAAAACAATATAAAACAAAGTCATTTCCACTAAATAATACTGCCCAACACATCTAGCATCTAATTCATACACCCCTAATTATGAATATATATGTTGCTATAAAATCAGGTTTTAATACATTTCTAAATGTTAGTTATGAAGACTGATACATTTATATCCAAAGGTAGTTGATTCTACAGAAAAGGAGACTTTGCAAAGAGGGTCCTATATCTCACCCTATTGCCTCTCACAGAATTTGGGTTTATAATAGTTTTGCTCAGTGAATGGACACATACTTTTGCTCTAACATAGTCTGTAACATAAGATTTTTCTTCATCTGCTAAAGTAGGGGTGTCAAACTCAAGGTCTGGGGGCCAGATCCAGCCTATGTGGTGCTTAGATCTGGCCCGTGGGACCGCCCTGGAAACAGTGAAGGACCAGCCACTGGCAGAGGGTTGCAGGAGGCTTGTTGCATTTAGAAGTCATGCTCTCAAAATTAAAACAAAAATCAAAAATTTTTCCTCATAATTTCTAATGAGCAATTGGAAAGAGCAGGAAAAAAGTACGAGACCTATAGAAACATTAGTAAAGAATACCCACTTACTTTGATATACATATACATATATATTTCATTGCACTTTCTTGAGTGGAAATCAACCTAGGACAAGGTTATACAATATCATCTATCCTTTTCTTTGCCTGCCTTGAAGAAACATTTTGCAAACTAGACTGGGCAAAAGATGGAATAAAAATCAATTTTAAATTACTTAAGATCTTCAGACAATGTTGTTCTTTTCTCACAAGACCCAGAAGAGCTACAAAGACACATACAAGAGCTACACAAAGTAGGACAACCATTTGGCTTAAACATAAATCTGAAAAAGAGCCAGGTTATTTTTAATAAATTCACCAAAAAAAAGAACAAATTTAAATCTGCAGAAGAACTATATGTAGAAAGTTAGCACCCACCCTTCTAGAAAAATGAAATATTCTAGGAAATATTAAAAAGACAGAATATTATATCTCCCTGGATGAGAAAAGGAGAAACATGCTATTGGAAAACAGTCTCCACCTTTGTTAATAGCCCCAGAAAGACAAAAGACATCTTATCTACAACACAAAAGACCTTCAGCTCCAGGGTGATGGGATTAGCCCTCAGATCCAAACAAGGACAAAGCCATTGAGCCATAATAGGAATCACCCAAAGCCCCTTCATTGCATCACCCAGCAAAATTCAACCAAGGGACTCAGGACAACCTATCAAGTTACCCCTGCATGCTCCCATGGGAGTCTGACAACCAATCAGGATACATTTCTTGCCACAGGAACAAGAAGTAAGTTCAAAGCCCAACAGAGGTTATAAATCTCTCTCCCTCTTTCACCCATGTGTTCTTTTTGCCCAGGACCTCAATGTGGTCTTGTCCACCATTAAACCATCTTTCCAAGCAATCGCCATGTTTCCAGTGTCTTTCTTCCCACTTGGAACTGAACCCAGATGGAAATTTCCTCCAACAGTAGTAGACCATTACGTATACTTTGGTCAACAGATCTCAATGGAAGGTGATACAATAAAGGAAATGGAATAATGTGTTAAATGTGGTTGATAAGCATTCAGCAAGCTAAGCATAATTTTCAAGAACACCCTCCCACTATGTCTGAAAAGAAAAGTTTTTGATTAGTATGTGCTACCTGCTCTAACATAGGCTAGTAAAACATAACCACACAATTGAAACAAAAGCTATGAGTGGTGCAAAAAGCCATGGAAAGATACATGCTCAGCATTATAAGCAGGGGTGGAATTCATCCGGTGTTACTACCAGTTTGGTGACTATGTTTTGCATCTGACTAAGCACTTGTGTAAAAAACCTTAAGCTGTGCTGCCCAGACAGCTGATAAGCGTTGCGTGCAGGTGTGCAGTGTTTGAAAAGCCTCTTTTGTCCTGCTCTTTCAGCCTCAGCTATACTGGTCAAAGCAGCTGAGGTTGAAAAAGTAGGAAATAAAGGACAGGTAAGAGCCTGGGCCAAACAGCAGCAAACACAGAACCGGTTCGGTGTCTGCTGCTCTTCAGAGCTACCGTTCTATAGAGCCGGGCAGAACTGGTAGCATCCCACCCTTGATTATAAGATAGGAAGACCTGCATATGGATTAGAGAACAATTGAAGGTATACAATAGCATCAAGAGAAAAATAGAAATGGAAATGGGCTGGTCACAAAGCAACAACGACTGATGGCAGGTAGGTCAAGGCAGTCATAGAATGGATCCTATTTGATAAAAAGCATCCACAAAACAGACCTAAAACAAGATGGATCAACAACATCAGCAAGTATTACAGGCCCAATTGGCAAAAGAAAGCTCAGGATTATATTGGTTGGAAACAGGCAGAAGAGGACATAATCCTGCATTGGATAGACAATGGATAAAATGATGATGATGATTACACACACCAGAGGTGGCATTTAGCAAGTTCTGACAGAGTTCTGGAGAACAGGTAGCGGAAATTTTGAATAGTTCAGAGAACCAGCAAATACCACCTCTGGCTGGTGATTTTACAGTATCCTTCCCCTGCCACGCCCACCAAACCACACCCACAGAACTGGTAGTAAAAAAAATTGAATCCCACCTCTCTCTCTCTCTCTCTCTTGCTCTCTCTCTCATACACACACACACCTATCTTTGAGAAATAAAGTGTCAGACAACTAGATTAGAAAAAATGTCTTTTTTCTCAAAAAAGATAAGAAGGATCTAGAAAAGTGCAAAATAGTTGATACATTTCTGGGAAGGTTCTAAAGAAAATAAGAATATTCTCTGTATAAGCATATTAAAAATACAATCCATGTGTACAAGAAAAAAAATTCTTGCTTTTTTAAAATCAGTTTCCTTAGTAATTATGGAATGGCACAAATGTAATATGTCTCAGTCTCTGCAAAGAATATGACAAACTATCCAGTGATACTCTGTTCAGCAATGTGGGCTGTATATTACAATACTTAAATCCAAAGAAAATTCTAATGATCAACAATTATTCATTTTCAAGTAGTAAAAATTGAAGTCTCGTGTGCTCCAGTCCTGGTCTCATTTTTTTCCAGTTTATTTATTGATCATATGAATTAATAGATTGAGAAAATGTTTACAGATGCAAACAACAATTTGTGTCTAAGAGTAGGAAAAAAAATTAGAATAGTCTTGATCTACCAGAAATTTTTTTTAAAGGTAATTAGGATGAAAATTAATAAACAAAATGTAAACAAATCAAATGCATAATAATATGGGAAAGTATCTGTCTTCACATCCTTGTACCTTCTGGATTAAATTATGAAGACAAATGGAGAAGTAATTCCAATAATTGGGAGATACAATTATATTGTATTAAATCTGATTAGATTTCTGTAATAAAATTTTTGCATCAAATGTAATCAGAAAGAGCAATGTTATTTTCAATTTTTTTAGCAGGAAGGTGAAATGTTATTTTACATATAATATTTTCATAGATAAACCATAATTCACATTGCAATCAGTCGTGCACTAGCCAACTATTCCATTTTAATAGCTTACTACATTGCATCCAAGGAGTAATGCATTCAAATTCAAATTTAATTCAAAGATTTCATAAAGAACTGAACTCTGGATTTAAGAACAAATTTATTATATACTATTCTTAGCCAATCAGAAGGGCATGTGGACTAAATATTATACAAAACAAAAGTAAAACATAATCTCAGTGGGGTAAACAGTGTATGCCAATTATATTTTTATGTTGGCTCTTTTAATGTTCTGGATCATATTTCTTTAATACAAAAATTATTTTGTATTTGTGGAGCATGAAGAACAAAATCTGTCTATATAATAACAATTATCAAAGTAAGCTATGACGGTCACAATTAATTTCTATTTTAAAGATTAGAGAGGCTATTATTATACCGCTGCCACTAATATGGCACTTTATGTATTATAAGAGAACAGACACCTGTTGTAAGGGATATAGCATTTCAAATTCAACATCAGAGGAAGATGGGGTGGAAACAGTAGGTCAAAAATCAATAGGAAATGTACATACCCATGTTTCTCTGACAATAAAGCCCCACCAATAGGAAGGCCCAGCATGTTTTCTAGGCATAAGGTGAAATTAAGCTCTCCCCCAAAATTTAGGCTTATTTAAACCATGCGTTCCCCACCATTTCTCACATCTCTTGAACTATATGAGGTGAAGAGAAATGGGGGAAAGGGCAGGCGGGAATTTGCCTTTAGGAGCCCCTCGCAGATAGCCTTACCTAGAGCACCCCGCAGGCAGACTTGTCTCTATTGGCCAATGAAGCGCCTCCTGGGCAGAATCGCCTTGCCACGAGGCCACTTCTATTGGCCGATAGAAGCTTCCTGAGGGCAGGGTCACCACTTCTATCAGCTGATAGAAGCAACCTCGTGTCGAGGCGCAGCTGCTCGCAGGGCACTCCTAACAGGAGCATCCTGTGGGCAGCCACGCCTCATCACAGGGCCACTTCTATTGGCCAATAGAAGCACCCTGACAGCAGAGTCACCAGATGCTTCTATTGGCCAATAGAAGCAGCCTCATGGCGAGGCATGGCTATGCATTGGGTTCCCAACTGCAAACTCAATCATGTACATATACCGTACACAACCTGCCTTTCTCCTACCTTCTTCTTGAGGTTTTGCTTGCAGTCCGACCACTTGAATGACATCTCTTAAATCCCCCATTCGTAGATATTCCAGTACATTCAAATAACTTAAATATTACAATATTCATAGACAAAGGAAGGGAAACATCAAGAAGAAGGTAGGAGAAAGGTGGGCTGTTTAGCTTGCAGTTTTACAGACAGCAATTTACACATTCCCCCCCGAAGCATACCTTCCCCCTCGAAGATGCTAGTGGATGGCAAGGGGCACAAAGATCCCCCCAACCTCCCTTTGAAACCAGTTAAGCAATTGAGTAAACTGTGAGTTCCCTTAGTTGGCAGCATAAGCGGAGGGACCCGGAACTGCCCATTGCAGGTGATAGGTGGAATCAGCTTCTTTAATGACCCTCCTGCGGCCCATTCCATCCAAGTGGTTGCAGTGGGAAATTGGGGACGGGGGAAATAAAGCTATCTGAGGGAACAAAGAAGAGCAGCTGGCTCCGGAAGCAGAAATGCAGCGGGAATCTTGAGATTGTCTGATATTTACTCTGACAACGGTATATGTACGTGATTGTTTGCAGTTGGGAACCAGATGCGTAGCCATGCCTCAGCCAATAGAAGCAGCTGGTGACTCTGTCCTTGGGGCACTTCTATTAGCAGGTAGAAGCGGCATCGTGAGCATGGGGTGCTCTAGGTGGGGGTGCACATGAGGAGAGGAAATTAAGTCACCTCCCAAAAGATGGTCTAGCCATTTTTTCAGGGCAAAAAAAGAAGGCCCGGCCTTAGTTTGTGAGAAACACAGTATATGTTAACAAAAGTTTTCTTGTTATAATAGGAATTTGAGTAGACATAGAAAGAAGAGGTCTGTACCAAAAATATGATCAAAAAATGAATTTTAAAGGAAAGAATAAAGTAATATAAGTGAAAACTGGAAGTGGCATTGCAATTTTCACCAAAAATAGTATTCTCAGAAATAACTGCTGCAGCTTAATAATTGGGATCATAGTGAAATTTATGGTGATACTGGAAATGCTGGATAGATATAGATAGATATATTTGGACACGGAGGACATCTGTAGGAATGGACCAGATCAATGCTCATGAGGTTTCAATGATGAGCTCAAATTTTCCCTGCACTCTCCTGCATAAAATTATTTCTTTTCTGATGCTTATGCATGGTTTGGCTAGTTAAAACTTTACATTTCCCAAAAGTACAGATACCATTATAAAAGTACAGAGCTCAACCCCCATTTTTACACACACATGCTACTTTTTAGTATATTTTAATGGTTAATCATTATTTTATATTTTTATAATGATTGAATTTACATAAAATTGGATAAAGAAATTAATTAATAAATACACACCACCTTCATTGATCATGTTCATGTGGTATTTATCCCTTAAAAGTACCTTGCAGGGCAAGGCAAATGGATAAGTTAGTACTTTCTCACATAAACATTTGATACCTGCTAGAAGTATAAAAGATGGCAAATGCCATATTTTGAGACTCTGTGTAGAATTACTCACAAAAATACTATACCTTATCAAGGATAGCATTAGATATATTTGAACATTCTTTCATGAGGTCAAGGGCTCCCAGCTATCAAAGGAAAGTGAAATTTTATTATGTATTATATTCTTTTATAAAATATTGCCATATCTCTTCTGTAGAAATTATCTTTTCAATCAATTATTATATTGCTATTCTTTGCTTAATATTTCATGTGTGTGTTTTTTTTCTTCCACTCACATTGTTCAAAACAAAACACAGATCATGCAATTTCCAAAAAGAATATAAAGGTACATGGAATTTTGGAAAATGAAAGTATACAGCATTGTATTATTGTTTTATGATTGGCACAGAAAGCAAAGTAAGAATCATGTCCACTTGGCTTCTCATTTGTATATAACTGCATATCAGTTAAATTCATAGAATGATTCATCATAAAATATGCAAAGGCATTTAGAACAAGTCCATAATCTTATATGCATTTCATAAGAAAGTCTTTTGAATTATGCATGCACTTGCTGAATATTTAAGTGTAACTATTTGGCCCAAACTAGAAAGGATTTTGGAACAGTTAGCAACATTAAAAGTAGCAGAAGAGAATAACAGTTGCTTTGTTCTGTTTTCTAAACAACTAAATATACAATCAGTTATAAATTATGATCAATATTCTAAAACTATAGAAGTAAATGGTCACTGATTTCTATATTTGTCACTTCACTTTAATTGTCTAAATTCGTGTAACAATAGGAGACATCCACTAGTTATATCTTTCTTGTTGTATAATGACAATACACTATCTTAATACAGAATAAAAGAAAATTGCGTACAATTTTTCTACCAAGAGCACATCTAATGAGCCACAAGATAATGTGAAGCCAGAAGATGTTTTCCTCTTCTATCTTACATCTATTCAGCAAAACAGGTTCATGTATTCAATTGTATAAAGGTCAGTCATATCGCTAATTCTTGTCTTCATTATGAAGCATAAACATCTATTGACCAAGGGAACTTTTGCTTGTATAATGCATTTACGAAAACTTTCACAAACCTGAAATCTATTTATGTGTGCTGATATTTTTAGAATATGCTCAAGTCTCTCACTTACTGCAGTTAGTCATAGAAGTCAATGACTTGTCTTAGAAAAAGCATACTGTGTAGGACTGAGGCAACTCAATGTAAATCTGTATATGAACCAATTTTCAGGAAAATGGTTCCATTTTATAAAATATTCTGGTCTGTGTAACTAGCCAGATGAATTCTGATGGACTGTAGTCCTAGACTGAGAATGTAAGAGAAAAACAGAATATAAAGGAAAGCAAACAAAATGAGAATTTAATTTCTGGCTGGTGTTCCACATCCATTGTTTATTCTGCCTTAGATATATAAAAAATGGCTGGTGGATCCAATAAATGTAATTGATTAAATGTCCAGCAGAATTTATGAGTCTGATTAGGAAACAAATGTTTTGCATGCAAATTATATTCTTTGCTTTGATTCATTTTGGAAATCTTTCTTTAGTGTAGAAATGAAAGTGACATTTCAATACTGTTTACCTTACTTGTATGTAAACACCAAAAGAATAAATAAATTGGCTTAGAAAAAAGACTGCATATTAGTTTACAAAATGAACATTATCTTATTGTATAATTTGTATCTGTTTTTCTTAGGGTTTGCAAAGATATTTTTATTCAAAGTACAACTATATAGGAGAAATCTTTCCCCAAAATTTAGAATATTTAAAATATCGTGTTGTTTAGTTTGGAAAAACAAATTTAAAAGCATTAGTACATGGCAAATAAGTTGTACACAAGAAAAATTTTCTATCATGATTAACATTAGCATAGAAAACATTTGTAAGGTATCCTTCTAAGCTTTCAATTTTCTAGCTTTGTGGAACGTGAGTCACTATAGTTCTGCTTGGGCAATGAATGAACACAATTTTCCACATGCAAGCAGATGGTAATGATACTGAAGAGTTGACTTTCATGGCTACAGATGCTTGTTGCACACACAAAAATAATCTCCTGTGTTGACATCTACATACAAAGCAGGGTTGGGATTCTCCCAGTTCGCACCTATTTGCTAGAACCAGTTGTTAACATTCTAAGCAGTTTGGAGAACTGGATGTTAGAAGAAATTACTGGCCTAATCTTGTAAGGAAGGCAGGAAGGAAACATTCTGGTGTTGTTTATAGAAACTGCCTCTCCGTTAACCCTTATTACGTTCTTGGCAGGACTAGACTTCCTGTCTCAAGAATGTCTCTGGAGGTTTTTTACCCTCCTTTGCTGGTACTTTGCTTGTGTGGAGTGAACATTCAAAGTTACAATGGCACTGAAAAAAGTGACTTATGACCATTTTTCACACTTACGACTGTTGCAGCATCCCCACAGTCATGAAAGGCCAGGCGAGGAGATGCATGCCTCGATGCGAGTGATATTGAGTTGGGTACCCCCAACCAATAATATGACCACCAAGCCATGTCCACCCAGTCACATGACCACCAAGCCATGCCCACCACCTAAGCCACGCCCACAGAACCGGTTGTTAAGAATTTGAATCCCATCCCTCATACAAACCTTATACCTAAATGGAGCTTATAAAATCATCTTAATTCTGTTCTTAAACTGGCAAATTTTAAAGAAATTTTAAAAATATAGCTAGATAGAGCTACAATTATTTTCCTAAAAAGAGCCATGGTGGTGCAGTGGTTAGAATTCATGACTGCAGGCTAACTCACAGTTCACTCCAGGAGTTCGATCCTGACCGGCTCAGAATTGACTCAGCCTTCCATCCTTTTGAAGTCAGTAAAATGAGGATCTAGATTGTTGGGGAAAATATGCCAACTCTGTAAACTGCCTAGAGAGGCCTGTAAAGCACTGTGAAGCAGTATATAAGCCTTAGAACTATTGCTATTGCTAAAAAGCTATTGCAACAAAATGTAAATTATGCCTCTTCAAAAAGTATTACAAACAGCTTGCATTTAACACAGCATTCATGGAGCAAAACATGAGATTCAGAACCTTGATGTTATATTCCCATTCTTTATTTTGTCTCTGAGATATGTAACCTGTAGTCAAAGTTGTCCTGATATTGAAATAAAAATGTATTTTCTCCTGATGGCATGAATAGTTGGAATTCTGTCATCAGATTTAATAAAGCTCTCAAACTGATTTTGGCAAAAAGAAAGCTTAAGCCTTATAGAATTGAAATGCTCTATTTCCATGGTGTAGTGATGAGCCTTTTCCCCTTCACCAGAGTCTCTAGCTGAACATGTTAAAATATTTCTTTTAGGAAATGTAACTATTTACAAAAGGAGATAGATTTTTTTTTTAAGTAATAGCTTTTTTCAGAAATAGCTTTGTCCAGTAATCCAAGGATTTCCTGTTTCAACATTTTTCCAGGTAGAAAAGGCTACCTTTATATCTCAAGTGATTGGAAAAATGATAAAACAAGTACACTGGTGAATTTAGTAAAAGGGGGAGGGAGAGGGAAAAGCTTAAGAAAGAAAAATAGCAATTAAAAATGTTTCTGATGTAACATTTGAAATAGCAACATCTGTTTACAAGGTAAGTATTACAACTGCTGCACTATTACTGAATTCCTGGTAAAAATAAGGCTACAAAATATAAAAAGGCCATAGTAAGCACTGACTCAGTTGAGGGGGTATCCATGCTTCTGCACAGTAGCTAATGTGCTGGGTTAGCTTGTACTGAACGGACATAAATATTTGAGGTGATAAAAGAATACTTTAACATTGCAGAATAAAAGCAAATTTGATGAATCCGTTTTGATAGAAAGATACCACTACAAGGGGACTTCCTTTATAACATGACATAAATCATTACCAATTTTCAAGAAATATTTTACACTATTAATTTGACATTACACACATTCTTAATTTGATATTTTATTTTTAAATACTGAAGACAATTGATAAAGAACAAAATTAAAATTATAGCAGGCCAAAAAGAAATTTTTTAAAAAGATATCTCCAAAAATCTTTTTAAAACCCTAACAAAATTTAATAGATTACTGTACCAAATGTCTAACATGTATGTTGTACATATAAACGCAGCTGCTTTACAAAAATTACCTTATAATAGTATATTATTATCACATACTAAAAGGTAGAAATAAATTACATAATAACACCATTGTATTACTATAAACTATTATTAGTATTATTATAAACTATCATAAAATCTATACCAAATAAGAACATATTGTTCACTCTTTGTTTGAAAATATTGTCTTTCCAAAAGAGATAAATTGCACATTTTAAAAAGTCAGTTCTTGCAACAGAATAACAGAGTTGGAAGGGACCTCAGAGGCAGTGGTGGGATTCAGCCAGTTCGCACCACTTCGGGAGAACTGGTTGTTAACTTTCTGAGCAGTTTGGTAAATTGGTTGTTGGAAGAAATCTTTGGGGCAGAGAACCGGTTATTAAATTATTTGAATCCAACCACTACTCAGAGGTCTTCTAGTCCAATTATAACTGATTCAGCAGATATACTCATTCTCTCATTAAGGTGCCATTCTTACCATTATGCCTCATGTTACCTGAATTTCATGTATTTAATCCTTATTCCTCGGGGCATCTAAATGTGTGGTTTTTTTAAAAAAAAAATTGTTTCTTTATACAATTCCTGTATTTGACACTGATTATTCTTCATGTTTATGTTTCACTTAGCTAGCTGCCTTGGGCACTTCCACTGAATAATAGCAGTGAGATATTAATCCCTATACATATATCTTTGTCTCGTTGGCATACAACTCTTAGTGACTCTTTGCACAAAGAAATTCTTCGCATTCATTAATCATGT
Source organism: Pseudonaja textilis (assembly GCF_049901715.1). Taxonomy (NCBI): domain Eukaryota; kingdom Metazoa; phylum Chordata; class Lepidosauria; order Squamata; family Elapidae; genus Pseudonaja; species Pseudonaja textilis. Next base: position 47,853,595 of record NC_141996.1, read on the forward strand.
ATTGACTTTGAAGTTAAGGGACAGACCTATTAGTTCCTGGAAAAGTGAGTTGAACAAGGAGAGTGCAAGCTTATCCAAGATGTTGCCCACAGTTTTCAAGGAAACTACCTGATGCTAACTATCTTGGACCATCTATATTATTTCCTCCTAAGATATAATTTCTAGAGTACTGCAGCTACCACACAGACTTCCAACAGTGTGTTATGAAGTGAATAAACGATTTTCCATGTTGTCTCTTCTAAGAGTAGAGGAATTCAATATAATACCATCATTTTAGGAAGGAATGTACTTAGCACAGAACTTTTTTTAATAGAGCCATAAAAATGATAAAAATATTTTTTAAATAACATAAATTTCACAATATATTTCCTTTAAGAATTGTGGGTGTTGCTATTTTACATATGTTTTGTTCAAGGTGTAAACAATACCCTGTTTCTCCAACAATATGGCCTCCCCCAATAAGAAGCCCCAGCATGTTTTATAGGCATGAAATGAAATTAAGCCCCTCCCCCCAAATTAAGGCCTATATTAAAACATGCGAAATGGGGAGAATGGTGGGGGGGCTTGCCATTAGGAAGTACTATTGTTGCACACCCGGATATGGTGCTGCCTGCGTTGACCCCAATACGAAGTGCCCCAAAGCTGAGGTCAACATCCAAGCCATCGCCGCCCACCCGCCCAAAGATGTAAGGGGGGGGAATTAAGTAACCCCCAAAAAGACGGCCTAGCCATTTCTTCGGGAGTCAAAAAAAAAATAAGACCCGGCCTTATTATATGAGAAACATGGTATTAATTTGTATTCCAGCAGTTACACCTTCAAATGAGCTTATTTTTTAGCACACTGCTCAAAAAAAATAATAAAGGGAACACAAAATAAGACATCCTAGATCTGAATGAATGAAATATTCTTATTAAATACTTTGTTCATTACATAAGTGAATTTGGTGACAACACAATCACACAAAAACTATCAATGGAAATCAAATTTAGCAACCTATGGAGGTCTGGATTTGGAGTTACACTCAAAATTAAAGTGGAAAACAACACTACAGGCTGATCCAACTTGTAATGTCCTTAAAACAAGTCAAAATGAGGCTCAGTAGTGTGTGTGGCCTCCACATGCCTGTATGATCTCCCTGCAATGCCTGGGCATGCTCCTGATGAGGTGGCGGATGGTCTCCTGAGGGATCTCCTCCCACACCTGGACTAAAGCATTCCCCAACTCCCGGACAGTCTGTGGTGCAACGTGGCGTTGGTGGATGGAGTGAGACATGATGTCCCAGATGTGCTCAATTGGATTCAGGTCTGGGGAACAGGCGGGCCACTCCATGCCTTCATCTTGTAGGAACTGCTGACACACTCCAGCCACATGAGGTCTAGCATTGTCATGCATTAGGAGGAACCCAGGGCCAACTGCACCAGCATATCACAAGGGGTCTGAGGATCTCATCTCAGTACCTAACGGCAGTCAGGCTACCTCTGGCAAGCACATGGAGGGCTCTGCAGCCCCTTAAAGAAATACCACCCCACACCATTACTGACCCACTATCAAACCGGTCATGCTGGAGGATGTTGCAGGCAGCAGAACGTTCTCCACAGCATCTCCAGACCCTGTCACGTCTATCACATGTGCTCAGTGTGAACCTGCTTTCATCTGTTAAGAGCACAGGGCACCAGTGGCGAATTTGCCAATCTTGTTGTTCTCTGGAAAATGCCAAACGTCCTGCACGGTGTTGGGCTGTAAGCACAACCCCCACCTGTGGACATCGGGCCCTCATACCACCCTCATGGAGTCTGTTTCTGACCGTTTGAGCAGCCACATGCACATTTGTGGCCTGCTGGAGGTCATTTTGCAGGGCTTTGGCAGTGCTCCTCCTGTTCCTCCTTGCACAAAGGCGAAGGTAGCGGTCCTGATGCTGGGTTGTTGCCCTCCTGTGGCCTCCTCCACATCTCCTGATGTACTGGCTGTCTCCTGGTAGCGCCTCCATGCTCTGGACACTACGCTGACAGACACAGCAAACCTTCTTGCCACAGCTCACATTGATGTGTCATCCTGGATGAGCTGCACTACCTGAGCCACTTGTGTAGGTTGTAGACTCTGTCTCATGCTACCACTAGAGTGAAAGCACCGCCAGCATTCAAAAGTGACCAAACCATCAGCCAGAAAGCATAGGAACTGAGAAGTGGTCTGTGGTCACCACCTGCAGAACCACTCCTTTATTGGGGATGTCTTGCTAACTACCTATGCTTTCCACCTGTTGTCTATTCCATTTGCACAACAACATGTGAAACTGATTGTCAATCAGTGTTGCTACCAAAGTGTACAGTTTGATTTCACAGAAGTGTGATTGACTTGGAGTTACATTGTGTTGTTTAAGTGTTCCCTTTATTTTTTTGAGCAGTGTATATCAATGCGCTGTGGAACTTAGCTACTTCTAAATGTCCTTTTAAAGGTTTTTTTATCCCACTATTTTATAAGCAAATCAAAGTGGCAAACATGCCTAATACTCTTTCCTCCTCTTATTTTCCCACAATAAACACGCTGTGAGATGAGTTGGTGAGCGAGAAAGAGACTGGCCCCAAGTCACCCAGCTGGCTTTCATGACAAGGAATGTTTTGCTGGTTGGCTTAGGGTCCTGAGGGGAGTGTTTACCACTGGAAGCATGATAATTGCAGTTGTTTTTATTTTGATATCTTTTTACTATTGGTAAGCAGCTCAGAGTTCCCTTATCAATGAGAAAGGTGGCAAAGAGAGGGAAGAAGGAGATTGGGAAGTTGGGAGAGAGGGGGGGAGGGAGGGAGGCTGGGAAGGAAGGAAGGACAAAATCTACATTAATCTTAACTTTATTGTACTACAAATATGCATATCATCAGGGGTAGGATTCTACCGGTTCTGTCCACCTCTGTAGAACTGGTTGCTCTGAAGAGCAGCAAATAGAGAGCATACATAGAACCGGTTTTATGTCTGCTGGTCTTTTGGCCCACCCACTTGCCCAGGCTCTTACCTGACCTTTATTTCCTGCTTTTTCAACCATAGTTGCTTTGCGCGACACAGCTGCGGTTGAAAAAGCAGGAAAAAAGTGCCTTTTCAACCTCTGTGCACCCACGCGCAGCACTGGTCAGCTGTCCAGGCAGCTAGCTGATGACAATATACACATACGCGCAGCAAGACATAAAATCACCAAGCTTGTAGTTACACCAGTCGGATCCCACCCCTGCATGTCATTCAATTCTCAGATCATGTTCTTCTAACTCCAATAACCTTCTGTTTCTCAGAATCCTCCCCTCTTTCATCCAAACTAAACAACAAGCAGCAAAGTATAATTCTGAACCAGGGAAATCTAATCCCTTTTTTCTTCTTTTGCATCTTATAACTGCTTCTAAAGAATATGTATTGTCTGTGAGTGTTCCTGGAAAGAAAAGCAGAAGGAAGTGTCCTTGAATTACTGAAAAGTGTCTGTTATGTCCTGAGGACTCAAGGAGTTCTCACTCAGGTCCACTCACTTGTGTGGGCGTTATTCCCCCATTCCCATTGGTCAGTTTCCCAGCAGCCAGCTATAAAAGCAGGCTGCGGGTCCAACTGGCTGCTGATTGCTGCGAGCCAGTTCCAGGCTTGGCAAGCACGGTCAGCCCTTTATTTGTAAATAAAGTACTGTTGCACTCATGCTCTGGTTCAGCCTCTCATTGCTCAAACTTAACACTGGCGACGAGGGTGGGATGGCTACCAGAAGCACCTTGCAACCGCTGAGTCACTAGCCACCGATCTACAGCCCAGAGAGAGCGATCGGCTGGCAACAAGGGAAACGCTGATCCGCAGCCAGAGAGAGCGGTCAGCTAGCGAAACGAGCGATCAAAAAGAGCAAACGCAGATCCGCAGCCAGAGAAAGCGGTCTGAGTCAAATAGTTAGAAGCGCCTGTAGCCGCTTGTTAGCCTCGCTACGGGAAAGTGAAGCGCTGCAGCCGCAGCCGCTCTGCATTTGGCGCGAAATTCAAACGGGTGTCATTTGAATTTCGAGCCAGTAGGAATCACAGCACAGCGCTGTAGAGAGTCACTAACGCCCACTTTTTTGGCGCGAATCAAGACACCTCCAACGGCTAGCAGCCAACGTGGTAACCCAGAGAGAGAGAAAGAGAGGGTAGCAAAAACCTCTCCAGAGCTGATATCACTAGTAACTCACGAGCGTCGTAGTCCCAGAGAGATTTCTCCCGCAGGTAGCCCAGCCGCTCCAGCACCATGAGTTCCAATCCAGTATTCCCGGCGTTTAAACCAGACGAAGAGAAGTGGGAATCGATAAGAACCGCTTTCAATCATTACATCGATGCGGTCGGCCTGTCGGATGCGGGAGAGCATCGAAAAATCCTATTTCCTAATCTACTGCGGAGCCACCGCTTATTATACCGCTGCAGCACTCGTGGGCGCCGAGAGAATTAAAAACGCCCGTGGTCCGAGTTGCTTGAGATCCTCACAAACCACTACGCCCCAGGCCTTCACAAATCGCCAGGAGGTTCACGCTCCGAATGAGGAAGCAATCTAGTAAGGAGACCATCAACCAATATATGGCCGCCTCAGAACAGCAGCCCTGCACTGCGGGTTTGGAACATACCTGGAGGACATGCTCCTCGATCAATTGGTTTGTGGGGTCAAGGATCTCAACCTACAGAGGCGACTGCTAGCTAAAAAGACCTCAACCTCGCGAAGCGGTAGAGGAGGCCCTAGCAGCCGAGCTAGCTACGAACTCAGCCACCGAAATTCAGGGCCCAAGCGCCAAGCTAGCAGCGTTCCCAGTCCATTCCGAAGAGGTGGAAGCGGAGGAAGGCCACAACGATGAGAACGATGTCCATCGCCTCACCAATGACAGACGGTCGCAGGTAGGGGCCAAACAAGAATACACCGGTCCACCCAAGCACATCACCCTGTGCCTAGCCTGTGGGGGATCACATCAAAGGGCCACCTGCAAGTTTAAAGGAGCCGCTTGCAACAACTGCCATAAGAGGGGGCACATTGCGAGAGTCTGCCAAGCCCCCAAAGCGCTGCACAAAGACCCCCGTCCTCGCACTCGGGACCACAGAGGCAAGTATTAAACTGTCGCACGCACCGCCTTGCCAGGCGCACTTGCCACTCTGTTAGTAAAATTCTCTCTCCGTTTCCCTAGAAGGTAAACCGTGCCACATGGAGGTTGACACAGGGTCAGCGCTCTCAATAATCTCGTGGAACACCCTCAAGAGACTCCACCCCAGCCTATCTACTACCCGGCTTCAGAGATGCCAGTTCGGTCTGAAGGACTACCAGGGGAAGGCCATTCCCGTGATCGGCAGAGGCAAGTTCTTTGTCAGTTTTAGAGCTTTTAAAGGCCACCTACCTCTAGTGGTAGTTAACGGCAATCTACCCACCTTATTGGGGCTCGATTGGTTTCCCCACCTCGCCTAGGGTTAACAGGAGTCCATGCTGTCTCAACCTCAGACACTGACTCCTTATTCGCTGACTACGCAGATGTGTTCAGCGAGGAGCTGGGGTGTTATAATGGAACCCCCATCTCGCTCACCGTTGACCCCCAGGCAGTCCCAATCAGATTAAAACCACGGAGAGTTCCATTTGCTATTCGACCAAAACTAGACGCTGAATTGGATAAACTACTAAAACAAGGGGTCATTGAGCCAACAGATTTCGCCAAGTGGGAGACGCCCATTGTCACACCCTCAAAAAGATGGTAGCCTGAGAATTTGCTCGGACTACAAGACAACAATCAATAAATATTTACAAGTTAGCGCCTATCCCGTGCCCGCCATTCAGCACTTATTGCACACATTCGAACCGGGCAGTATTTTTGCTAAATTGACATGTCTCAAGCATATCAACAGTTCCCTGTTGATAACCAAACAGCAGAACTTCAGACCATCGCCACTCACAGGGGTGCCTTCCGATGCAAGCGCCTCCAATTTGGCGTAAGTGTTGCCCCGGTATTTTTCAATCCTCATGGAGCGGATTTTACAGGGCCTCCTGGTGTAGTACCCTACTGACGACATCTTGGTCTCGGCCAGGGACAGACCCCAACTCTTCCAGAGAGTGCGAGCAGTGTTAGAGAGGTTCAGACAGCATGGCCTCAAGTTAAAAAAGAAAATGCGCCATTGCCACTAGACAGGTGGACTTTCTGGGTTATAAAATTGACGCCTGGCATTCACCCCTGGAGTCCAAGGTCAGGGCGATCCACGAAGCTCCCACACCGACCTCCAAAACGGAGCTACAAGCTTTCTTGGGACTCCTAAACTTTTATGCATCCTTTTGCCCCATAAAGCCTCAGTAGCCGAACCCCTACACAGATTACTAGACAAAAAGTCACCGTGGCACTGGGGGCACAAAGAAGACCAGGCGTTTAACGCCGTCAAATCACTACTTACGCCAGAGGCAGTGCTCATCCAGTTCGACCCCAACCTTCCTTTAGTACTGGCAGCAGACGCATCCCCTTTGGAATTGGGGCGGTCCTTAGTCACCGACTCGCCAATGGCGCCGAGGCCCCCATCGCTTTTTTCTCCAGGACGCCTCGGCCACGGAGCGAAATTACAGCCAAATAGACAAGGAAGCCCTAGCAGCTGTTGCAGCCGTGAAAAGTTTCACGAATTCCTTTTGGCCACTTCTTCGAACTGGTCACCGACCATAAGCCCTCCTGGGCCTACTGGCCGCGACAAACAGACACCTCAAGTCCTCTCCCTCGGATGACAAGGTGGACGCTTTTCCCAGCGGCCTACTCATACAAACTTATCCACCGCCCGGCAAAACTCTATCCCACGCTGACGCACTCAGTCGCTGCCCTTACCCGCTCCGGCTGAAGACCCAGCTCCTGTCAATGCCATTTTTGAAATCACCCAGTTGGACCTGCCCATCACCGCCCTTGACATCGCCGCCAAAACCAAGGCAGACCAAACGCCGCCCAGGTGCTCGACTGGGTGAGGAGGGGTGGCCGGGAGGCAATGTTGATAACAAATTCGCACCCTTTAAGACTCGCATGCAGGAGCTGTCCAGTTTGCAGGGTTGTCTACTGTGGGGCACTCGAGTGATCATTCCGACCTCGCCATGCACCCGAGTCCTGGAGGCGCTGCACGAGGGACACCCCGGCATTGTGAGAATGAAGGCGCTGGCACGCAGCTACGTGTGGTGGCCGGGTCTAGACGAGGACATTGTCAATTGGGTAAGTTCCTGCAGCATTTGCCAGGAATCCCGTCCTGCTCCCCCATCGCCACCCCTACCAGATGGGAGAGCGCCAGCGCCCTTGGTCTAGAATCCATATCGATCTGGCCGGCCCTGCATGGAAAGATGTTCCTAGTGGTCGTGGACGCTATTCCAAGTGGATAGACGTGGCGCAGCTATCCACCACCACCACACTAGCAATCACCAACGTGTTAACGCGCCTGTTCGTTACCCATGGACTACCCGACTCCTTGGTCTCCGATAATGGCCCACAGTTCGCATCAGTAGAATTCAGCCGTTTTGCAGCCAACCTAGGCATTCGCCACATTTTAACAGCCCCATTTCACCCTGCGAGTAATGGGTTGGCTGAAAGGGCCGCCAGGACCACCAAAGAGGCCCTCGCTAGGTTTGGCAGAGATGACTGGCACCACAAACTCTCACGGTTCCTGATGAGCCAGCACTCAACCCCTGTGCAGTCACCAATAAGTCCCCAGCGGAACTTCTGATGGGCCGGCGCCTGAGGACTGTATTAGATAGACTGCACCCACAATACTGCCTGACTCTCCCCTCGCTTCCACTTCGGGGTTAGACATTTTATGTTACAGGAGCCGATATTCGCAAGGAATTTCGCTGGGGACCCACTTTGGATTCCGGGCGAGGTCATCGCCGCCACCGGGCCGAGATCATATAGAGTCAGGCTGGAGGATGGTCGCGCCTGGAGGAGACACATAGACCAACTCAGAAGGCGCCTCAGCAACCTCGCAAACAAGAATCCAGAGTCTCCAGTCGAAGGGGAACCGTCCCATCCGCCACCCAGCCACATCGCACCCAGTGACCAGTCTGCGCCAGCGGTCGCCCGGTCAGCCCAAACCCGGACAACAGCGCCCAGAGAGTTGATCAACCGGATCCAACCCACGAGAGTTTGACTCCAGAAACCAACCCGGTGGTTTCCGAGGATGCCCAGTCCAGAGAGAGTGTTGGCGACACTATGCCAGCTCAACCGTCACAGACTGATACCGAACAGTCAGACAATGTTCCCGAGTTGCGCCGCTCCGGGCGCCAACACAAACCCCCATCTACCTCAAGGACTATGCGTGTTCGCATCTGGGGGAAGGGGTGTTATGTCCTGAGGACTCAAGGAGTTCTCACCAGGTCCACTCACTTGTGTGGGCGTTATTCCCCATTCCCATTGGTCAGTTCTCCCAGCAGCCAGCTATAAAAGCAGGCTGCGGGGTCCAACTGGCTGCTGATTGCTGCGAGCCAGTTCCAGGCTTGGCAAGCACGGTCAGCCCTTTATTTGTAAATAAAGTACTGTTGCACTCATGCTCTGGTTCAGCCTCTCATTGCTCAAACTTAACAGTGTCCTTGTACTACCACTGACAGTGAATGGTTAGAGATGTTTATGTCTGGTTTTTTTCTTGCAACTTGGTTTAAAAAAAAACAACTGCTTTGTTAAAGATATCTGCAAGACTATTTTAGACTAATTCCTAGGGTTTGTTTTTATCTGTGCCTTTATTTGGATATTTCCTTTGGACACAGAGGCAGAGGGTTCTAATGTTTGCCCCTCCTTCCCTGGTTAGTTTATGTTATATCCTCTTTTGATTACATACACTGTTGTTGTCAGTACTTTAAGACAGTCCTTTAAGAAGCAGAAAGTATCTTTATCGCAAGGTTAGAATGATAGAATCTTGCAAGTCTGAAATCACTTCTCCTATTCTTTACTTTTACTTTCCTGAAAGCTAAGAAGAGGCCCTTCTGAATTGTTTCCCATGTCCCTTTTCCTTCTGTGTGCATGATGGTTGTCTAAGCTGCATTCCTTCTAAAGTCATTCTCAAAGACCACCACATGTCTTACTTGACCCTGGAAGGAGCTATCAAATTTCCTTCCTAAGAGTCCAAAGTCCTTTCCAAAACAATCCAAGGATCCAAATTATTGTGATCAAAGCATTTTGAAATTAAAAGCAGATATTTTTAGTTTGTAATAGTGGTTCTCTAACTAGAATTAACTATATAGTAAACTCTGGATTAGAATAAAATTAGATTCTTATGATGGTGCTGTAGAGATCAAATTAGATAAGGTTTTATCCTGACCCCAAATATTTCTCAACCTGTGAGTTATAACAAAGGTAAACAAAAATGAAGTTCAACCTTATAAACTATTTTACTATAGAATAGAATTTTAAGCAACAACTTCAAGTTATATCTTTAGGTGTTTTAGAAGATAGCTTCTAAATGTTGGCTCTTTGTAACACTCTTTATTCAACTTCTCTTTCTCATAAGAAAAAGAGAAGAGAAGGAAAAAAGAGGGCGGGGGCTTCTCTTTTAACTGTGTTCCATATTACTAGCTCGTGTATCTGTTAAGGAAGGACATATATTTACAATTCTGGTATGCCTTTACTGTTTAATTAAGCAATAATTTAATCATTATTTATTTTCACATTACTTTATTCCTCCTGGATTTCCATTATATCCATAGATTTATAGTCAACGATGTATCAAGGTGCTATTGCCTTAATGTTTTAGTTCTCAATCTCACTAGACACGATGTTCCCTAGTTTGATTAGTTCCATTTCTTAAACTGATTCCAGATCAGCTTTATAAACAAATCTGCAACTTCCCTGTGTAAACTTAAAATATTTTTTTCCAAATTTGCTTTATGTTACCTCTGTTAGCCTACTTTGATATTTTTTGTCTCTTATTTCACAAGCATTGTATTTTATCTCATTTAATAGTGTCAGGATTTTTACAGTAGGATTTGCATTTGGATTTGGCACAAAACAGACAATTCCTATGGTAACCCATAATTCCAATCCATTAGGTTAATGCATTGCAGCTGCTGTGAACAGTGGGCATGCTATCTTTGGTATAATGAAGCCTGGAATAGCACAGAATATAAAACTAAATAAATTGAAAAAAGTTCTACATTAAAGCAGTTAAAAAAAAAAGAGCTTTGACTTCTTTTCTGTCAACATTCTAGACCCTTAGGGATGATATTATTCATTATACTTCTATTAATTAAATTAATACAAGTTGCTGAGAATCAAGTAACATATAAGTGTAATAAGTGATCATAAAAATAAAAATTATAAATCCAAACATAGTATGGAATAAAAATTCATTTCAATGGTCACTGATTTTATTTAATAATTATCACAAAGATAATTATTATGGCTACTAACAATAACAGATGTATTTAAAAAAAAGCTTTGGCAGGGATCCTCCTTCCTGCCTCTCAATCTCTAACCTGCCTGTTTATTTTTTTAAAAAAAAATATGAAATGATATTTTAAAGTAACATGAAAATGTTGGACAACTTTAGTCTAGTGAAACAGTATTAAAAATCCATAGTAATAGTAATAGCAATAGACATATACCACCTCATAATGCTTTACAGCATTCTGTAAGCATATTGTCCTCAGAAACCTAGGTCCTCATTTTATTGATCCTGGAAGGTTGGAAGGCTGAGTCAATCATGAGCTGGTGAAGATTGATCCCCTGACAGACAGCAGAATTACTGCATTCTAACCACCACACCACCATAGCTCGTGTGCAGAAAGCTAGTGGCAGTAAAATTCACCTTCTGGCAATTGAGCATTTCGTGACTGTCCACACTCCTTATGGAAGTGATTTTGTAATTACATAATCACTCTTCTCCAAGTTAAGATTTTTTATATCTATAATAATCTCTCAACATTATAAACATGCTCACTGGCCACAATCCCATTTTTATGGATTAAAGAACAGTTGATAAGGAATTTATATTTAAGAATTGGTACCTTGATTTAAATGCATAATTTTGAGACAATATGAGATGTTAGGGTTTCAAAATTGTGTGTTATGTTCACTAGGAACCTGAATTTTTCAAACTACAAGATTTACAATTATCCTTCATGTATGTTTACAGATGCATTATATCGAGGCACAGATTTGAACATACACTCCTATAATGGTCTTGAATTTCATATGCTGGTACAACACCATGTGTTTCAAAGGCATGCTTTATGTAAGGTATACTTTCCATTTCCTTGCTCACTGTAGAATAGGCAGAATGAAGCAATTAACCATACTTCGTGTCATAAATGAAATATAGAATATATAACATTACCTTAATAGGTACCTGTAACCTGATCTTTCTTTGGCTAAGATTTAGAGTTGGAAAACAGATGCAGGACTTTAGAACATAGTAAGGTACCATATACTGAGTATATATTTAACTTCATTATATCTAAATTTATTATTTAACCTTCATATATGGGAAAGTATTAAACCTTGGACTCTCGGCCTTTAAAGCATATTCTTTGGCTATAACCTAATAAATATGCTCACTTTAAAAGTGATCATGGCTGACTGGATAAACAACATTCAAGAAAAAGATTTAGAAAGGAAGTAAATGGTAAAGATTTCCAGACAACTGCTGCCAAAAAGTTTTTTTTTAATGGTCTAATCAGGTATACAGCAAAATTGTATGCTGTTGTATTCAAAGTATGAGACCACTAAACAAAAGGTACCTCATACACATACAGTAAGTATTTCCAATATTCTAACTACAGGCTTTAAATATTGGCCGAGGTCATACTATGTCTCCAGCACAAATATCCAAAATCTGAAGAACAAGATTTGCTTATAGCTCTGGAAAGCCTTATGCTTAGCTTTTCCTATCCTTAGTTTTTCTAATTTTCCTCAAAGTGTGAATAAAATCTACAATACTTCTGAAGGTCCTTGGATATTAATTTGAAATAACTAATTAAAAGGTAGCCTCAAAAATGGCACAGCATAAACAGTTTTGAAAAGATGGTTTCTTCTAATCTGTAACAAATTAGTTTCCTTTAAAGAAAGTTTTATAGAGCTATCTAATCAAATTGTTAGATAATCATATGCACTGAATCTCTAATTAGAGTGTATAATTTGGTTAATTTAGTTTGTTCTTCAGTTATTAAAGAACATGATTTATTCTTATGAAATTAAAATGATCAAACATGCTTGATAAAGCCACTTTTGGAAGCAGATTATATTATTTTCCACCCATATGTAATTATATCAGCATTATACCTCATTAAGATTATTTGGAACCCAAAGTAAAAAAAAACAAACCATTATCAGGCCCAAGCTTAGAAACAACGCTGTGAAATCCAATCATATTAAATCCTTTATTTTCTTACACCTAATGGACAGAATCTTGCCAAAGTAAAACAATAACTTTCTAACCTACTAGATATATCCTGAGAGCTTCTGGGTATGGCTATCCTTCCCCACCCAGTCTGGGACTGTTCAGTCCCTTAATCTGGGCTTCTCTCTAGGAAAGTTCCATGCTGTCAAAACTCTCCTTAACTGCTGCTCCAGCGGCTCATTCTATCACACCCTTCCCCAATAGACTAGCAGTTAGAAAGCACCGAGAGCATGCCAAATGCAATTTGCACTGCCTCAAATAATCTTCCAATTACAGATTGATAAAATTCCATTTCAGATTTAATGGTAGGAAACATTTGTTGTTTATTCAAACTATAATTTTAAATAAGTTTTCATATATGCCGCTTCATGCTGAATTGCATTTAAGTAATTTCACCAAAAAATACGTTTTACGGTTTTAAAAGTTTTCATTTATTATGCGGGAAGGAGACAATTTTACTCCCTAGAAAAATACTATGTAATATTTAGAAAAAAGTTATAGCCATCATTCAAAGGAACGTATGTATGTGTATGTATAAAATATTGTTGTATTACTTTTTACACAATGAGAATAGTGTGTGCATAATAACAACTGTTTGTTTCTGAATTGCTAAACTGCTACATTTTTTAAAGGCTCACAGAGATATTTTGGAAACCGGTAATCTACTATCCTATCCACTTCCTATTCGTCTGTCTATCCCATGAAATCAACAATTAAGGAACCAGCTTAATCTTTTACTACACTAGTTTGTTCTCAATAAAAAACAAAGGAAAACCTGTCTTTGTTAATTGCTTCAACAGAAAACATTCTTAATAATCTAGATATTTACCTTTTAAATGATGTTTTACTTTTGTTTTTAATAACTTTATTAGATTTTTAAACAAGAAAGATAAAACTAGCAGAAACTATTTAAGAATAAAGAAGAAGAAAAGAACAAGGTCAAAAGTGCAAAGGGGGAGCGGGAGAAGAAAATATAAAGAAATAACCTCCAATTTTCTTTTATAATAGTTATGGACATAAATTTAAATATTTCACTATGATTTTCATTTTTTTCTAGTCATCAAATCAATATATCATAATTTCATTTTTTTCTCTTTCATGCAAAAAGTCCAAAAGAGATTTCTAACTGGCATCAAACTTACTGTTTTTTTTCTAATCAAGAATGTCAGGTTTGCTACCTTTACCATCTTCACCATCCTCTCTGCCATTGTGAGTACTGTCAAAACTTTCAACAATTATGCATATAAGAGTCTTGCTGCAGTTAACTAATATAAAAGAAAGATTGCATGAGTTTTTCCAACTTTTTGTCAGTCTCAAATAAAACCTGTCTAGATTCAGTTGTTCATTAATCTTTAAAATCTTTTGAATTAATGTATACATTTGAAACTAAGTTTGTTTAACTTTTTATAGTCCACTAAGCATAACTCTTGTTCACATTTCTAGTATAAATTTGAAATACCTTTATACATTTTAGAACAATTTTCCAGTAAATATCAGTGATACATCATTTTATAAAAATACTATTAAATACTATTAAGATTATATCATAATATTGTGCCATTTTTATATTACAACCAAACATTTTAGCCAATTTCATCATGCATTCTTTCACTTGTTCTTTTTTTGTTTCAAATTTCAGTAAAGATTGATACATTTAACAACTTAGTCTTACAATGCTCAATACCAAAAGTCCTTTTATCTATTTTAAATCTTTTTAGCAATTGTACATATGGAAACCAGTGAAACACATATCCTTCTAATATCAAATGTTCCCTTGATTTTACTTTGCAATCTCCCTGAAGAAATTCTAATAGTTCGCCATAAATTAATCATTTGTGCTTAGTTATCATTTCTCTTATATGATGTACCATGTTTCCCTGAAAATAAGAACTGGTCTTATATTTTTGGCGGCTCCAAAATAAGTTCTAGGGCTTATTTTCAGGGAAAGTCTTATTTTTTTCCATATACAGGAGGCCCACTTCTTCTGCTTGCTGATGGCCACAATTGGGCAAAAGGCCATGTGGTGTGCCAATACCAGCACCACAAGGCGTGGGGTAAAGCTGCCCCACACATCCCACACCAGCTTACCTCAGGGCCCCGCAGTCAGGTAACAGATACCAGATAATCAGAGTGGGAAGGGACCTTGTAGGTCATCTAGTCCAACCCCCTGCCCAAGCAGGAGACCCTACACCATTTCTGACAAATGGCAGTCTAATCTCTTCTTGAAAGTCTCAACTGATGGCACTCCCACAACTTCCGAGGGCAAGCTGTTCCATTGGTTGATTGTTCTCCCTGTCAGAAAGTTTCTCCTTATTTCCAGGTTAAATCTCTCCTTGTTCAGTTTCCATCCATTATTCCTTGTCTGGCCTACAGGCGCTTAAGAAAACAGCTTGACCCCTTCCTCCCTGTGGCAGCCCCTCATACCCTCAAACCCGACACCTGCCTTGCCTCATGGTGGTGGCTCTAGCAGCCCAATCCAGCAGGACTCCACATCATCACTGGCCCACTTTTTCAGCTTGCTCACTGAAGCACTAAGACAGAGCAAGCGCCCAGCTGCAGGAGACTCGTCTTTACATCTCTCGGCTTGCCTGAGGACTGGGCAGAGCATCTGATCACCTGCTTTCTCCCTGTGCCTCTGCTCCATCTGCTGCTGGTGGTGCTGCACAAATATGAGCTGGCCACCTGCTCCAGCCCACCAAATCTCGGATTTCCTGTGGCTCACAGCACAGCCGGATCACCTGCTTCCCACCCATCTCTGCCTCCGCCTGCTGCTTGGACAGGTAATCAACTCATCTGTGCTGTTTTAAGATTAATAAAAGATAAAAATGTTAAACAAATATGAAGATATAAAATCAAATAGAATGAATGAGGAATAAAAGGGATTTCAAGGTTGAGAAAAAGGTAAAATATTTGGATTTTAATTTGACACATATCAGTGTCATATTATTTCAAACTAATTTTATGTTAAGAAATGGAATAAAGTTTCAAAAAGAGATGGGTTAAGATGAGGTAAATTACAGTTGTCATTGTCGAGGAGAATTTATGTAATTAAGATGAATGTTTTGCCTAGAATAGCAGAAAGACCTACCTTAAGTTGTATCACAGGGGGAAAAAACCACGTGTTAAATATAAAGTGTTACAAGATGTTAAAAAAGAGATTTGGGTTTACTTGATTTGAAATTATATTTTGCAGCTTGTCTAAGTTTTGATGGAATAGTCAGTGATGCTAAAAAAATAAAAGATTACTGAAATTAGAAGAACTTGGTTTGAGATTTAGGTGGCATGGTTTTCTATGGTACAATAAAAAGCTAAAGTTTCAAAACTCATTTTATTATGTGTGCTGTATTGACAATATGGAATAGATATAAACCAGAATGCTCTTGTGGCTTTCACCTCAAATTGTGTTTTAATTTAACAATTAATTAATTAATTGTAATTAATGCCAGAGCATTTTTCAATATATGGTTAGTGAGGGGAAAGTATGCTTTTCAGAAAGACAAGTTGTTCACAGATGCCAGAGATGTGTGTGTGTGAGAGAGAGTGGGGGGTGGGTGGGTATGAAATAACCCACAGATGAGAACTGCTAGCTAATCTACTCAATTTTACACTCCACTGGGAAAACAGTGATGGCATACAAACTCAGAAACCTATCTAGATTGATATAGGAAGTCAGTATTTCTCTGTAAAAGGTTTTAGGAGAACATACTGCAATCATTGCTGGTCTGCACTTAATACATTTTAATGCAGGACAGATAAGGTTAGAGTGCCTTGGAGTGTTGCGCTGAAATGTTGTGGGC
This sequence comes from Pseudonaja textilis, assembly GCF_049901715.1. NCBI lineage: Eukaryota > Metazoa > Chordata > Lepidosauria > Squamata > Elapidae > Pseudonaja > Pseudonaja textilis. The sequence continues at coordinate 47,869,740 of NC_141996.1, forward strand.
AAGTGGAGCAAGGTTGAAGTGAGGTAGCAATACAGCAATACACAAGAGATTGGGGCAGGAGGGTTACACAGAAAGGGAGAGAAACATGTGTCTAGGCTGTTTTCAGATTTAGGATAAATACATTCCAATAATAATTTTAAAATGCAGCATTCAGCCACTTTCCAATGTAAAAATATGATTATCTATCTTAAAATTTTTATAACCTTGCCATTTTGATTCTATTGCATTTGAGTGGTCCTGTTTTACCATAAGCATTAGACTAAATACAGCCTTGATGCTTAAAGTCAATGATTTTGTGAAATTAGCTGTTTTATTTGATCATCCAGGCTAGTCAGTACTCTGGGGCAAACATTTATCTGAAATATTTCCCCTGTTATCTTTCCAATTCAATTTAGCAGAAATTGCCATATTCATTTCTAGAATCCATTTTCAGTGTTATTAAAGAGTCCAGGGACTCTTCCACCTATACTTATGTTTTTGCTGATGAAAATTATTTGATGCTTCTCTTATATTCTATTGCATGTGTAAAGATTTAGGTCAATAAATATCCTAGTAGAACTCTTCAAGACATTCTCTATTTTACTCATTTTCTTTTCCATTTAAATAGCCAGCAATTTGAAGACTCCTAGTCCCCTGTGATGTGTCACAATAACTGGTGTTATGTTAATAGGGTGTGTTGATTAAGACAGGGTTGTAGTGCCCCATGTTCATCTGTTGTCTATTGCCCAAAGCACTGGTTTTCTTATATGCTTATTTGTTCTTTAAAATGATTGTGCGCCAGTGGTGGGATTCAAATTTTTTTGCTACCAGTTCTGTGTGCTGGGTGGGTGTGGCAGGGGAAGGATACAGTAAAATCTCCAATCAGAGGTAGTATGTACCGGTTCTCTGAACTACTCAAAATTTCCACTACCGATTCTCCAGAACTGGTCAGAACCTGCTGAATAACACCTCTGTTGTGTGCACTTTATCATGCTAATGTCCTGTTTTGCACCGTTATGTAAGCTATACATAATAAATTAAGCAGTGAAAAAAACCAAGCTCCTAGCTTCATTCCCCAAAATAATTTTATGTGAAAATTAAATCCCAATTTTATTAATAATCAAAGATCAGCAATATTTTTACCTGAAACTTTACAAGATTCAAGTTGAGTTGTAAAATAAACTCTCCATAGAGAGAAAAAGGTGTGGCTGCACCATTCCTACCCCAAATATTTGTTTACGAACAGAGGTTATAGCTTTGGGAGTCTCAAAGTGCTTACTGCCTCTCTTGGATCTTGGCCAACTACGGTGTATATCATCAATCTTTTTGGTAACTTTTAGCACATTCTTGCAAAGTACAAACCATTCTTCTTTATGTCTCAGTATTCCCAATTGCTCATATCCTGGTAGTTGAAAGCTGGTTTTAATCTTTCCGTGTGACTGTATTTTTCCACAATTTCTTTACAATTTTATACCTCTGATTTTTGCCCATTCTTCTCTCTCTTGTCTATTTTTCCATTTGCCCTCCACTGATGCCCTAAAAAGCTTACATTACAGTGAAGTTGCCTTAAAAATAAATTATATATTTCTAATTTGAGAGGTAGTTTGGTGAAGTTGCTAAAGTGCTGGCCTAGAAACTAGGAGACTGAGTTCTTGTCCTGCCTTAAGCACTAAGAATCTTTCTCAGCCCAAGTCACCGCACAGGGTTGTTGTTGTTGTGGAAAAAATAGGAAGAGGAAGGATTATTAGGTATGTTCACAGTCTTGAATGGATTTTCTCTTTTAACCCTGGGATAAAAATATAATATTAATGAAACGAAATGTGAGCATTTTAGTACTAACTGCCAATGAATTTACTGTATAGAAATAGATAAAAAAATCAAAGTGTTTTCCAAATATTAATAAGTACTATATAGATGATTCACCACAATGTAACAGTTTCTTCAATCATCATGTACTCACAATGCTATTAGGATTACATATTAAATGTAACATCAGATTATTCTTCAATACATTTGGTATTGCATTAGAATAATGTATTCTTAACTTAAGAAGGGAAGTGACTTGTGGTCCCTGTGTCCTGTGTTAATGATTCTTTGGAGCTATTTCTAACCAAGATTGCTGAAATTGACTATTTCCTCCCCCTAATTGAAAACTCTATTATTGTTAACAAAAACGAGTACCATAATGATGTAATTTGGTATTTTTTATCAAGGACTATTTTGTCTTATTAAAAAGTAATATAAAGTACCCTTTTTAAAAAGCTATTTTATTCTCTATAGCAGTGATCTGCAGCTGTTTTTTGGTACCAGGGACCAGTTTCACGGAAGATAATTTTTCCACAGATCTGGATTGGGGGTGGTTTTGGTTTCACTCACTCCACCACTGCCCACCTCCAGCCCAGTTCCTAACAGACCACAGATTGGTACTGGTCTGTGGTCCAGGTGTTGAGGACCCCTGCTCTACAGGATAGTAAAATACTCAGATTCTTAAATTGAAAAAAAACATATATTCTACTTCAAGTTATTTTGCAATGGAATTGTTTTCAGAAAATGTTCATACCTTAAAATATTAATAATGATTTTTATGTCTCTTTTGTGTCTGGGTCAGCACAATTGGATATAGTTAAAAAAAGAACCTGTGACCTATGAATTGCTCACAATGAGCCAGAGAGAATGACTGGAAAAATCAACAGAGTACATCTGAATTGGTTTAAAAGAAATAAAGTTATAATCTCCTTAATATTACAGAGCACACTTTTTGCATAAAGTATTTTATGGCTACTAGGTTCACAAACAATATTTCAGGTATGACTTAAAATACTTGCAGAGATTAAACAGATCATGTGATTCCCATTTAACAGTCAAAAAGAATGTTAGTGCTTTCTTTTACTGAAAATTCTGACTTCACCCTGTTTCAAAAGTGAAATATTGTTCAAAACATAAGAGTTCCCTTTACACACATTGAAATTAACACAACAGTAGGAAGCTGCAACTGGTATGATATCATAGCCTGACAGGCTGGAGTCTCAATTGACTTTTTTATGCCCAAGAAGAACAATCTAGGCAATGATTATCTATTGCCCTTTTATCATCTAGATTCACTGCTATATAAAAGAAAGCAACACAAGTGTGGGATTTCCTCCCCCCCCCCACCCCCATTCTCTATTCCCATCATTATTACTCAGATGGGGGAATGATACTGACCATAGTAGCAGGTGATTTATTATTTTGTTGGTGGAAGGGAAGACAGCTGAAAGTAGAGGGGGTTGTTGAAATGGAAATTGTGACATTTACTGAGTAATAATCTTACCCCACCATTTACAGGAAGCAGGTGGTGGCTATTTACCATTATAGACAGATGGAAGTCCTGCAGTGGAAGTTTTTTTTTCCTTTTAGATAAATTAGCTTAAATAATTCAGCCTCTTTTCTGCCTGATGTGTTCATTGCATGATCTTAAATATTAAAAGACTATTTTGCTAGAGAGAAACATGTGGATTATAGCATGATAGTTTAAAAGCTTTTTGTTTTTGAAAAAGAAAATAAATCCATGTATGAGATAGGGAGGTATTTTTACAAAAATATGAACAACAGTCATTAAATCTACATGAATGTTGGCAAGGATACAATATTATCCAGTAAAAAGATCCATTGCAATTTAGAGTGCTTTGAATTTTGGCTGAATGAATGGCAGAAAGATGCATAGCAATGGTTGCTACCCTTTGGTAACCCAGATGGTATTGGAATATAAACCACCCATCTCTATACATTGTTGCTTGGAATTATGGGAGCTGTAGTCCAACACAATCTAGATAATGTCTGAGACATCAATGCAAACAAGAATTACAATGTCAGTATTCTTCCCTTCCACTCCATCCCGTGTTACAGCTCCACACATTCCATTTACAAGTCCACCATTTCCACTCCTAATCCCTCCAAAGCAGTTTGAAGTATTCCTGCTGATTGTCTTCTTGCCTGCTGATACCAGAATGCTGAGAACATGCTGAGAAGACAATGAGCTAATCAGGTTCTCCTGCCAGCCGGCTAATAAGAATAGGCCCCCAAAAGTCATTCTATCAGAGCTTCACCTATGCTGCTTCATATCCTGGCACAACAAAAAATAAACTTCCCTCTGCTTTACAAAAAAAGGAAATGAAATTAATTGCTGGCGGGCCCCATTCTTGTTTTCAGCACATGCTGTGTGTTGAACAGTACGAAGAAGAAGAAAAATACCCTCACATACCTGAGCATTTTTGTAACAGTGTAAGCCTTTATGTCATGCTATCCTGTAATTTCTGTAATATTCAAATTCCACTGAAAGATGTGAATAAGACAAGATACAAATGTCATCTGTAATGCAGTCTCATATTTTTCCCATGCTATTAATGATGATAAGTTATAGTGGCAGTTGAAAAGGAGATGTTTTAAACAAAATGCCCACTTTTCAGCAGCAGGAACTCATTATTAGGACCATTTCCTGCCTACCATCATTTCTTCTTTGTAAAATTAGCAAAATCATACACATTCCACTCTAAAAGGTGGGAGGGGAAACAGAAATAAAAAGATCAAACAATTTTGTACTTTTTCCAGGTGGAATAGAAGGACGCAACAGATGCGAACTGTCATTTTTACTGCCAACAAATAAAGCTAGCATTTGTTTTAAAAGATCTACTAGAAGTGAGATAAAACTTCAATCAAACAGAGAAATGGATCAGTTACAAATTCCGCAGAGCTATCTTGTTGCAGGAAAAGAAAATAAATGTGTTCCTACACCTCTCGTTACATCACAAAGCTCACTTGATAGAAATTCCCAGTGTCATGGGATCATGAAGGCTTATAGCTGCTTGAGAATTGGTGCTTAGTCCTCAAGTGGATATGTCTAGAAGGTGTATATAAAGGATTCTAGCCTCAGTCCTACAAAATGGAAAAGGTCATTTGTCATAGGTAGTATATCTTCATATTAAGATAAGAGCTTAACTCATGGCCTACAACATCCCTGACCATTTGATCTTATTTACTGGTGTTGATTTGGACTTGAAATCAAGACTTGACAGTATACAGCAGAGAATGCTTTGAAATTATCTTTTTAGTTTTCCTGCTAGTTCTATTTGCAGTTTCTTGGCCATTGTACTAACATTCACCACTCTCAATTTCTATACTGCACTTATATGCAGCTATGAACTTTAGCTGTTTAATATTAAATTTAATCACCTTTAATCAGATTTCTATAGGCCTAACTTGTCAAAACTAAACTATGGAAATAATACATTTTGATCCAGTAGAAATATTCATAAAATTATTTTTATAACTCAAGAGTTCAGAATTAAAATATTTACAATATTCATTGTTTCATATTTCCTGTGACTATTTTGTAAACCTTTAGGTTCAAAAGAAATGTGCTGAAACAAGCGCATTTGCTAAAAATCTGATCATTTTTTATTCTCTTATCCCACTCTATGTTCATTTATTGCCATGGATTTGACAATATTAACCTTATTGACTCATTCATATTATAACTGATGTTTATAATGATACATCTTTATACATCTTTGTTGTAGGTACCTCTTACGTTATTAGTTTGCACGCATTTTAAACTTGGACATTTATATGTCGTTGATTCCTAAAAACCCATCCATTAGCACAGGGGTCTCCAACCTTGGCAACTTTAAGACTTGTGGACTTCAACTCCCAGAATTCCTCAGACAGCAAAGGAATTCTGGGAGTTGAAGTCCACAAGTCTTAAAGTTGCCAAGGGTAGAGACCCCTGCATTAGCACTTAGCATACTTTCTACTCAGAGAGCCAAAACTATTCCTTGATATTCAATTTGTGTGGAAAGGACAAAAAGATATGTACGTAATTCTGAACCAAACAGAGAGTGTTATCTCAAACACACTAATTCGCTATGTTTTAATATATGCTTTTGGATCATACATAAAACTGGAAATTTTCAAGCAGGAATAACTTGAAAACAGCCAAAATTTCAAGAAATTGATTTTTACCATTTGTTAAAAAACAAACATGCATTTTTTAGATGATTACAAAAAAAAGGCCATTTTAATCTCATGCTAAGTGCCAATTTTAACCAACTTTGAGGAACAATTAAGAGATCACTTTGATCCATTCAAAAACAGCAAAAAGGAGACTTTAGAATATAATGTCATGTCGAAGGATGAAAAATGTGTGGCCTTTCAGAGTCCATGAAACTTCCCAATATAAACTTCTTTTCCTTGAGAATTGCCATGGCTTTTCATTTTTTTATTGCTTCTCTTGTATTATTTACTTCATAGTATCATTGAGTTAAGCAGGTGTCACATCAGTGATAATAATTTTATTGCAAGGTGCTAAACAAATGAGTCTACATCAGGGGTATTAAACTCAAGACCCATGGGCTGGAACCAGCCCGCAGGCTGCTTGGATCTGGCCCACAGGGCTGGCCTGGAAAAAGAGGACTGGCCCATGGTTGCCTCTGCCAATGAAAACAGAGCTTGGGAGGCTGTGATGACCTCCTGCAACCCTCTGCCAGTGAAAACGGAGCTAGGGAGGTCCTGAGTTCCATTTTTTCTGGCAGAGGCTCACAGGAGGCCATTGCAGCCTCCCAAGCTTTGTTTTCACTGGCAGAGTGCTCGGGTCACACAGGCATCCCCAACACGTGTGATGTCGAGCTGGCCACACCCAGCCTAGCTACACCCACCCAGACCTCAAAGTCAAACACAACCCTAATGAGGCCCTCAATGAAATCGAGTTTGACACCCCTGGCCTACATGATCTACATTAATCACAATGAATAAATAAATAGAATAGCCATGTCCATGTTAAAGAAACACTTATCCTATTCCAAAGTAGTCAGGAAGGTATTTCTGTTAATCCTCTCTGGGCTAGTTATCTATCCTCTACCTCTAACAAGATATCCTGCTGTTTCAATTATATTGGGATTCAGTCCCATTCTTCCCTTTATTCTGCAAAAGTAAAGAATGAAAGCTTTGTTGCACATAGAATAATAGTTCTAGAAACCTATGCTGAACTGAAACAATTTTACATTGCAGCACTAAGCAAATCATTTAATTACTACAAACTGTGAATTACAATTAAGCCTTCTACCAGCTTCCCTGATAGGAGTCCAAACCTAAGGGTCTAACCCTAATTATCACACCAATAAAATATAAGCCTGCAGACCATTTCAATTGTTTTGCACTAGTAAGTACTGTAAGTGCTCAGCAAAGAAGCTTAGACAAACAGAAGCCAAATAGGAATGCCTAGAAAAGGGCACAAAACATTTTGGCAGTTCTAGGTCACTCTTTTTTAAACTGTCTTTTTTCTCAGCAGCTGAAGGCCACACAGATTGAGAAGGTGAGGATGTGCTGATCAAGATACTTTACTCTCTTGTCTTTGATGAGGGGTTCGATCTTCCAACTGTCTTTTATTTTCCGCTGCTGAATTGGTTTGAGGTATCTGCTCATGTCAAATTATTTTTAGTATTTGTTCTTAAATATGTAGCTGCTTTTACTTGGCAAAGTGATTTCCATCTCATTTCTGCTAACTATGGCAAGAAGGAATCCATCAAGCTATTACCAGTGAATATTTCCAATGTAAATAAAAGCTTAAAAAACAAAAAATCATTTTTTTTTCCTGCTTGGTGGGAAGACAGCAAAAAAAGTATACGAATTTCTTCTCGCTATCATTCAGATGTATGAGATTAAATCAGTTAGAACAAATGAGGCTGGTTTCTTTGAAACAAAAATACCACAAAGAGGGGTGGAGCTGGCGTCACGACGATACAGCATACAATCTTGGAAGTCTGAGATCGCTGCTGATATCTTGCTCCTGGACGGTCCAAGTGGATCTAAACCATCCCGAAGAGATGGTGAATGTAAAGAGTGCATCCTGTCAATCCCAGGGATATTGCAAAGTCCTTGGTAGATCCAGGAGAAGCTCTTTTTGCCAGCGGCAAAGAGGCAGCCATTAAAGCTGCTGAAGTTAGGACAGCTCCGAAACAAAAGAGAATGAAAGAGAAAGTGTGCCGGTTTGGTGAGAACTTTTCTTTATTTAAAGATTTGAGAGGACACCCTAAGGGAAAGAAAGAATCTGTAAAAGTTTTTTGACAGAAGTGAATAAGCAGCGATTTTAAACAGGAATGTCAAAGTAATTTTTTTTTTCTTATTGCTGATGATACTATATTTTGAAACTGGACTGGTTTTTTCCTTTCTTTCTTTTTTTTATCTACTCTTTTCTTTCCCCTTTTTGATTTTATAGTATATTAAGCCAGAGACTCCCTTTTAGTCTTTTTTTTAAAAAAATATTTTCTTCCTTTTTTAACTAATTCTTACTATACTCTGCCGGAAAAGGAGGGGGAAAGTGAAAGCTAAAGAAACTTTGTAACACTGCCAACTAGAGGCTTGGAAATACTCTACTTTTCCTTTGACCATACAAAACTGAGAAAGAATTGAGACTTTTTTTCAAGGACACTGCCTGTTTGATAAGATAGAGGGAAGAGCATGGGAGAGTATTATTGCAGGTGCTCTTCTGGGTTTCTATCAGCTTATAGGAAAAGAAAAAGTGATAAGTCTCTGGAGAAGAGAGTTATAACAAGAGCCTTGGATAATTAAACAAAGTGCAGTGTGCTCTTTTTACTTTTTCTAAGTTGTGCTATCCCTCCTCACCAGCTTTATTTTATTTCATTTTATCTTTTTTTTTTTTTTTTTGCAATAGCTATTTGGATCTTTGGCTTTGTTGGAGCTTGGCTTTGTTTTTCTTTGGAAGACCAATCTCTACACTTGCTTTTTATTTTAAAGGGAAAGCTTTAGTAATAGCCTTTTTTTCTCCTTTCCTGATATTTTTGTTTTTTCATCTATCTTTCTGGTTTATTTTTATGCACTCTTTTCTATTTGAGTCCTCTCAATTGGATTAAGGTGTTGAAGAACCTGAAGAATTTTAGTCCTCCCTTTTTTTCTTCTTTTTTTATTATCATTACTATTTGGCTTCTTTTTTCTACTATTTTTATTTCGAACTACAATTGGTTATTTCACAATTGGATTAAGGTTTTGAATTGCTTAAAATGAGTAGGAAACTAACAGCTCCTGGTACTTCAACTTCTACTTCCGCCTCTCCACCATCTGGAGGACAACGTTCAATACAGACAATGTTAAAGCAAGAAAAAGAACAAGAAAAAGTGACTCTGCAGATGATTATGCAAGGAATTCAAAATATTCAAGCAAGATCAGAGAATATTGAAAAGAGAATAAAGAACATTGAACAAAGAACAGAGAACATTGAACAAAGAACAGAGAACATTGAACAAAGAACAGGGAAAACTGATGAAAAAGTGGAGAACATCCAACAAATGATGTTGAAGTATGATGAGAGATTCCAAAAAATTGAAGAAGATAAACAAAGAGACAAGAAGATTGGAGATATTGATAATAGATTAACAGAGGTTGAACAAGACAAAAGTGGTATGTTGAGATGGGAGATGGATAGATCAGAATTCTACCTTAGATTCCAAAACATAGAGGAAGAAAAAGGACAAAATCTAGCTGAGATAATGAGAGAAATATTGGCTGAAGCTTTGGAAATAACTGAAGAGAAGATGATGGATGGAATAGATGAGGTCTATCGAGTTTTCACAAGATAAGCAATGAGAAATAGCTTACCAAGAGAGGTTCACATTAGATTTACAAAGAAAGCCATTAAAACACAAATATTGCAAGTGGCAAAAGAGAAAACATTGAAATATAAAGACAAGGAGATTGTGGTCTTGAAACAAATATCCAGAAGAGTGAGAGAGATGAGAAGAGAATACCGATTCCTGACTAAAATGCTACTTTAAAAAGAGGTGAATTATAGATGGCTGATTCCAGAAGGTTTAATGTTCACATGGCAAGAACAGAGACACAGAATTGACTCAATTGAGAAAGCAGAATTATTTTATACAGAATTTTTTGGAGGGAAAGAGGAAGAGGCAGAAAAAGAAATCTCACTAACTGAATTTCAAGAGAACTGCCAAATGGCGATTGAAAAAGAAGAAGGTGCAGTAGGTGGAAAGGTGGAAGCCAAAGAACAACATGAACCAAGATCTATGAGAGCTGCTAAACCTAACTACAAAATAAAACCATGGAAGAGAAAAAACTGATTACAATTAATATAAATGGTCTTAACTCAGCCGTTAAAAGAAGGAAAACCTTTCATAAATTAGAGAAATTAAAATTTGATATAATTTGTCTACAAGAAGTACATATTAAAAAACAATTTAAACAATTGTTGATAGAGCCAAAACTAGGGAAAATATTTACTTCCTTGATACAATGTAAGAAAAGAGGAGTGGTTTTATATATTAAGGAGACTATCACACCAAAATTGATTTATACCAATGATGATGGAAGAATACTAATGGTGGAAATAATGGACAATAATACAAAAACACTCCTGATTGGAATCTATGCCCCGAATGACAAACAAGAAGAATTCTACAAAAAATTACATATGAAAATAATTGAACTGGACTATGCTAATATAGTTATGATGGGAGATTTTAATGGAATTGTAGACAATAAATTGGACTATACAGCACAGAAAATTATAAAGCAAAACAGAAAGACTCTCCCTAAATCTTTCTTTAAAATGGTAGATGAAATAAACCTAAAAGATACATGGAGAGAAAGAAATGCTAAAACTAAACAATACACCTTCTACTCAAATAGACATTTATCATGGTCCAGAATAGATATGATATGGATGTCAACAGAATTAATATCTAATATTCAAGAAATAAATATTGAAACAAGTACTTGGGCAGATCACAATCCAATAACAATTAAATGGAAAGGACAAAAAAGAAGATCTAGTTGGACGTTAAATAATCCTATTTTAAAGGAAAAAGACTTCACACAGTGGATGAAGAAAGAATTGGCTTTTTTCTTTAGAGAAAGCAAAAAAGAAGATGCATCAATTCAGAATATATGGGATACAATGAAGGCATATATCAGAAGCTTGATAATAGACTGTACAAGGAAAAGGAATACTATGAAAAGGCTAGCCTCTAAGGCCCTAGAGGATGAGCATAAAAGACTTGAAAATGGGTCAAATAGAAAAAGAAGAATTAGCACAGAAAATTAGGGGTGCTAAACAGATCTACTTTGAAGATGCAAACAAACCAGGTAGATGGTTAGCATACAAATTGAGAAAGGAGAAAGAATCAAGGAAAATATTGCAATTAATAGATGACCAAGGCCAAGATTGCCGTGGTGGCAAAGAGAAGAAGGAAATCATTCGAGACTTCTATGGGAAATTATATATGCAGGAGAATATTGATGAGGAAAGAGTTAAGCAGTACTTACAGAATGCTAATTTACCTCAGATACCTAAAGAGACTGAAAAATTGTTAGAAAGCAATATAATGATGATGGAGTTAACTGAAGCACTCAAGAAGCAAAATAATGGAAAGGCACCAGGCCCAGATGGACTTCTGGCAGAATTTTACTAAACATTACAAGAATCGCTGAATCTTCCATTGCTAGAAGTTATGAATGAAGTTATGTTAAAGAAGAAGATACCCAAATCATGGTCAGAAGCCTATATTACACTTATTCCAAAAGAGGAGGCCAATCCATTACAAATTAAGAACTATAGACCCATTTCTCTACTAAATGCAGATTATAAAATCTTTGCTTCAATATTGGCAGAAAGACTTAAAAAATATCTAAATAATTTTATTCATCCTGATCAAAATGGGTTTCTGCCAAAGAGACAAATTAAAGATAATATGAGAATAATCTTGGACACCTTGGAATACTGCGAGGCACATCCTGAAAAACAAATGGCTCTGATATTTCTAAATACACCGAGGGCATTTGATAATGTGAATTGGCGATTCATGTTGTTACTGCTGGAACAGATGGGCTTTGCTAGAAAATTTATTCAAGCAATAGAAGATATATATCATAAGCAAACGGCAAAGGTAATGATAGAGGGAGAACTGACAGACTCTATCAATATAAGAAAAGGAACAAGACAGGGGTGCCCACTATCACCTTTGTTGTTTGTTAACTTTGGAAGTGCTAAACAGAAATATTAGAGATGAAAAGAATATAAAAGGAATGAAAATCAAAAAGGAAGAATTTAAGCTGCAAGCATTTGCGGATGATCTGGTTTTCATCTTAGAAGACCCTCTAGAAACAGCACCAAAATTGATAGAAAAGATAGGGACATATGGAAAGGTGGCTGGTTTGAAAATAAATAAAGATAAGACAAAGATCTTGACAAAGAATATGCTATCACGACAAAAGGAAGAACGGGCAGACCTATTGAAAATTCAGGTCACGAATAAGATCAAATACTTGGGGATGTACTTGACAGCAAGATGTAGTACACTAAAAGAGAATAATTATATCAAACTTAAACAGCAGATAGCGCTAGATTTAGCGAAATGGGAAAATTTACAACTGTCATTAATAGGGAGAATATCAACAATCAAGATGAATATATTACCCAGAATTTTACATTTGTTTCAAACAATTCCAATTAGGCTTGGAAAAGATTACTTTGAAGATTTAAAGAAAATTGTGTTGAAATATATATGGCAAGGTAAGAAAGCAAGAATAAAGTTAAAACTTTTGCAAGATGCTAAAATTAGAGGAGGATTTGGTTTGCCTAATTGGGAGTTGTATTATCAAGCTACAAATCTGATGTGGGCTAAGGAATGGATAACATTAAGAAATACTAGATTGTTGACATTAGGAGGACATGATCTGTTGTTGGGGTGGCATGCTTTTTTATGGTATAAAGGAACTAAAACACAGGGGTATTTTAGAAGACATTATATACAGGAGTCTCTGTGGTTAAACTGGGAGAAGATTAAAAGACAATGTTATTTGAAAATTCCAGTCTGGCTATTGACTATTGAAGCATTTTCTTATCCTATAAGATACAAAAAGGAGCAAACAGTTAGATATGGTGAAATATTCAATGAAAAGGGTGAACTTAAATCTATACAAAAACTAGAGGAACGAGGTATAAAGATGAATTGGTTTTCATATGCGCAAATACATTCAAGGTATGATAAAGATTCTAAAATGGAAGGTCTCTATGATAAATTGACTGATTTAGATAAGATTTTGACAGGTACTGATGAAAAGGTGATTTAAAAATTGTATGGATATTTATTAGAAATTAAATTAGAAGAAGAACAAGTTAAAGAAACTATAATTGCTTGGAGGAAGAATTTTGGATATGGGATTGATTTAGAGAAATGGCAAAAATTGTGGTCTCAAAATTATAAAATGACAATGCCAACAGCATATAAAGAAAATTTGTGTAAGATGTTTTACAGGTGGCATTTCCCCCTGACAAGAATAGCAAGAATGTTCAAGAATAAATCCGAAAAGTGTTGGAAATGTCATCAGACACCTGGCTCATATTACCATATGTGATGGACTTGTGTGGATGCTAAAAAATACTGGACTAAAATCCACATGTGGTTGGAAAAAATGGCAAAAAAAACATATAGACTTGAAACCAGAGATTTTTATAGACTTGAAACCAGATTTTTATTGGGAATTTTACCTGAAATATATAGTAAAGACTTGAAATATATGATTGTAAATTTATTAACAGTGGCTAGGATTGTATTTGCCAAAAACTGGAAAAATGAGAAAACACCATCACAGGAGGAAATCATTAAAAAAGTATTGGAATGTGCTGAAATGAGTAGATTGACATTTGAAATTAGAGAACAAGAGGATAAACAATTTTATAAACTTTGGGATCTATTCTATCAATGGTTAGGCAATAAAATACAGTAATGAAATATGTAGACTTTTAGAAAATAATAAATATATAAAGATGTATTTCTTTCTTATTATATCTACAAAATGATTTTAGGATAGATTTGGGATGATAATATGAACTGTTATAAAACAAACAGTAAATTATGATTATCTTGTAAAACATGAATAGAAGTATAATCAAATGATTGATTAATAATGATACTAAGGTATTTAATTTTTGATTGAAAATATGAGATTATATGCATTGTAATTGAAGACTACAAAATGGAAGCACAAAACAATTTGTAAACCAACCGGCACACTGTATGTATACATATGGAAGATGGCTCGATGTTTTTATGTTTGTTTGTTTATGTTTGTTTTTAAAAACCAATAAAAACTTAAATTAAAAAAAAATATCACAAAGATTATTTGATGGCAACTCTATGCGTATTTTGCTTAGAATATGCACTTCTGTGTAGCTATCAAAAGAGAATTTGCAGATGTGGATGTGAGAGAAAGTAAAGTGGGAAACAGCATATGTGATCCATGAAGCAATGCTCCCCAAAATGCTTTCCTGTTTAAAGAAATTGCTTCTGAGTTCTTCTGTTCTCAGTTTATATTGTTCAGGCATGCAGATGCCTTTAGTGAGCCAGAGAAAAATGCTTAAAGTAAATGTTCTGCATGGTGTGTTATGCACAGATATGTGAAGGCCAAAAGTCTATTTAAATTATTGTTGTGAAAAATATAAATGCCTTGTTTTTGTTTAGTACTCATAATTTCAGTGAGGTTCTTTTTCACTTTTCACTTTTCCTTTCTTTCCTTTTATTATGTGTTTTCCCTATTCATAAAAGTATTAATTGGCCCTTTTTCATTTATGCTTAAAAATAGCAAATAGACTAAATGTGCATGATTGGATTGTCAGGTATAAATAGTTATATGTCATCCATGTAAATGTGTCATGATGGTTTATTTCTTCTGATAAAATCAGCAGATTTTATCAGGGTGACTATTAGTGTTCCAGAAAAACAAACTTCAATGCCAAAACTCTGAGACAGGCATTTTTTCAAAGTTCCATTTCATTAGAGATGCCAAATCTAAGAGTTCCGAGTTTTCCTCCAATAATTAAAAATCACAAAATCCATCCCTGCCCAAACTCCATCACATGGCCCAATCATCCTCCATTCCAACTTGAGACATCCCTTAAACCACTCCTCCTCCAGGTGCAGGAATAACATGACTTTGACTGTAAAGAAGAATGTTATTATGTCTAACTACAACCACTCTACAAAATCCCCCCTCCTAATTTCCCAGGCACAGGAATGTGGCAGCATAGAAGCTTCTGGTGCTAATATGCTTTCCAAAGCTGACAATGACAGGAAATTAACTATGTAGCAGACAGAAGTAATGCAAATTAAAGTCACAAACTCTATTAAACCACATGTTTCCTGAACAGAAGACTACCAATGTGGATATCTGGGGAAACAGATATAGTTTTAATAAAGTAAGCATCGATTAGAAAGTACATTCAGTGAATCTTTTGTTGATTTCAAATCCAATTTTAAACTAAATTAAATCATATTTATATGCAGTATCTGGCAAGTTCTTCCATGAGTGCTTTTGGATTGCAAGTATATCACACTATAGCTCTTGGTTCCGCAAGCAAAGACAGAAATGAAACTTTCTGTTTAACACTGTACATTCCATAAATGAGGAGGGAGTAGCTTTGAAGAAGAGGTGCACTGAAGTTTGCCCATCATCCCTGTCATTATGTCTTTTGCTCATTGAGAAAGCATGAGACAACATCTGTGGTGGTCTCCATCTAGATTTACTTAGCCAGATTTTCATTAAAAGACTAGCTCAATAAAAGTGTTGCTTACCTTAATAAAGCTCTTTGGAGCTTTGCAAATTTGCATTTAATACTCCTTACTCTCATTATGGCATTAATAATCTGTGCCTAAAGACCAATAAAAACTCTACATTTTCACTTTAATGGAGAAAAGTCCATAAACTCATGCTTTTCTTGTGACTCAGCTTTTACAGTATCATAAAAAAGCCATAGTCAAGGCTACTCACATGCTAGATAAGATCTGACAGCAGTGATTTGCAGTAGTTTAACTGAACTGTGTTTGCACAACGAACAGCAGCCTTTTACAAACCAATAAATAAATCAAGCAAGTCTTAGAAAATCAACACCAAATGGAATACATAACAGAGGTTTGATACTTCGGATATGTTCTTTATCATGATTATTAAGCCACACACAGGTGCAATATTGATATTAAAAAGTATTTGTATTTTCTTGTCTCACATTCAGTGGAGCTTATTTGCATAAGATTTTCAAGGAAAATTCTACCATAGTTGTGTTTTGTATCTCTTTTGCAGAAAAAGCCACTTTTATCATCAAATCAGCATTCAATTTAGCATATTTAATGTGACATATGTAGATAACTGTAGATACAGACAAAACATTTGTTTATTGTGCAAACATACTATGGAAGGGTAAGCTTTTTAGTAAAATTGCAGGCTCCCTTCTTCTCTTCCCATTTGAGCCTTCTCTCTAGCATCAGCAGGCCAGAGCTGTCAATAAAGCTGCAACCTTGACAAAAGCATTGGGGAGATGAAAGGAGAATGGAGAATATATGTTTTGGACAAATCAAACCAGCAGAGTATAGCAGCAGAATAAAATAAAGTGGAGTTTTTTTTTCAGAAAAAGAAGACAGTCCAATGGAGAAGAAAAGATGTATAGGAGTACAGCACAGCAAAGCACAACATAGAAAAGGTATGAGATTTCTATAAGCTTGGCCATTAATAGAAAAAGAAGAAATCTCAGACAAAGGGGTCTTAGAACAAGTTTAAGAAAGAAACATTATATATACTAGTAATCCTATAGAGCAGACCGTATAGGTAATTGTAGTAGAATAATAGGTGATAGTAATTGAATATATAAAGTATAGTATATTTAATAGTAATAGTATAGACCAGTGGTCCCCAACCTTTCTGGCTTTGCAGACTGGTGGCAGCAGTAGTTGTGGGATGGGGATGGTTTCATGTGAGTTGCAGGGAAGTCGACATACATGCACAGCTCCATTTGTGCAAGCAGTCGGAGCATGTGTCAGCCGCCCACACAAAAGGAGCTTCCCATGCACATTCTCCTGCCACTCACATAGCCCATTTCCAGGCCATGGCCTGGAGATTGGGTACCTCTATTATAGACTGGAGCATAAGCATTACCATAGTCACACAGCATTTGAAGAATAGTTATACTGTAAGAGTAATTATTATGGTAATAGTACAGAGCATCAATAGAATAGAATACAGGAAACATTCATATATTGTTTTTTTATATGTTTGTTTTTACAAAATAATACATCTTCCCAATCCTTTTAGGGAAGTATAAAGAAACCACTTCTCCAAGATCCATAATTTTTATATCTCTGTTGTATGTGGGTCAGTATAACTGGGTTCAGTTAAAAAAAGAACCTGTGACACATTCACACGTGTATACATGGAAAATGTATCTGGTGCATTAAAAAAACCCACAGGAAATTAGCTATATATGTTGGTATAAAGTTTCAGAAGTTGGGAACTGTCATGAACCTTTTATTGTTTCTGCAAATAAACATTGATAATACCAGTAAAGCTTGTCAACCTATTTTTTCAATATAATAAATAATATATTGATATATCCAGGAGTGGGATTCTACCAGTTTGCACCTATTCGCTAGAACTGGTTGTTAACATTCTAAGCACTTCGGAGAACTGGTTGTTAGAAGAAATTACTGGCCTAATCCTATAAGGAAGGCAGGAAGGAAACATTCTGGTGTTGCTTACAGAAACTGCCTCTCCGTTAATCCTTATTACTTTCTTGGCAGGACTAGACTTCCTGCCTCAGGAACGTCTCTGGAGTTTTTTTTTTCCCTCCTTTTCTGGTACTTTGCTTGTGTGGAGTGACCATTCAAAGTTACAATGGCACTGAAAAAAGTGACATGACCATTTTCCACACTTACAACTGTTATAGTATCCCCACGGTCATGAGAGGCCAGGCAAGGAGATGCGTGTCTTGATGTGAGTGATATTGAGTTGGCCACGCCCACCAACTAAGCCATGCCCACAGAACCGGTTGTTAAAAAAATTGAATCCCACCCCTGGATATATCCTATAGAAGACATCTTAGGAATGGAGAACTGAATCCAAATTACAAAAAAAAAAAAACCCTCTCTAGCAGCTTAGTAGTAATCTGAAATTAGTAGTTGGGGGGGGGGATTCATTAGAGCTGCAAAAAAAACCTAGCAAGTTAAAAAATTGTAGTTACAGTGGACAGAAACTCCAGCATTTGCTCAATTATGCTCAATTATTAGCTCAATTATAAAATATCCTACAATGGTTGTGACATGATTGTTACACTAAAAATAATAATAATATACTAAAGAAGGATCATTACCCAAAAGAAGATAGTTCCCTTGAGAAATTTCTGATGCTGAGTTGCAAAGTAGCTTATTAAATTCATAAAATATTAATGTATTTGGCAGGCTGCTTGGGTTCATATAAGACGAGTATAATGGGAAGTTATTGTAAAAATATTATAAAGCAGGGATATCCAATCCTGACAACTTTAACACTTGTGGACTTCAACTCCCAGAATTCTTCAACCACTATGATTGGCTGGGGAATTCTGGGAGTTGAAACCCACAAGTCAAAAGTTGACAATGTTGGACACCCAACATTGATGAACAGTATTAATTAACTTCTGTCTGGTCCCTGATTCATGGCTCATTGTTTAAAATAAAAGAGTTTGGAGCTAAATCAGCATATCAGCATATTCCTTCACTAAGTATATCCTTCTTTCTTGTCACCTTACTGAATAGAGATTATTTATATGTATTAAAAAGAGCTTTGACTTTTTTATGTTCAAGCACTCCTACTGCAATTTTGTTCATGTAAATCTAGAAATGCTATGTAGAAAGATAGCCAAAAATATCAAAGTAGCGTAAGAACTATCAAAACAAATAAAAATAACAGAACCTAAGCAGAAGTTATAAGATGCTGCAATCTAGGGATGAAAATAGAAAATGGAACAAACATCAGGGCAATAACTGTTCAGGTTCAGGAAATATAGCACTTACCACTATCTATTAGACTTGTATGCCACTTCCCAGTGCTTTACAGCCCTCTCTGAACAGTTTACAGAGTCACCATATTGCTCCCAACAATCTGGGTCCTCATTTTACTGACCTTGGAAGGAGGGAAGGCTGAGTCAACCTTGAGCCAGTCAGGATTGATTTATTAACTATTTTCCAGATTTTATTATTTTATAAGTAAGCAAAGCAGTGAACATACATAACACTCCTTCCTCCTCCTATTTTGCACTCGATAACAATACTGTGGAGAGTTGGGCTGAAAGAGAATGATGGGCCCAAATGTACCCTGCTAACTTTCATGCCCAAGGCAGGATTAAAACTCAAAATCTTCTGATTTCTATACCAGCACTTGAATCACTACATCAAACTATCTTTCCTAAGATTTAGCATTTTTTAATGCAATCAATCTTTATTGTAAGTACAAGATTTCTATTGGCACAATGATGATTGGGTGATTCTCTAAATCAGTGTTTGTCAACCTCAGTAACTTTAAGCTGAATAATTCTGGGAGCTGAAGTCTTAAAATTGCTGAGGTTGAGAAACACTTCTCTAAATCACTCGTGTTGGATCCTTGTGGAATCTGCTTTGAGATCGAATAATAGCCATTCCACTTCCTACTTGTGACTTTCCTTTGCAACCTTCCAGGCAGGTAGGTGGCACCAGTATGGGAAAGTCTGCCTTGAAAGAAATTGGTTGGGAAGCAGTATAGGAAATAATAATGGGATATAAATTATGATGGAGAAATTATTTACTTTTCCAATGTAGAAAATTCAAATAGTACTTTAGTGTAATGAAAAAGAATAATTTAACAATGCATTAGACTGTATGCTATACAAGACTTTTTTCTTGACATATTATGGCACAGTAAATATTCAAAGCCAGTGCAATCGCTGAGATCTAGATAGATTTTGGGATGATTACCTCTTTGTGAATGTATATAAAATACTTAACGATTTTACATCTTAAGCGCCTAAATTAATTAATTTGTTCCACAATGACTTTTTTTTTTCTGTTCCTATCTCACAACAATGTACTTACTGTGTGAACCAAAAATGAAAAGTTCCAGCTTTTCAGCTTTCTTCCATGCAGAGGGCAGTATAATAGTAAGATTGATTTGGGGAATAATAGAAAATAAACTACCCATTGTCTTTCAAATCAAAATTCCTCAGAATGAATGTATTCCATTGACCATCAGAATTTTGACAGTGAAAATTCTTTATTTTACATGTTTTCTTTGTACTGTAAAATGTCCCATACTTCAAGTAATCAGTGCATGTGGATATTTATGTGTTTTTGAAAATCTGCAGTGTATCTTTTCTTTCAAGTCCTGAGTTTCTTTCTCACTTCCAAAATACTCTTTACATAAATTGCAACTTTTAAATGTCCCATGATGATCATAATGATTAATTTGATTTTGTAGATTGTTGATGAATGGGAAATTGATTGCTCAGATCTTTTAAAGAACTATAGACATTGAGATAAAAGAATTGTGTCTTCATATTGTGAGTATAACTTTATTGGGGGTCTTAAATCTCATAATCTTGGTGCCCAACATGAGGCTTGAGGGTGTCATTTGGACGGTCTTATCAGTAACTCTGGGAGCGCGCCAGTTGTTTTCAACTGCCAAGAGTAATCTGAGATAGAGCTTCCATTTGCGGGCCCTGAGCCAAATCTAAATTAACAACTCTGGTCCACAATATCAAAGGAGCAGGCAAGAGACAACAACTGAGGTCCTAAGAGGACCAGGCAACCTGGTGCATTGGTAAGTTGTCCCAAAGGAGGGAATGCACACTTGTACCAGGATGTTCAAGAGAGCGATTGTGGGAGGTTTGTCAATAACAGCAGTGTGTGTGTGCTGGACTGTGTTCCAGGATTACT
This sequence comes from Pseudonaja textilis, assembly GCF_049901715.1. NCBI lineage: Eukaryota > Metazoa > Chordata > Lepidosauria > Squamata > Elapidae > Pseudonaja > Pseudonaja textilis. The sequence continues at coordinate 47,890,493 of NC_141996.1, forward strand.
TGTGAAGTCCAGAGCAAGTGCAGACCTGAAAGATTGCAGTTCCTTACTCCTGTGAGGCGGAAGGCCAGCCTGAAGAGAAGCAGACTGGTGTCGGAGATATCGAGTGGCTGTAAAATCAAGTACCTCACAGGAAAGCATAATCAGGAAAACTCTTGAGCGGGAAGATGGGCAATCAGTGTAGTTGTTGTGCTAAGCCTAAGAAAGAGAAACTTGCTATAAAAGTAACTAACAGTACTGTAGAAATACCATCCGAAATTTTAAGAAACAAATAAGGAAATTACAGGGGGAACGACATGCAGTAGCGGAAGAAGTAGAGACATTATTTGGGCCAAACATATATACCTGGGATATGGGAAGACTCAGACAATTTGACTTGATCAATTTGATGTGATTTCTCTTAAAAGTTCTTAGATGTGCATCTATAACAGTTGCATGCAGAACTGAATGGGATTGAATGGAAGAAAAGTATATTTACCTGTGAATAGCCCCAATTGGGCAGCTGCAGCTCAAAACAAAACATACCTGTGACATGTTTGGACAACCAGAGAATTAAATGGGCTTTTTAGCTTGGGCTAAAGGCTGTGGGAAACAGGTAGGCAGTGGTCAGGGGCTGCAATCACATTTTTGATTGGAACCATTCCTTGGGTTTTCCCACTGCTTTGAGAACAAACTACAAGTTGCCCAAGGAAAGAAAAAGTGGAGATTTAAAGGAACAAACCTCCCCAGGTCTGGAAATGTTGTTTATGTGTACATGAATATGTCTGTGTGTAATCATTTCCAAACCTGGAGGATGAGACCCTCCAAAAAAGTATACAAAAAGATTTAGAAAATGGAGCTCATTAGCTAAAAAAAATTACAACTGGTTTGTTTGGAGAAAGCATGAAATGAATTTTTCTGTATGAAATTGTTTGTGCAAGTAGTCTGATTTCAGTTAAAATATGTGAGTATATTGATGGTAAAAAGTTGGTGTGAATGTCTGTGTGTTGACACCCATCCCAGATTAAAAGGAGATAGTACTTTGATTCCCTGTCTTACAAAGAAACAGTAAATTGTAAGGTTTTTGTTGTGGTAGTGGTGAAGTGGGTAGAAAGGTAATACCAAGTGATTGCATGGAGAATGTGGCAAGGCAGAGGAAAAGGAATGTGGACTGAGAAGAAGGACTCAGTGTTTTAGATGTGGAAGGGATAGACATTTTGCTAGAAATTGTCCACAAAAGGAAGTAGAAAGAGAAAAGGAACAGGAAGTATATCAATTGATGGATGAGGATGAGGATTAGGGGAGATAGGAGTGCCTTTCTGTGTAAATTCTGCCAAATGCAGAAAGAGGGAGAAGAGATGAAAAATGATGGGACAGGACAGGATAAGGAAGGGGGATGGTTTCTGATGGATGGAAGACAAGTTTTAAATAAAGCTATTACTAGAAATGTGATGGAAAAACTACTTGAAGGAAGTCATTGGGGAATTTGAGCTATTGTAAATGAACTTTAGAAATGTTATGGTTATACTGGAATATACCCTGTGGCAAAATCAATTATAGACAAATGTTTAATTTGTAAAAAGGTAAACAGACAAGCTGTTAGAAAACAACAGATGGGTGTGCCACCAGTGATAAGACCCTTTCAGTGTATTCTAGTGGATTTTACAGAATTGCGGGGAGTAAAATATTTATTAGTCATAGTAGACCACCTCACAGGGTGAGTTGAAGCTTTTCCCTTTAGTAATGCCCTTTAGTAAAGCAACAGTGGTGTCAAGAGTATTGTTAGATCAAATTAATATTGGAAACACATATACCATGGACTAAATGTCTTCCTTTAAGTCCTATTGAGAATACGAACTCAACCTAGAAAAGATATGGAATATCACTATTTGAAATGTTGTTTGGGATACCATATATGTGGAGAGAAGGTTTACCAAGAATTGAATTAAAAGACAAAATGATCAGAAAATATGTACAAGAAATGTCCAGATGTTTTTCTCTTTTATGACAGAAAGGCATTCTTGCACAAACACCACCCTTGGACTTTGCTGTACACCAATATAAAGCAGGACAGTGGGTGTTGATAAAGGCCTGGAAGGACAAGAAATTGACTCCAATTTGGGAAGGATCTTTCATTATCCTGCAGACCACTGAGACTGCAATTCAAACTGCAAAAAAGGATGGACTCATTACCAAGTGAAAGGGCCTGTACCAACCCCAAAGGAGTGGAAGGGGGAATTTCATCAAGGAGATCCACTGGTGGACTGGTAGACAATCGCTTACCTATAGGAGAGGTAATATTCACTCTTGGATTAACTTTTGTGTTTTTCTATTCAGAGCAGAATGGTTGCCTATGCTCTTTCCACAGCTGAAGAAGACTACAACTGAGCAGATTCCATTGCGTGTTCTCCTGGATGTGTTGGTTTTGTAATTAATTGTGTTTGTCATGCCCCTGGTGGAGACTGACTCTGAGGAAGAGGAGGAACAGCCAACAGGGAGTGGAAGTGTGGCTCCAGAGGTGGAGAGGAGGCTGGGGAAGGGCAGAAGCCAGCTGACCAGTCAGAGGAGGACCCAGGCCCATTTCCTATCCATCCTAGGGCGCACAGGGAGGAGAGGATCAGGGAAAAATGTGGTCTACTTGGGAAGAGAGGGCCACGATCCTCTTCATGGGTTGCAGGTGTGAGATCTGCATAAGAGAAGTGAAGGCAGTGAAGCCAAGTTGAAGGCATTAAAGGACCTTTATTTACGTTTTGGTTTTTGTTATATTTATAGCACACACCGGGTCATTACAGTTTGTGGATGTTGTTGTTGTTTTCATTGCATTGATTGTGTATGTTGTATTGGGTGTAAGATAGAGTGTGTTATGAGAAAAAGAAGAATATAAAAGGGTAGCAATAGGAGACATGCTTTGCTTGACTGTATGGAACAACAACAGTTGGTGGGGAGGAAATGGAATCTCAGAAAAGGAAGTATTAAGTGAAATAACTGAAATGGCTTATTTGAAGGATCCTGAAAGTGACACTCTGAACTCAGTAGCTCTGGAAGGTATGTATTGGATATGTGGAAAGTATGCCTATGGATATCTACCTAAGAGGTGGCATGGATCTTGTATATTGGGAATAATCAAGCCAAGCCTTTCCTCTTCCCCATTAGACAAAAACAACTGTTGGAACTGGCTGTGTATGATGATCTAGCTAATCAGGTCAGAACAAAAAGAGCTATACAACCAAGTGATATAAAAATTGAAAACTGGAAAGAATTAGTTAAATTCACTATCTTGGGATTCCTGGCTCTGATGATGTTACGTGTTTGATTCCTCTCATACAAATGATAATAAAAAGAACTAAGAGCAGTATGACTCTAATAACCACATCAATAGAGAATGGGAAAAAGGAAACCATGTTAGTAATGAAAGTAGGCAGGCAAAAGTTAGAAACAGAAGACTCGGAGTACAAAAACCTGCTTACACCTGAAATAAAGGAAGGGGTAAGAAATTATGAACTCTTATAAGTATAAAAGAGTAATTGAGATAGAAAAAGAAAAGGGTGGATTTGAGAGAAAAGTATTATAAGTTACTCTTTTGTAATAGGATTTTACATAGTTTAAGTATGGTTAAGCTAGAAGATTCCTTTTTACTCTTTCTGTTAGCTTCCTCTTTACTCTTTCTGTTACATATAAAACCCCCACCCTAAAACCCAAAATCCGTTCAGTTATAAGTGCATGATGAATTGTTACAATCTTCTTGGAAAACAGGAAGATCCGCAGGGGTCTAGGCAACAAATAGGATAACGGACATCCTCCCAAGGTAAAGCCCAGCAGTGAAACAAGGTAAGACACCGAGGTACAGAAAACAACGTTATATTGACCCTTAAGCCTATAGTTTAGCTCATCTTAGAATGTAAGAAAATAAGAGAGTGGGGGGAGGGCCTCTTAGGTGTGTCGTGCTTTGTGCATGGGGAAAAATGTATTGTTTGAATATGGAATTTTGTTCTCCTTGTACTCAACCCACATGAGAAGGGTCTTGGAGGCCGCGCTTACAACCACTTTTCTTTTCTTCAATAAAACTTTGAAATTGTGCACCAGACTTGTCTTTGTATTGTGAGTATAAATTTATTGGGGGTCTTAAATCTCCTCCAGTACTTAGGAGGTGAGAGCTTGGCAGCAGAAGCAAACAACAGTCAACAATTTAACAACCAGCCATCAACACTCCAATCAACATCTAAAAAGCCACATACAATAGGCACCATATACATACCATACACATACTCACTAAAGAACATACTCCACTAAAAAGAAGTTCCCTGAAGATGGGCTCCAGTACAAATCTGAAAGCTCAGAAGACAAAACCACTGGTCCCAGTGACTGACCCAGATTGGATCCTATGAGAAGTAGAATAGAATAGAAAATCAGCTTCCCCTCCTCTGTGAGTAAAGCAAATTGTATGACCTTCACAGGTCAAAATAACTGCCAAATATGCAGGACTTAATTAAAATTGATCTTTATTAAAAATACAATAAAGATAAAGGTTGCAGAATTCATCAACATATTCATTATTAACAAATGATAACATGTTTTCACAATATTTTAATTGCAGCTGCAGTTATTTGTTTGGCAACAAACCATTTCCTCCCAAAATGTTTACAGCAATCCTTTAATACTTAAGAATGCTTATGAATGTCATCAAACTACAGTTCTAAACACCTTTCACTGTTCATGAATTTGCCAAGGATTATAAATTAAAATATTTCAGGACAAAAGTTCTTCAACCCTGCTTTATAAACTACCAGGATACACTTAACAGTAAGTGGATAATCACAAAATCAGCATACATTTTCACTTTTGTTCACTAGATACCAATATGAAATAAATATGCTGTAGGAAGTTAGCATCCACCCCTCTCCTAGAAAAATGAAATATCCTGGGAAATATTAAAAAGGCAGAATATTTCGCCTAAAAAGAGTAAAGTGGAAACTCAGAGAAGCAGAAACTCAGCCCCCACACTTTTGCTAATGGACCATTAAGACCTAGGCCAGAGTATTCTACAAAATAAAGGGTCTACCCATTTCACCACCTGGCCTGGGAAGATTGTATCAGCCAACACTCAGGTGGAGCCATGTGGTCCAGACAAAGCCTACAAAGTTAGCTAAGACCCCCGCCCCTGGGAGTCTGATAGCCAATAGGATACATTTCTTACACAGGAACAGGAAACACTAAGGTGGGGCCCAACAGAGCTTATATAAGGGTCTCTCCGCATCTTGATTTTCCCTTCTTGACCTTCTCACCTTGAACTAAGTGATCATCCTTTCCTTTTCATTTTGGAGCTCCAAGCCATGTGGTCCTGCTGTCCACCATTAAACCATCTTTCCAAATAGCCTCCATGTTTCCAGTGTCTTTTTCCCCACTTGGAACTGAACCCAGAAGGATATTTCTTTCAACAATGCTACAAAACTGGAGTAATTTTATGGACACATATTAGAAACTGTCATTGCATGACTTCTGTTGGAAATGGCTGAAAGATTAGATAAGTAAAATTAATTATCAAAGCTAATAAAGTTTGTACCTTTTGTTAATATAAGTGGAGCAAAAACTATTGCATTTCTAGTGCCTTTACACCCATGATAATCTAGAATGTTCAAGAGCTGTAGTAGTTTAAATGTATAGTTTTAATATTCACACTTGAATAATTCTAAAATAAAGGTAGACTTGCTTACCCTAGAGCACAGTTTTTTTAAATTATATTTCTTTTCTTTTTTTAGTTTCCAGTTCAACAAAACTACCAGAAATATTGCAAACCATTTTATGACAAAATCTTATGCATAGCCATAGGATGTTAGTTAAGGATGAACAGAATGTGCATACTTTTCAGACAACACTCCAGACAATGTATTTGTAATTCAAATTTGGTTCACAATGCATGCATTTACATTTTATAATGACTTTCACAGCCTAAAAAAAACCTTGGAGGAGGAAGATTTTACCCAGTTACTGAAACGTAAAAAAGATAGAGTCAGTAGCCTCATATTAAATACAACTTCTATTTTCAACTTCATCATTTACAATGAAAAATAGTGACAGTGAGATTATGCTTCAGGCATTTTATGAAATGAAGAATACTTTCTTCCTTCCCCCCATCCTGCATCTATCTCCCCCTGTGCCCAATCATGAAGCTGAAATTTTATTATAGTCTCAAATGCAAGGGACAGAGCTGGGAAGGCAGTAACAATTGCATGTATTTTAATACAAAATTGACCCAAACTCATTTAAAAAGTGAAGATATTTTTAAAAAATCTAAAGAAAGCCCAACAAAGTATTGAAAGTTTATAGAATTGTCTTTGATTCATTGAGTTACGTTTCTAAATCTTCCTTCTTTACAAGAAAAGGTAGGACTTAAAAGTCCATCAACCTGCTCTAATCATACCTGAATATTTTTAAAAATTATTTCCTCGCTACTGATTGAAATTGTTATAATTGATTGCACAAGTGAGCCATATGTTTAGCTTGGTTCTGTATTTCTATCCACCCATCAAGTTCTTTCCAAGGACCTGGGAAAGACAAATGTTGGCTCTTCTGATGAGCTCATCCAGTATGGTTGACCACCTTTCATCTTTCTCAGAGCACACAAGCCCCACAACCACATCAAGATGGTGCATCATTACCATAGTTATTTGGGGGTGGATTTACAGGAAGAGTACCAGTCTGTGACTGGTGGAAAGTTAATTATTCAAATCATAACCAAGAATTTTAGAATTATTAAGATAGTTTCTAAGAATATAGGCAATTCCAACAAACAAGCTTCATTTGTTGTTTGTTTGTTTGTCGTAAAATTAGTTTCTTCAGGTTTAAAAAATTCAAGGCTTGAAGAAAATATTTTGAGGAAGACTTTTAGGTATCCAAGGACTCTAATTATAATTGATATAAAGAGATTTATTTTTCCATAAGTTTCAGCTTTGATCTTCAAATCCTGATATTTCATAATTTTTTTCCAATTGCTTTTCCTCAATCTTAACATTGCCCAGAACAGCAATGTCAATGAACCAGACTTCCTTCTTTTCAATAACTGAACAGGGTGCCTGTGTGTTTGGATCTTAAAGACCAATAAGATCTTAACCTATTCGTGTTAAGTTTTACAAACAGTATAAAACTATTTTACCATATTCAAGGAACTGAAATCATATCTGTCTCTCAAGATCAGCTGTAATAAAGTAAACTTATATGAGTACTTCACCAAATAGGCAGTCTTGTGTATTAATAATAAGATAGATGAAAAAGGCTGGTTAGCAGACATTACACCCGGAGAGACAGAGAGAGGAGATGAGAGGAGAGGAGAGGACAGGAGAGAAAGAACTGGAGAAAATCACAAAATATAAAGTTCTGCAAATAGAAGTAGAACAATGAAGGGAAAAAGAAAGCCAAGATAGTAATAGGTATACTGGTGTAATTTCAGAACTTCTGGAAAAACACTTTAACATCATCAACATTAACAAAATCACGAGGCTTCCGGGTTGCCAGGCTTCGGCGACAGCAGGGATTTGCGTTTCTTCGCGATCCCTGCTGTGCTCGCCGTCTTGGTGCCTCGGATCCAGATGGATTTGGAGGATAAGGCTGCCCTGTAGAGGCAGCCGAAGATAGGGAGGATCTGGGAAGGGGTTTGGGAGTGTCGCAGACCCCCTCCTCACCCAGCTTAACCTCCTTTTCTCAAGGCGGTGTAGCGGCGGTCAGTCATGGCCGCCACAAAGAAGCTGGCAGCTGGAAAAGATTGCGCTGGAGGAAGGAGGAGAAGGAAGATTTAAACCGTGAAAGTGTTGGCTGTACCGGGAAAATAACAGCTTCTAAAACCCTGGAGTGGAATTGTTTATTGCCTGAAAGATACATTGTATCCCTAAGAAGAGAGACAGCGGTGGAGAAAGCTGCTAAGGGAAACCTTTTTTTTTCTACTTACTCTCCCACCCCACAGAAGTATCAAATGCAGAACTGGAAAATGCATTGGGCACCGAAGATATTTTAACCTGAAAATTATCAGAGAAAGGACTTTGGACTTTGGACTTAACATCCTCAGAAATTGGAAAGCCCGAATTGGAGGTATGGATTTCTGAGCGTTTAAAGGGAAATTGTTGTTGTAAGTGGGGGGAGAGGAAAAAAACTTTTTGGAGCAGAGCTTGAAAAAGGAGGAGACTACCTAAAATTTTAAAGAAAGATACATTTTAATGGGAACCTTTTGATCAATCAGTAACCCCATAAAGAGAAATTGAAGAGGGTAAAAAAAAAAAAGTATTGAAAGAAACAGTCATTTGGACTTTTTAGTGACTTTGGAATTCTTTTGGAATTACTCTTGATTAAAAATATTTGGGTGGTTGTTTTTGAAGAAATCTTTCTCTTCAGGATGGCATTGCTTTTGGATGAATTAAAAAGGCAAGGAGAAAAATAAACAAATGAGAAAGAAGGGGATGAAAAACCTTAATGCTGGGAAGCAAGACTCTAAGAAACAAAATCTATTTAGAGACAATGGGTAAATTTAAATGAAAAAGGGATTCTGGAAGGTACATAAAAGTGTGATTTTCTATGTGTATTCAGAGTAGAATGTGTATTAGTATGTATGATTTGCTCTTTTATGGTATTCCTGGTGGGTTATAGGCTTATATTTTGTAATTTTAGCCTATTTGCTTTTCTCATAAAGTTTTTTTGTGTGTGTGTAATTTTAGAATATACTAACCAGAATCTCAATATAATTTAAGTGTTATATTAAGTATTGTGAAGTTAGGGAAAAGAGTTAAAGGTGTTACTCCAATTAGTCTACAGGAGAGTATATTTAAAGAAAAAAGATGAATGGATAACTGTAAAAGAACAGACAAAAAATGTTAAGTACTATGAATTGTATTGAGATAAGATAAATAAAATATAATTAAGAAAGATAAAAGAGGGAAGAAGTTATACAGAAAATTGAAAATGGTAATAAGATATGGATTGACATATAAAGTAAATATTGTTTTTGAATTTGTGTCTGTGAGAAGAGTTTTAACCCAGGATTAAGCAGCTTTCAGAAATGAGGTTTTTTATGTTCTATGTTATGTATGTTTTGTCTATTGTTTTTTTTAAAAGGCAAAAAATTTTGATTAGTAAGAAATATAATCTGGATAACAGAATGAAAAGGAGAAATTGGGATAGGATATGAAGATGAGCAGATAATGTAAATGCACATATTACATTTGGCACGTTTTATTGGTTCCTCCAGAAAGATTCTTTATTTTAATATGCCTTGAATGTTTGTATGTTTTGTAAAGTCAACAAAATTTGTTCTTTTTAAAAAAAACAAAAAACAAAAGCTAAAATAAGTCAGAGGAAAATAGAAGTGTGATGATTGAATAGCAGATGAACTAGAAAAGTAACATTATTGAATAAGAGTAAAAAGAAATAATGTGAAATCTGTAAAAATGAAATTTATATGTTTACATTGAAATGAGATAAATTAGAAAAATGTGATATAAAATAATGTGTTACCTGCTTTGTAAAGATCTATGGGAAAGCGTTTTTTTTTAGTATTTGATGATGTTTTGTCTTGTTTCTTGTTAAAATTAATAAAATTTGTTTCAAAAAAAAACATTAACAAAATCACAATTAATTGTAAAAAGTAGCTTTACTTGGAACAACTTACATCCTGCAATGATACTTTTAACAACATCAAACATCTGCCTACCCTGGGTCCTTGGGAAAGATTTCAAGGTGCATAAAAATGCCACATCCAGAGTCTGGATTCTAACTGACTAGCTGATTGTGTGACAAACCATAATAATAACAAAACAATAAGCAATACAAATAAAACAACAAAAACATACAACCCCACTAAAACTATTATTAAAAGCATATTAACACAGATGGGCAAGTGCAATCAATACATCACATTTAATGGAAAAACTGAAAAGGCTTTCCAGTGGTCTTCAGAGTCATTCATAATATCAGAAGAATCAGGCCAAACTATACTACAGGATGATGTTCCTAAAGGTGGGCACCATGTTGAAAAAGGGGCTCGTCCTGGGTCTCATCGCATACAATATTGCAAATTGTAATATGATTCTATCATATGGTTGGGTGGATATTCTGACAATGTCCACATTTTAATAGACTAGTTTACTGCAATTTCAGACCCACAAAAATATTAATGTGAGTCTTAATAGTTATAAGAGCTAAAATAATTGCTTTCAAAATGGAAGCGACATCAGCCAATATAGAATTAACAAACTCATTATAGAGTGATAGTTTTCATAACCAAGTTTGAATAGGTACCTCTACAGTCAATTCAATTTTAACAAATAAATGTAATCCAATCATGTAAGTCAGTTTCAAAGTTTACCAATCTGTAATACATTAATTTCATTAACTGCATATTAATTAATCAGCAACAACAAAATGATGCATTTTATATGTGAAAATGTATGGTATAATTGGAGGGAATAGTAAGATAGAGAATGGGATTCCTAACACATCTCCCTGTAATTACCTTTCTTATCACAATCTTGAGAGAGCAATGAATTTTTGCATTTTATGTTTTCCAAACATGTTACTTAAACACAGTTTCTACACAATAAGGGCCTAGGTATTTGAATGGTTGCATAGGATGTTACATTTCAAACCTTACAGTAATTTGAGAGATACAATTAATTGTAAAAATGTTGAGTACTGATCTTGGGTCTCAAAATATTAAGAGTGATTCTTAGCCACCCCATGCAGACTATTGTATACTATCATCTATACTGCTTATTATTTAAAATATTATTTCTTTGTTGATTCCTATTTCTACCTTAATTCCCACTTCTCCTTCTTTTTCCTCTTTGCATGTTACTTCTCCGTGTATGCGTCATGAATACTTTTCACATTTTGATTGTTTTACCCCTCAATATTGTTAATGTATTTAATGGTTATTTATTCTTTTAACTAATTTGTTTTTAATAGTGATAATTACTATGATAAAAGCTAATATAAACAAATGAAAGAATAAAAAAGAAAAGGAATAGAAAATAGAAAGAAATAGAAAAGGAAGAAAAGTGAATTAAAGTAAAGAAAAAGAAAAGAAATATATTAAGAAATGACTTCCGCCTTTAATTCAACAAGTATAAACAATTTTAGTAACTTATTACTTTCTTGTAAAATGCAACAAATTAGCTCTTCTTCCATTGTCATGCCCCAGCATATAACTTTTATATACTGATGTTGCTCTCTATCCCCATCTAGTGGTCAGAGGGACCATATGCCCCAACATATGATCTTTATATACTGTTGTTGCTCTCTAGCCCCATCTAGTGGCCAGAGAGACAAATACCAATTATATTGTTTGAAGCTAACCCAACCCATTTTACCCATCAGTCCACACAAACAAGTGCATCCTGGCAAGCCAGACTCCATTTCCTTTGTAAAAATGTTGAGTACTGATCTTGGGTTTCAAAATATTGAGAGTGATTCTTAGCCACTCGATGCAGACTATTGTATTGTATGCTGTTATCTATACTGCTTATTATTTAAAATATTATTTGGAGAAGGCAGGAGCACAAAGAAAAATCCATCTTAATCTGTGGAACATAGTCATCCAAAGACAAACCCACATCCCACATAGAGCATCACTAGTGAGATTTAAATTACTTGTATTTATTAATTGTTATGTTCAGCAGTAACTCAATACTATCTTGTATTTGGTTCTCATTGCATGTATTCCTATTTTCCTCCATTTCACAATATCCTGTTCTTTCAATAAAGCATTCAAATCTACGTACATGGCCTATTTGATTGGAGGATAGGTGGGTTTAGCTGCATGTTGAGCTGCATACAGATTAATGTGTAGTGGCACAGAACGCCAATCCTATCTCTTTATCTATAAAGAAATCCTTAATATTTTGTGATTTTAGTTCTTTTCTATTGCATATGTTTTATTTAACAACCAACATTTTTTGTGGACAGTGTAATGACAGGGTTAATATATTTTTCACACAATGTTGACAGTAATAATACAATTACATATACAGAGTTTTTATCTTCCAACTTCTAACCTTGATATGCTCCTTATAACTATGATATATTCTTTTATGTATCAATATATATTATACTATTTTTTCCAATTTGTACTTATTTCTTTATTTTTCCCATTTCTTGGGATTCTTCTATATTAACCTCCTTATCGTTAAACAATACTATTCTCTCTTTGTGATTTTTATCACTTTCTCCAAAAATATGTGTAAACATCAATAACATTTCTTCATACAATATATTAATTAACCCATTAAGTCACTCATGTTTTAATATTATAAATATCACTCAGTGTTCCACCACCTTTTCAATATCTCAATTTTCTATAAACACCAATAATAAACACCAATTAAACCAGTTGTTAATTAAATTTAATCAGTCCCCATATACCTTACCCTAGTCTTCCACCTCCTAATCTTAATATATTTATAGTTAAAATAAATTCTATTATATATCTATATATGTGCTACTGCTACTATTTTTCCAATTTAAACTTTCTCCTTATGTCTATTGGTTTTTAATGTAATTACTATATTGCAAGGTATTATGTCTCTATCCATCATCTCTCAGTCTTTTTAGAATTTCATCATTTATTGATTTTTGGGTGATTCTTTTATATTTCTTTCTTGGAATCCTATAAGTCTTTCTAGCATTTTTGCACAGACTAATTGTTCCCTCTGCCTTACCCTTTATCTTCTTCTACTGCATCTTTTGTACATCCATCCATAACCTTTTCATTGTTTTTGGAAAATCTTCCTTTTTTCTCTATTCTATTGTAATCTCTTAAGGGATTATCTATTTGATTTTTAATATTTATTGTTACTGTCTTTTCAGTGTTTTTATCTGCTTGTAATTTATTTTTATCTTCTTGTAGTTTATTTTGCTTTGTCTCCTCCACCACTTCTTCTAATTTCTCATTTGTCTTCTGTGTGTTATATTCATCTTTTCCCTCCGTTTGTCGAGGACCTTCTACTTTCACATCTTTATCTTTAAATATTCTCATCAACTCCTTATAATTCTTTGTCACCATTTCTAACATTTCCTCATAGAACTTTATTGTCTCCTGCTGAGTCATTTTGTACCAAGTTAATATACCTCTAATATTCCAGTATCCCAATATCTAAAACTCCGGAAAAAAATCAATTGTTAATAAAATTTGGTCAATCCCAAAATTATTCCTCCAAGTCCCCTAAATTTCTAGTCTTTAAGTGTTATAGATTTGTGTTTTTCAGTCTTTATAATTTCCAGTTTACACCTTTCCAGTTGTGCAGATTTTAAAGTCTTATTTATCTTTTCTTCTGTTTGTTCTTCCCCTTCTATCGCTTTTCTTCTTTTGCTTCATTTTTTTCATCTGTCACATGTAACCCAAATCCAGTTTAGCCCATCTGGTTTCTTCAAATCTTTCAAATCCACTTTTCCATGCACATTTCCAATAAAATTATTAGCATTTAGTTTAGTTTCCCCTATGGATCTTCAAAAAGCTCAGTGAATATTTCCCAGTATCCAAATCGTCTACTAAGGTAAAGTTGGGGTCAAGTAGCCTTCCAAGTGTTATTTACTTTCTCTCCTTTCCTCACTTTCCTTTGAGTTTTACATGTTGCAGTAATCTTCTTCCGCCAGTAGATGGCTCTCCTGTTCCCAATTCCAGCATTTAACAGAGTGTAAAAATCAAAATTAAAAAAGCTTATTGTCATCCAATTGGGGATGGGGGTGGTTTAAAAATAGAATTTAAAAAAGCAATTTCTCCCAATAATCACTTTTCACCATGTTATTTGAATTTTCCAGGCTTTCTATATTTAAATCATCCTTAAATCATTTTTCTAGGTCTTTAATTAGTGTTTAGTCTTTAATCTTTCTCCATCAATCCAATTGCCACTTTCTTTATGTTAGGTGATCATTTTTTGGAACTTTTTACTTGGGTTAAATCTCTAAGGTAACAGTTGGAAGCAGGGGTGGGATTCAAATAATTTAACAACCGGTTCTCTACCCTAATGACCAGCTGAGTAGGTGTGGCTGGGTGGTCATTTGACTGGGTGGGAGTAGCCAATTCGACATCGCTCACATTGAGGGGCACTTCTCCTCACCTGGCCCCTCATGACTGTGGGGATGCTACAATGGTCATAAGTATGAAAAATGGTCATAAGTCACTTTTTTCAGTGCTATTGTAATTTTCAACGGTAACTCAAGGATTACCTGTACAAAAATACAAAAAGCTTCTTTGCTTGCCCTAAATACCAATCATTAGATTAAAAAGATCTGCAAGCTGGAGTTACAAATCAGGCTGGGTGCCAGAGCACCTTGAGGAATTAAAATAGTTAAAATGCAATGGTAACTATCAGCAGTCAACTCTTGCTCATAAAGTGAAATCCTTTAGCAGAGAGGTTATTTAAACTCTCCAGAAAGAGCATACCCAGCAGAAGCAATCCTTAGATCCATTTGCACCACTTAAGGATATCAGCTGGTCTCACTCACCCCACAAGATACTCTAAGGAAATCATCCAGATTTAAGGAAAGATCACATGCCCCCCCCCCAAAGGTAGTAAAAAAAAAACAATACCAAGCTTACATCCTGCCTCTTGGAAGTATACCTCAAAAGGACAGTACCAGGAACCACTAAAACAGTGAAAGAAGACCCCCTCCCCAGATAGAAAAAGAAACCATGAGGCAGGAAAAATTTCAAATACGATACAGATAATTAAATGACAATAGTAGCTGTTGCTTGTTAAATCAATTACCAGAACAAATAGACACAGAAACTAGCCAAAGTTTATTTTCAGGAACAGAGATTAACCTTTTTCCTTCCAAACAAAGCTGAATAGGGAACATTATCCCATCAATAAATACAGGATTAAACATCACCAAGCAAAGAATTAAATTTCACCAAAAACCAACTTTAGATCAAAACTCAGAAAGGTATGTAAACTCACGTTTGAATGTCAATCTTTCTAGCTAGCCAAGAAGCCTTGCTGAATATCACTCATCTTGGTTCCTTGTCATTAAAAAGCTTCTTTCTGGCAGCTCAGCTTCATTGTTCAATTATTTCTTCAAAGTGCTAATTGTTGCATCCTGGCTGGAAGAACTCCAACAGGGGAGTATTTCCTCCCAATAGCAATGTATAAAAGCTTAAAACAATCCTTCCCCTTAAAAAAAAAACAGTCAAGCAAGGTACCAGCAGAGAAAATTACTCCCAAGAAGCTCAGGTGACAGGAAGTCTAGTACTGCCAAGAATGTAATAAGGGGTAATGGAGGAATAGAGAGGCAGTTTCTGTAAGCATGGCAATAAAGATTAGGCTAGAAACAACACCAGAATTTCCTGTCTTCCTGACAGGATTAACCATATAAAGTGGAAAAATACAAAAGAAGATTTCTTCCAACAACCAATTCTCCAAACTGCTTAGAAAATTAACAACAGGTTCTAGTGAATAGGTGAGAACTGGTAGAATCCCACCCTTGGTTGGAAGTTATCTCACCCAGTTTCTGACCATGCATTGCTCCAGCACAAGATCTTAGTGTCCCGGTTGTCCCAGCTTGTGACTGACCAAAATGGCCATTGTCCCTGCTGTCATTCGGGAGAGCTTTCTTCAGATCAATGAGGAAATTGTGATTTCCTTGTGATCAACTGAGTGCCTCTCCTTTCTTCACCAACCCTCCAAGACGGATTAACCCCATAGGGTCTTCCAGCAAGCAGGAGCTCTGCTATTTTCCAGCCATTCTCGCTGCAACATGCAACTTAAAGTCCCTATGTATTTTAACCTTGACAAAACCAACTTTAAATTCTGTCTTTTTATTTTTAATAATCTTGATCTTTAGACCCTTTGAGTAATATCCCAGAACTTGATTTGTTTTCATATTTTCTTTATTGCTTTTCATAAAATTCTTCAAAGCTATAACAAGTCTCAGTTATAAAACCAATATAGGAAAATTATCCAGATCACCCTTTCTGGTTTGTTATTTGTATGTTCCTTTTAATTAGTAAGACATTCACCAGGTTCTTTTATACATCCAATGTAGTATATTTTCCCATATCATGTTTATAGCTTGTCATTTTAAAATCCACTTTCATATCACTTTCAATCTTTTATGGTAAAACTTATTATTTTATCATAACACCTTTAAACACAGTATAATTATAGATACATACTAATCTTAAAATTAATTCTGGCTTCATTGTTCAAAAATATCTTTAATATTATGCTAAAATATTTTGCTTCATACTATATTAATAAGTCAAATTGAAGCATTTTTCTCCTTTAATTGCAGTCTTTCTTTCTTTCTAGTTCTCTTTAGTACCCAATCTTCAAAGTTCTATACTATCATTTAAAAAAAAAATCAAACAAAAGCATTTTCCCATCAGAAGAATTATATTTCATTCTGAAACCTTATTTCAAATCCATCTGGATTCTTAGTCATTTTGTAACTTTCTAAAATCAAAGGTCTAATCTGCCTTTTGCTGCTTCAAAAAAAAGTCCTTAAACTTACTGTATCTTTAAAGGTTGTTTTCAGTAAGGATTGAGGGAAACTCATCTGATGTTTTCAGACTTGTCAGTTTAAAGGTTCCTAATGACTGAAAAGCAGTTAAGAAACAGTATTGAAAGTGATTAAAGAAGGAAGTATACAAACAGAGTCCTTTCAAAGGTGATAACCACAGTCTGGATAAGATGGCTATTCCCTCCTCTCCCACACTTCTCACTTCTAGTGCTTGAGAAGAGCAACTGTTTGAAGCACCTGTGGGTAACCTCAAGTCCTCTCCTTTTTTGGAGAGGAATTGCAAAAAGCTGGTCTATTTGCTGGCACATCATTCTGTTGTTATTGCCTCTGCTTTTTGGAGTCATTTTCAGTCTGCCATTTCTTCCCTGAAAGGTAGTTTGTTCAGTTTGTAAAACTAGCCAATTCTATCACTTCTATGTAATGTAACATTCTCTTTTGAATCCTCTTTTCATTGTACAATTATTTCCTACCTTTTCCCACCCTTTCAGCTTTTCACACATTTTACACAATTTTATATATTGCCGCTCAATAACATTCAAACTTTTTCCCTGAGATGTGTGTGATCACCATTGCTGAAGTTCAAATTCATACTGGGATGTATAATTGTTAAATATTCTAGGTTAAAATATTATTCTTGGTTACTGGTCCTTGCTAAAGAGTCCTTGAATAAGAACATCACACATGCATGCACACACACACATTCACACAGAGACATTCACATATATAACATTTTCTCAGGTATTCTAAGATAAGAATCAGGCTACCTTGGATAAAATTATACCAAAGAACACATTCTGAAGTTGAAATGTTTCAATACTGAATAAGTTTTAATGTTAAATATAAAAGATTTTCAGAACTTCATACTACCTATAGTGTTACTATTTTAAAAGAAAAATTCAGTAGGGATGTATGGTTGCAAAGGACAATAGCCTTTCTGTGTTTTTTTTAAATCTGGTTGTATGAATGTATATGGCTTTTGAAATGTCACATTTTGCAAAAAGATCTGAGTTTCTTGCTATTCTTTTACTTATGACAATCAGAACCTTAAATTACTTTTCAAGCACAGCCTATCTAAAGCTGTAATATATTACGTGGCCATGAAAAACAAGGAGTATAACTTTCAGAGCTAATATGATCCATTTATCTGAAGAGCTACACACAGTGTCTGTAAGTAAAATGACTTTTTTTTCTCTTCAAATGTGATATCATCTGGAAGTTGGCATGAAATTCAAAGGTAGAACTTCCTGACAACTTTAAAGTCTTTTATTTCAAACTTCACTTTCATTTTTTTAAATGTCCATGTTTACATTTAATAATACAGAAAGTATTTTTCTATTGTAAGCAAATAACATCAATCATATTCATTTTTAAATTTCAAAGTTTGAGTTGATGTAGTATAATACTCATCTTATGCACAGCAACCTGATTCTAAATGCCTGAATATAGCATTTGCTACAAGATGTTAGTAAATTTCCCACACATACAGGGGCATTTGCATGATGTCAAAATGGGGGCACAACTGGGCAATTGATATCCTTCCACTTTTTACTAGCATATGATGCATATTAAAAAGGAATGGAACTACAGGTACCTGGCTGCATCTTCTATTTTGTCATTGTTGATGACTCCTATAAAAACTCTTATACCAGAACTATATGGACTTTTATTTATATGTTTTAATGAATGCATCATTGATGAATGCCATTGCTGTACATAAGATAAGGGATATCTAGTAAGTGTGCCTTCACATAGTACAATACTATAATTATTGGGGATGAGGATTTATAAGAGGATGGTCTATGTGGAAAATCTTAGGAATGTATACACTGCTTCACTTTCAAATGCAAAAACAAAATGCAATGGACCATGCAGGAGCATTCACATAACAGCTCATTTAAATTAATTAAAATAGTCAAATCTGTTTTGGAAATCAAACAACTGGATTCACTAAGTGCAGCAACACTATTCAAGAAAGAATGTGTTAGATAAAAAGGTACTATGCACATTGTGAAGCATTGTGAAGCACATTCAAGCATTTTATCCTTGAATCAAAAGCACAAGAAAATATAATATCTATGTTTGGACTGAGAATAGTAGCCTTCACAATAAAAACATAGCCCTTTCATAATTTACTTCATCTTTTGTGTCTCTCTGACAAGATCAAACCAAACAATTCAAAATGTTTTGTCACCTCAGCCATACCAATTAAAAATATTTATTTATTTTTATTAACTGTAATTATATTTATATCTGCGAAGCACCTGCTTTCTGTCATAGGGTCTCAATGGAATTTCATGTAGCCATGTGTCTATGTGGATACCTAAACAAAATAGTTTCTATTGTTTTGCTGATAAAGAGCTTAGCATAAGTGTTAGCTTAAATTCTCATAAGAAAAGTCTCATAGGAGGGCTACAGATGGGGAGATATCATTTGTCATGCTGGTATTAGAGCATGAGTTTTTAATACTATCTGGGAAGGAGAAACTTTGTGAGGAAAATACTGGAAATGAAGATGAGAGTTGGTAGCTAAAATCGGCTTTGACAGCAACTCGCTGTTAAAGTTGGGTTTTTGATTTAGTGAAATCTATACATTGGATTAGTTTGTGGGCAAGTTAGAACAATGAGAAAAGAATTATTCAGACACTAATCAAAGAAGTATGTTGAACAACTGAAGTTTCACAACACTTTTCAACATAGAATGCTTTTGGTGGCACTGAAGATGACTGAGGAGAATATTAAAGATTTACTTGCCAGAGAGAAAATCCAGCAAACTACAAGTCTGATTAATTGATTGATTAAGTAAATACCCCACCAAGGTAAAATATTGCTTTAGGAGATTGACACCAGCCCACAGAATATTAAGTTGTTTATTAATTTTACATGGAAATAATGTTAGACTTTGCAGCAGTCCAACCAGCACACAAGTAAATAATTCAGCAGGATTTATTTATAGAAGAAACTTGTTTATATACAATAATATACAGTATGATGCATGTATACAATAATATAAAATATGATGCATGCATACAATACCCAGAACCAGAACTCAGAATCAAGAAGTCATAATCACAGAAGCAATATAAACACAGAAAACAACATATTACAGAGACAAAGATCCAAGGACAAACTAACTCTTATATACAGACCAGTAAGCTTAAGCCATGCCCAGTCTCCAAGCTGTGTGGCTTACAACAGGTGCTGTTTCTTAGTCATCCAACAGTTCCCATTGGCTGACCTGTTGCCATGTCTATTCTAATTTATGAACCTTATACACTGACAAATAATATTTGGCAACATTTGATTGATTGGATGGTTGATTAATTGATTATATGCCTTCAAGTCATTTTCAACTCCTAGAGCCATATAGATAGATTCTCCATGATGAACTATCACTTACCTGTGCTTTCAAGTAATGGTATCCAACCACCTTGCTGCTGGTCATCTTGCTTTCCTCTCTCTCTTTCCATATTTCCTAGCATGAGAATCTTTTCCAGAGAGCTGGATCTTTGCATAATGTGTCTGAAGTAAGATAATTTTAACCAGGTCAGTTCTGCTTCAAATGGTTTAAACTACAGCTTAGAGTTAAATGGAAAAAAATAAACAAACTCTTTTTGCAAAAACTATGTCAAGTAGATCTAGAAAATATAGGAGAACTGCATATAAAATAATGCAAAACCATTAGAAAGGTTTGGAACTGTATAAATGAAATTCTTTGATTGGTCAAGCTTCGCTGAAATTATTTCTTACTACAGTATCACGAACATGAATGTTAAAAAAGGAAGGGAGGAGTAAAATTGGAAGGCCATGTGGTTCTGCCTCTTTCAGGCATGTCTATTATTCTCTTAACATAGCCTATCACAAATACCTTGACAAATATTATACGCAATGAATTATATGGAGGCTTTAAAAGCGTTCACCATGTAGAGTTGTTTTATGGCTCTTTGTCCTATGAATTTTAGTGTACAAGGACTGGAATATAAAATAATACCATACTCATTAAGGCTCAAAATGTTTGACCTATATAAGAGGGTTTAAAAAAATAATTGCCAAATAATCCAGTCCTCATATTATTATTTTTCCTGTAATTGGCAATAGAATTTGCTTACTTCTATTTAAATAGCTAAAAGGTGAAAAGAATACATTAACTCCTAAAGTTACTCCTAAAGAAAGTTGCAAAAGAAGAATAAACAGCTGATAACTATAAAAGTAAGATATTTTCAAATTGTAATATTGCATTGTTGATTTACCCATTCTATTTCTCTATTTAGGTAAGAAAATAGCTCTGAAATAATGATCCAACAGGGCACAAATTGTCTGGCTGATAACTATCTCTTTCTGCCACCACTTCTCTTGATTTTATATTACATTCTCCTTGACAACATTTTAAAAACATATTATTAATTAGCCATTTATGTTTGCCTGTTACTGTATTTCTCATCTATAAAATGCTTCTTATGCTGAGACCCAAAAAGGTGTTTTGGGGCCAATCTGGACTTGCTACTGTTCCATATTCTTAATTCAGCACATCAAAGATAATGATTTTTAAAATCCACATTAACCTTAACTTTGTTGCACCACCAATATTCATGCCACCCAAATATCAGATCATGTCCTTCTACCTTCAAGGACCTTTTATTTCCCAGCAGCACCCACTTTTTCATCAAAACCAAATAGTAAGCTGTAAAATAATATTTAAATCAGGTGGACTCAATCTTCCTCTTTCCTTTGTATCTTGGAAAACCTTATATTTAACTTGTGGGGGTTTTTTTCCCTGCCACGCAAATTTAGATATATCCTTCTGCCATTGTTTAAATGGTATATCAGTTGTCAAAAACCTATTGTCTTAAACAAAAATATCACTCTAGGAAAGAAGTTTTTCTTCATCCCCAGGAAAAGCAGTTGTAGTTTCTCCCATTTTAGTATGTCTTTTTTAACATTATTCCATGTCTGCATTGTTACTTTGAAACAACATGCAGTTCATATTTGTCATAGTGATACCAAGATATTTGGCCTTCTTCATCATCATTTAGAAGAACAGCATAGTAGAATTGTGAAACATTATACCTTATAAAACAAAATGTTATTAGGAAGTTAACATTACATAATATTGAATTGGCAATTCAATGGATCTTTTAAAAATACTGTAAATTATTAACAAATCCCTGATCAACCTTGTTTATAAAGAAGTTTGGTGTACAGTAACTGTACTGAACTGCACCAATACATTTTTAATGGTACTGTTCAGATATGGGCATTACTATCTCCAGATTGAGAACAAATGAATGTAAGCCATATTCAAGAAATATAAAGATAAAATAGGATACAACTATACAATACCTTCAAAGTAAACATCTTCTGATGATATCTATATATTTACTGTGTCTGCAGAAAATCCTGATGATACCCAAATTATGACATATACTCAGTAAAAATGATCCAAATAGATAAGCCAAAGATTTGTATTATGATATCATCAAGCAAAAGTTACCATGTCCTCTCTTCCCTTTGTCCTTCTGACAGTATGAAAATGAAAATAAAGAGACAATATAAGTAGTATTGCTCTAGGAACATATTTCCTGAAGCTAGTTTCTTCTTATTGGAACTTCCTTTTTGCTGTCATTTTTTTAAGGAAAGAGGGGTAGAAATATTTTGAATGATTTGGTTTTTTACGTCATTTTAAATTTCAGTGAGTTTAATGTTCCTTTTATGAGTATTTTGCAGTTAAAAGTATACTTCTGAATTTTACCTGAACTCTAGTAACATAAATGAGAGTGAGATTAACCTGAACCAGATGTAAAATGTGTCTCCAGTCTCTGTGTAAGTGGTAACCCAATTGACTGACTCACTTAATGTGAACAAGGCTCCAGATGTTGTGTTTTGCCTGCAATAATCAAAAAGAAATCTAGCTGTTAGGTGTCTCTGCTAGCATCACTATTGACATTCATATATTATAAATATACTGTATTCATATAGAACATAGAACATACCAGATCATAGATCATCCCTGTTTACATTCACACATTAGAGTGATCTTATACAAAAAATACAGGACAGGCAATAATAGTACAATTTAAAAATGGGAATAAAAATCCACACAAATCATATTTCTGAGTATCATTAGCAAGTGTTACGCTAAACTTGTAAATGACAAAGGTCCAAGACTGGTTAGAAGCAAAGGATATAATCCAAGATGAGCAGGCAGGATTCAGATAAGTGAGGTCAACAGTAGACCACATTCTAATATTCTGCCATCTTGTACCAAAATACAACCATAAAAAGAACCCTCTTTGTGGCTTTTCTAGTTTTATAACATGCCTTTGACTCAATTTATAGAAATGCTCCTTGGAAAAAATTACAATGCACAACTATTAACAGATGCCTCTTTTTCTGTTTGAAATTATATTCCAGCACCAAGAGTAAAGTATTATTCCTAAGGATCCCTCTCTGACACACTAAATGTGTAGAAAGGAGTGCAACAGGATGTATTCTTGGCCTATTTCTTGTCAACTTATTTGTCAATTCAATGGTGGCTCTTCTTCATAACCCAGACATTTATCCTTCGTTTTGTACTTAGCAGGATACAAAATATACTTCTCTATGTTGGTGATGCCACCATCATTTCACAAACCCTTAAGGGATTGGAAAATTGCAATGGCAGCAATGCTTTGGTAGTGCAGAAAAAAATTATTTGGTACTTAATTTTGAAAGATCTATAATTTTGATATTTCCTAAGATAGCCACCCAGCAATCCTTGAGAGTAGAAGGGCACACATTAGAGCAAATTACTGCATTTAAACACCTTAGAGTGGTTTTCTTGGAATGTACACCAAAATCTTGTGATATAGCTACCTTAGATCTACAGGTGTTATTAAGCACATCTTTTATACAAGCAAAGACAGTTTAATCCTTGCAACATTAAAGCTTTTTAATGGCAAATTATTGGCCCAAATTCTTTGCAGATTTACAGTGCATAAGTAAGAATTTATGCAAAGAAGGATACACTGGAATCAATGCAAACAGCATTTTTGAGACCAATCCATATACACACAATAGAACAGCAAATACCTGGTTAAGGCTTGAGATAGGAATGCCTGAATCCAGGTAAGGAGCTGGAGGATAATAACAAATTACTAGCTGACAATCCTATTCATCCTAGTCGGCCTGACCTCTTTAATTTTAAAAAACAATTTTCCTCCTCTCTGGAAGAAGATTTTACAGCAGATGTTGACATTATATTTCTGCACTATTCCTAATTTCTTTCAGGTATGACCAAGCCAAACAATACTCACTCAAAGAATAGAGTTCCAGGCTTAAACTAATAGATTGCTCCAACATGTCAGAAATTGAACAAATAAGAGAACTTAGAAACCAGCAAAATACCTACAACTTTCTCCAAGCTAAGAAAAACATTTTTCAAAGTCAGGCATAACATTTTACTATCTGCATTGCTGCATGGCATATTAAGTTACTCAAGTTGTTTATACATGGTTGAAAGGAGAAATAATCATCGTGTATATATCTTTTTTTTCTTATTTTTATTTTCTTTACCTTTTATATTTCTTTTAGTTTGTATTAGTCTTTCCTATTTATACTTGAACTCATGTTTATACTTATACTCATTGCCTATATATAAAAACTCCCAATCCCTAAAACAAAAACAATTGTATCATGAAGTGGCTAAAGTCATCATAGACAAAAGATGCAGTTTTCAAGGATGGCATTGCTTGTGAAAATAAATAGTATTAAGACCATTAATCATTTTTATGTATTTGAAAACTGAAGTTCTATTCAGGGCTGATCATTTGCCACCTGAGGAGAGACAGCAAATATATCACCCTGAGGAAAACTACATATTACTAAGGAATATTCACGTTGTTTTGGCACATAAAGTCCTATGAGCAACTCTCTCATAGGAGAGAAAAAAATATGTTAACCAAATAGCTAAAAATAACTGCCTAACAAAACTAAACTAAACTGTGCCTAACAGTAGAGCCAACCTACTGAAAACTTGACAACCCTCAATATAAGAGGGAAAAGCCCAATTAATATTCTTTTCAGAGAACCTATAAATCTGCAGTAGAAATCTATAGCCATAGATTTTAGAGTCAAAGGGAAATAATAGGCAAAATCAAATTTGCAAATGTTGACATTGAGTGCGTTGCTTGGCTAATCTCAAAGTACAATGATCCAAGTAATATTTGGGGTTTGAGTATATTACCTGGCTCAATAGTAGTAACTGTGAGAGGGATCTTGGAGTCCTAGCGGACAATAACTTAAATATGAGCTAGCAGTATACTGCAGCTGCCAAAAAAGCCAACACAGTTCTAGGCTACATAAATAGAGGGATAGACCCAAAATCACGTGACGTGTTTAATACAACGTTATAAAGCCTTGGTAAGACTACACTTGGAATACTGTATCCAATTTTGGTTGCCATACTGTAAAAAAGATATTGAGACTCTAGAAAAAGTGCAGAGAAGAGCAACAAAGATGATTAGGGCACTGGAGGCTAAAACATACAAAGAATGGTTGCTGAAATTGGGTATGTCAAGTTTAATGAAAAAAGGACCAGGGGTGACATGATAGCAATGTTCCAATATTTTAGGGGTGGCCAACAAGAAGAGGGAGAGTCCAAAGCACCTGAAGGCAAAACAAGAAGCAATGGATGGATACTAATCAAGGAGAGAAGCAATCTAGAACTAAGGAGAAATTTTCTAATGGAACAATTAATCAGTGGAATAAATTGCCTCCATAAATTGTGAATGCTCCAACACTGGAAGTTTTAAAGAAGAAATTGGACAACCATTTGTCTGAAATGGTATTGGCAGGGATGGGATTCTACCTGGTCAGAACTTCTGCACAGTTTGGAGAACCAGAAAATCACACCACTGTCTGGTCCCTCCCTGCCCCATCCACTCCTTACCTGGCATGTGCACCATCCAATTTGCCTGCATGTCCCTTCACCTAATTTTTGCTATTTTTCCTTTTTTTTCCTGACCACCAGGTGTTCTGACTATCAGCTGTGTCGGGAGATTTAGATTAGCTAGAAAGCAGGAAATCATTGGATTTCTTGTTTTCTAGCTAATCTAAAAGCAGAGCTGAACCTTCCTTAGGACTGATGCTTCTTTTTCAGTGCAGACTCAGGTAGCAGATTGCACAAAAATTAAATCTCTGAGTGAATTTGTGATTTTGTGAGCAACTCAATCTGCTTGCCTGCTTTGCCTGATTTTGGGTAAAAGTTCTTTTTTATAAAAAATTCAATATTAACATAAATATTTATAATATTAACATACATGCCATGCCCAGCCAGTCACATGACCACCAAGTCATGCTCAGTCAACAAACCACACCCACCAAGTCACATGAACACCAAGCCACACCCACAAATTAGGTCACACCCACAGAACTAGTTGTTAAGAAATTTGAATCCCACCCCTGGGTATAGGGTTTCCTGCCTAAGCAGGGGTTGGACTAGAAGACCTCCAAGGTCCATTCCAACTCTTTTATTCTATATTCTATGTTGAAAACTCTAGAATTATGTCCCTGGCAAACATTTCCCCCATCTTCTCAAAACTTGTTATTCTCAACCACACAGATGAGAAATCAAGCAGATGTGAATTTAAAAGTGATAAGAGGTGAAGTAACACATTTGTCTGTCAAATCATCTGGATTCACCTTTCCATCACAAAGTTTCCCACCCTATGGTGCAAGAGAAAAAAACTGTTACTTCAACCATTTTTCTCATTTTTCTTCATGTGGAAATTTATTTTGCAAGATATGGTTAATTAATTTCTAGCCTCCATGCCCATAATATTTAAAGTTTCTTCTCTAAATGATTAAATGTAAAGTTTCCACAAGGTTTTTTTTTTAAGTTTTAAAAATAAATTCTATATCATGCACTGAGTGTATTACCGATATTTGAAATACAGAATGATTCCAATTTAGACAAATGTTTTTATACAAATTTGCTGACTTTCCTGCTATGACTCCTGCTGTTTGGAACATTATGCACCCGGCCCCCACCCCGGGGTGAGATCTGTACTCATCCTTTTGGCCTCCTGAAGATTGGCTCTTCCAATAGGCTAGGGGCTCCAAGTGGGCACATCATTCTGGAGTTGGTTAATAGATTACATAATAGACTAGACCTCGCCTCTCAGTCATGTGCATCCTGCTCCCTTTCTCCTCATCTTTGCCAAGTTTAAACTAATTTAATGTTATTATTTATTTGAATATTTTACCGTTTTATTGTTTTTAATAATTGCTTAGAGTTGTTTCTGGGTGGGATGGGCAGCATATAAGTTGAATAAATAAATACATACATACATACATACATACATACATACATACATGGCTGACATAGCATTTTGCTGAACTGATGAGTAGAGAAAATGAAGTGGAATAAGATTCAGATTACTGCACTAATTTAAATTAGAATTGTTAAATGTCCTGTTGGTATATTTGCCATGGGTAAATAGCAAATTGCATATATAATTTTAACTTTATATTGGGTATTTAAAAGCAGTTGTACTTTTCATTTCAGAATTTTCAGAATGCCTCTAAAAGATGTAGAAAGTCTACTTTGCCATGTAGTAGAAGGATAATGTACAGGCAATACATCTGAAGAAACTGATCCCATCTCATTGAATTTCTTTGTGGTTTTCATTCTATTTAATTAACCTCTTTGGTTTCATAAAGGGTATCAGTTACACAGACACATGCACACTTCCTTTTCAATTCCAGGTGCTAGCTCCAATTTCCAAGTGTACTTCCAATTAAAAGTAGTAAGCACTCACTTTTAGAAATTACCCATCAGTATACGTTTAAGTGCTTAATAAGTTCATACCAAATCAACAATAATTATAATCATGCTTATTCAATTTTTTTTTTATGCCAGAATCTTGCTGTTGCCAACAGAATCATATTGAGATTTTTATTTCCTCTAATAGTTGGATGAAATTATAATGCAAAAGGTAATATATTATGTTTAGAATTGATAGGGTTTTTGATTACTAGCAGGCCAAATTTGCACCCAGGTATGAAGAGGATCTTAATTATCTGATTAAACGAGAACTAGAAGGAGCAGACCCTAAAGAAGATTTCATACAGTATAGTCTCCAAGTAGTTTGCCCAAATGTTAGTCTGTTTTTATGTCTAGTACATAAGCAAGTCTTTGTAATTAAAAATCTTTCTTCCTGTACTAATTTACATAGAATAATAAAGATATATATATTCTATAAATATATTCTATATTTTATAAGATATATAGGCCTTTAGTCAGACCTCATTTGGAATACTGTGTCCAGTTCTGGAGATCTCACTTTAAAAAAAAGAAGATATTGGTAAGATTGAGAGAGTTCAGACGGGTAAAAAAATTGGTACAAAATATACCTGGTAAAGTGACAGTCCAATCAAGACATCCGTTCAATTCTTAGTTTGAACTTGGAACTCACTGGGCAGCCTAAGTAAACTGATGCTTTCCATCTCAGTATCCCATCTGAGGAGAGATTGGAAGAACTGAATATGTATAGCAGTGGTAGGATTCTTTTTTTTACTACTGATTCTGTGGGTGTGGCTTGGTGGGCGTGGCAGGGGAAGGATACTGTAAAATTTCCAGTCAGAGGTTATATTTGCCAGTTCTCCAAACTACTCAAAATTTCCGCTACCGGTTCTCTAGTTCTGGTCAGAATCTGTTGAATACCACCTCTGATGTATAGCCTGGAAGACAGAAAGGAAATGGGGGACATGTTTGAAATCTTTAAATATATTAAGGGTGAGAATAAGGTTCTAGATAAGCCATATTTTCAATATTAAGCAAAAATCAAAAACATGGGGGTACAACAGGGGGAAGTTCAAAAGTAGTTAGAAAGTGTTATTTCACAGAAAGATCAGTGGAAACTTGGAACTAACTTCCAGTGGAGGTAGTAGATTTAAACATGCTTGGGGTAAACACATGTCTTGTATCTGACAAAAAAAATAAAATTAAAATAATAATAATAATAAAATTTAAAATCAATAAATAAAAATAATTAAACAATAGCCTTTTTAACAGCCTTTTATTTAAAAAAAAAGCTAGCAGTACTTTTTAAACAGACTCACAGAGTATATTCTTTTATTGTTCTTGTCTGAAAATACAATCCTCCACATTATTATTTCCTCTTCTAATAATTCTACAGTGTCAGTAAATTTGTATAAAAACATTTCTCTAAATTGGAATCATTCTGCATTTCAAATATCAGTAATACGCTCAGTGCATGCTGTAGAATTTATTTTTAAAACTTTAAAAAAAACTTGTGGAAACTTTACATTTAATCATTTAGAGAAGAAACTTTAAACTTTTGGGCATGGAGGCTAGAAATTAATTAACCATATCTTGCAAAATAATACATACACACATGCAAATACACAGAGGCAGGGGTGGGATTCAAATTTCTTAACAACCAGTTATGTCAGCATGACCTAATTTGTGGGTATGGCTTGGTGGTCATGTGATTCGGTGGGAATGACTTGCATGTAAATATTATATTTATGTAAATATTATAAATATTTATGTAAATATTTAATTTTTTATTAAAAAAGAGCAACTTTTACCCAAAATCAGGCAAAGCAGGCAGGCAGATTGAGTTGCTCACAGAATCACAGATTTATCTTTCTGCCATTGGCTACCTGTCTGTCACATAAAATTTGCTTGCAAGCAAGCTCACAAAATTAACTGACAACACACCATATATGTAAATATTGATTTTTTTTATTTTAAAAAAGAGCAACTTTTACCCAAAATCAGGCAAAGCAGGCAGGCATATTGAGTTGCTCACAGATTCATAGATTCCCTTAGGGATCTGTGTTTTTGCATTCAGCTACCTGAGTCTGCACTGAAAAATAAAACCTTCAGTCCTAAGGACGGTTCGGCTTTGCTTAAAAGCAGAGCCAAAGATCTAAAGATTAGCTAGAAAGCAAGACATCCAATGATTTCCTGCTTTCTAGCTAATCTAAATCTCCCAGCACAGCAGAACAGCTGATGGTCAGGGGGGAAAAGGAAAAATCGCAACTTAGCAGGCAAGTTTGCCAGGTAAGGAGTGAGTGGGTGGGGACGGTTTCTGCAGGCCATGTGGGCGACGCAGCCTTGTGTTCCTGCGCAGCCTGGATTAATTGCTTTGTGGTGTGCTCTGGGGTGACATTTCTTTTCAGCCCACCAAAATTTTCTCATGGACCACCAGTGGGCCACAGCCATTCCTCTATACAGATCCCTACCACCTCCAGACACCATGAGAGGACAGCGACAGCATCACTTGGGTCATGGGGATGGAGATTTAAAATTGAGTATCATTAGCACACTAATGGTACCTCATCCTGTGGTGGTAGATTATTTCACCAAATGACTTCATGTAGATATTAAAAAGGAGAATCCTGAGCCCTGCAGCACTCAGTATTGCAGCCATAAACTGGATCACTCATTCCCTATCAACAACATTAATAACATTTAGTGCAATGTTAACTTACCCTAAAGTAAATATGACTTCAAGGCAAAATATTTAGAGAAAAACTGAGAGTTGGCAATCACAGTTTAATCAAAGAATACCAGAAATTATTTTTGCTAGCATCACAATAATACGTCTTGTATTCATGTTGTCTTCTATCTACTAGATCTGCTTGCATAAATTGACTAGTTTATAGTGTCAGTAATTCTGAGGCAGATAGACTCAACCTAGTTTCCAAAGAACACAAATATAAGATACAAAAGCAAATGGAATGTTTTTGTTGATAAGATGTAAGACAGCAAAAGGGAAAAATAAACTTAATAAACAGAGCTGCTAAGAGACTTAATAATGAATGAATATTGAATAGATAATGAATGAAAAAAGCAGCCTTCAAAGTGCAATGAACGTAAAATGTATCGATGCAATACGGCTTTAATGAACACGAAAGAAATGTTTCTTATCTGTAGCAGCTTTACAAAATGACTTTAGAATAAAGTGTATCCAAGATAGAGTAGGCTACAAAAGCTCACTGAGCCACCTCAATCCATCTTGAGATAATGCCCTTTCAAGTGATCCAGAATGAACTATGGGGGAACAAACATACTTCCCTGCCCTTCCCCCACTCCACAAAAAATGGTTTGGGGAGGCTTTTAAGAATGATAAAATGAGCACCACTTAGTGTCTATACTATAAAAATAAAAGAGCAACAGAATTTACTGCATTGGGGGAAGAAACTGCCATTGTTTTTGCTCAGGAATCATGACAGGCCAAACAAAACAGTCTGGAATCAGACTAAGAATGAAAGATCATAGACAAAACTGGTGCTGAATCTTTTAACAGTTTGTTATCTGTTTGCTTTCCCTCTTTTGTATAAGTTTATCACTCTTTTGTTATTAATAATGAGCAATGTAGAATATAGTTTTAGATTCTTAACAGAGCCTCTCTTATCAACAAATCATTATCCATTTAATTGCTTTTTTCCTTTTGGCCAGAACTACATCTTATCTTCAAAGAAAGCACAAGGAAAATTTTCAATGAACAGAACAAGGAATGGGGGGAAACATCAGAGAGGAAGGAAAACAGAGTCCAAAAGCTGCCAATGGCTACCCACTAGAGTCTGGGTTTTAGAGATCCAACATGCCTAATTTTGAGTATGAGATCTAAAGGGTTACTTTAGGACATTGAGTGTGAAAGATTAGTGTTACTGTTTTAAATTGGCCATAGAACCGTTGCAACATTTAATTTGCTTTCAGCATTGTGAGGAGTAATACAGATGAAACTCAAAAAATTAGAATATCGTGCAAAAGTTCATTTATTTCAGTAATGCAACTTAAAAGGTGAAACTAATATATGAGATAGACTAATTGCATGCAAAGCAAGATAGTTCAAGCCATGATTTGTCATAATTGTGATGATTATGGTTTACAGCTCATGAAAACCCCAAATCCACAATCTCAGAAAATTAGAATATTGTGAAAAGGTTCAATATTCTAGGCTCAAAGTGACCCACTCTAATCAGCTAATTAAGCCATAACACCAGCAAAGGGTTCCTGAGCCTTTAAACGGTCTCTCAGCTGGTTCAGTAGGAATCACAATCATGGGAAAGACTGCTGACCTGACAGTTCTGCAGAAAACCATCATTGACACCCTCCATAAGGAGAGAAAGCCTCAAAAGGTAATTGCACATGAAGTTGGATGTTCCCTGCTGAGTAATTCCCCATTAGGAGAATGAGTGCCCACAGGGAGATGTAGTGAGAGTAATGTTGAATAACCAGCACACAGATACACTAACATAAGATACACTAACATAACCAGCACACAGATACACTGTATAGTAAAATGTAGGCTTTTACTTCCAGTAAAACCATTAAGCAAAGTTCAACAAACAGTCCAAGTCATTCACGGTTAAAGCAGTCAGTTTTCAGTCCATGAATAATCTAATAACAAAGTCCAGTATCAAAAACAGTTCAGTAAAAGACTCACATCAAATCCAAGAATAACGATGATCAGCAACAGTCAACAGGGAAATGCAGGAACAGCAACACTCTCAGCAACAGGACAGAACAACCCAGGTTTCTGGCTCCATCTTATGGCCATTTGAAGAACCTCACCCAATTACCATTTTAGCATTCCCTTAAAGAGACAGTATTAAAATGTCTATCCTGGTTTATATATTTTCCAACCCAACTGTTAGGTGACTTACATTCCTAACTTTCCCAAAGTGCTGTATCAAAACACATTAATAGAAAATTATGTGGAAGGGAAAAGTGTGGAAGAAAAAGGTGCACAAGCACCAGGGATGACCGCAGCCTGGAGAGGATTGTCAGAAAAAGGCCATTCAAAAGTGTTGGGGACTTTCACAAGGAGTGGATTGAGGCTGGAGTCAGTGCATCAAGAGCCACCACACACAGATGGATCCTGGACACGGGCTTCAAATGTCACATTCCTCTTGTCAAGCTGCTCCTGAACAACAAACAATGTCAGAAGTGTCTTACCTGGGCTAAAGAAAAACAGACATGGTCTGTTGCTCAGTGATCCAAAGTCCTCTTTTCTGATGAGAGCAACTTTTGCATCTCATTTGGAAACCAAGGACCCAGAGTCTGGAGGAAGAATGGAGAGGCACACACTGCAAGATGCTTGAAGTCCAGTGTGAAGTTTCCACAATCTGTGTTGATTTGGAGGGCCATGTCATCTGCTGGTGTTGGTCCACTCTGCTTCATTAAGTCCAGGGTCAATGCAGCCATCTACCAGGAGATTTTGGAGCACTTCATGCTTCCTTCCACAGACAAGCTTTATGGGGATGCTGACTTCATTTTCCAGCAGGACTTGGCACCTACCCACACTGCCAAAAGTACCAAAACCTGGTTCAATGACCGTGGGATTACTGTTCTTGATTGGCCAGCAAACTCACCTGACCAGTACCCCATAGAGAATCTATGGGGCATTGCCAAGAGAAATATGAGAGACATGAGACCGAACAATTCAGGAGAGCTGAAGGCCACTATTGAAGCATCCTGGTCTTCCATAAGACCTCAGCAGTGCCCAGGCTGGCTTCCATGCCAAGCCACATTGAGGCAGCAATTGCTGCAAGAGGGGCCCAAACCAAGTACTGAGTTGCATGCTTATACTTTTCAGAGGTCCATTATTGTTCTATGCACAATCCTTGTTTTATTGATTGCATATAATATTCTAATTTTCTGAGATTGTGGATTTGGGGTTTTCATGAGCTGTAAGCCATAATCATCACAATTATGACAAATCATGGCTTGAACTATTTTGCTTTGCCTGTAATGAGTCTATCTCATATATTAGTTTCACCTTTTAAGTTGCATTACTGAAATAAATAAACTTGCACAATATTCTAACTTTTCGAGTTTCACCTGTAGTTGCCTTTCTGTCTGATTGGCTTTGATAATTAAATTTCATATTTCTCATCTGAAATCCAAAGAAATAAACTATTTACAAAATGCACTAGCAATCTTTGAAAACAAAACGTATATGTCATTGGTTTTCTTTTCATAATAAAAAATGGATGGAGAGAAAAGAAAGGCATAGTTTCTTTTTGTTACTTATGTAACAGAGGACTAGTGAATATGTCCATCTCCACCTAATTTTCTATCATCTGGTTTCTTTTGCAGTTAGAGGTTTATGTTTCATTGTATCTGGGTTGTTTTGGCAGCACTGGTCAGCTGAGCCAAGAGTTTATTTTAGGATTTGGAAGCAATAGCCATACTTAGTATGGCTGTTGTATGGACAATGCAATAAGTTTATTTGCTATGCCATATGTTTTAAAGTACAAAAAAAAGCATAAGAGATATTATATAAATATATATTGATTCTGCCACCAGAAGTTCCTTCAAGACAGCAGACAACACTCCAGATGGTCTGATAGAGGATAGTAAGCATTGGTTGTTTTATGCCAAAGCTGCCAAAATGCAAAATGCAAATTACTGTTTTTTCTATCTTAACACAACATGCTTTGCTCTGACCATAAGTTAAGGACATCCTCATCTGCGTATGTATAGGTCTTTGCAGATGTGTTTAGTCGAGAATAGCCTAGGGCACAGATCCATGTCCATATTACATAGGTTTTTCTACATTGGAAAAGTACAAATAGATATACTTTGTTCATATGACATGAAAAATCTAGCTCTCCCAGCCAAGAGAGCCAAGAGAGTAATTAAGCACACACTACTGGTAAAACAGTCTTCAGGAGCCACTTCAGTTGTTTGAGAAATGTATTATTATATATACATATGGTAATTATATGACATTTTTAAAATCCTCTTTTGTTGTCAGGAATTAAATTTGTAAGATAGGTGACCAAATAAATTTATTTAAATAAATAATGTACATAAATTATCAGACCCCATTATTAAAACAAAATAATCAGGCTCCATTTTTTTGGAAGCATTATTGTGATCATTATACCAGAGTATCTGATTCTCTTATTCTATGCACATGTAAATTGCTAATTTACTAATGTACAGTTTGTATATGGAGCTGTTAGGAAAACAAAGGTGACATTTTGGCCCACAGACAATGAACATATGGGTATCATCAAGTGCACACAACAAAAAAATGAAACATAACAAGTAACTTCAGAATAGCAAAAAGTATTATCCAGGATAAGATGGCATTTCCATAACCTTTCATGGCTCAATCGTTTCTACATTAATATACTACCTTAATTGGGATGAGGGAGGAGGAATAGTAAGCTTAGGTATAAAGCAGAAAGAAGCTGATTTAAAATTAGAGAGCTTTAAATAAATTGAAGAATAAATTGAAGTCCATAGTAAATTAGAGTAATTGGACAATGAACCCTGATATTTCTTTCCTAGAATATTCATTTAAAATTACACATACACTTTTCTAATTTTAAGTTTAATGATAATACAAGACTTTGATAAGATACATTCTGCTTATACTAAATTAAAAATGGATTGTTATAAAATATCTGACAAATTAACATTCATATAATGTATTTCTTAGAGCAACATTAGAAATTAAATCAAATTAATTTGATAAAGAAAAGTTAACTCTTATTAAATTAACAACTATTTTATTAAATTGATTCTTGGTTGACTATTCTCAATTGCAAATTTATTTTCTTGGAGCTATATATTCTTAAAGAATGAATGTTGTTTTAACACTATATTCCCATAATTAATTAGAATATTTATTAGTTGTTTTCTTCTTGTTCATTGGAACATATTTATAGATAGATGAACTCATGGAAAATTGCTTTACATTGACTTTATATGGAACAGTTATATTAAAGTAATGTTGGAAGAAATGTCCATCAGATTCAGTTCCAGGTTGGGAGGAAGACACTGAGTTGGGGGGTATTTATACCTTCCCTTGGGCTTTGCACTTGAACTTCCTGTTCCTGTGCAAGAGCATGTATTCTACTGGCTGTTATCAGACTTCCATGGGGCCATGTACAAATCCTGGGGGCTTGTCTGAGCTAAGCTTGGTTGAAGTTTGGCTGATGCAATGAAAGGGCTTTGTCAGGCAATTCCTATTTTGTTAATATAAATACTGTATAAGAGACCATACTTCATGTATTTCTCACTTGATCAGTACAACCATTTGTACTGTATTCAGCTTACATGAGTTGTACTCCTCCCTGTGCTCTTTCCACCTTAGAAAGGGTAGCTTTCTTGCCTCCCATGCTTTATTTGACTTTATTTATTAATTATTCTAGATCATTTTGTTCTATAGATTTGTGCAACTTCCCCCTGACTAAATGTACAGTTAAAAACAAAATTAAAAACAAAGTTAAAATTTACAAATTAAGAGACTCAAGAGTTTTGAAATTCACATTTTAGAGGTATTATTTCTTTTCTTTTGTATGAAAGCTCCTGTCAAGGAGTTGGCATTCTCAAAATTGGAATGAATGAATAAATACTCAAATAAACAAACCATATTGTCATGGAACTGCAATCTGCCTCAAAAGATAGTTATCTCTTGGTAGCGTGAAAGCAGCTGAATGCACAAAGTTTGGACAATATTCTCCACAAGTTCTCTCAGTTCACATTAATATAAACATGTCAATGATTATAGTATTATGGATATACCCCCAAAAGAGAAAGGCAGGGAAAAAGTATTCAAATTTCAGTCTGGAAAGCTTTCAGTCACAGCAGTTTGAATATGGCTGTGGCTGCTAAAAACTATTAGGACCTGGACTACATTATTGCTTCCATGGTTTCAAAAATGATTAGACTTTATTAGCTATTCAAAATCTGTCTTTGTTGTTACAAATTATTGTTGGGCCACCAACTAGAGTATCTCTTCATTTTAACCCAGCACTGAGGTCATTTATTAGATAATTACTTCTCTATAGAAAAGCTTAATTACTCATTTTTTCTGAAAAAGAAAAAATGAAATTCCATTTGAATACTGTATTGGGACATAAACTAAAATCCACATGAGGACTGTGGAATTTCAAAAAGTTTTATTTATTACCTGCTTAAATGGAAATAGCTAAATGAACTTGTACATTTGGGATTAAAACAGACAAAAAATCTCCTGTAGATAAAAAGCATGAATTTTATGATGTTTCCAAACTTAACACTAAACTGAGGGTACAAAATAATTTATGACTCTTACAATATAAGTTTTTCGGCCTATGGAAGCCTACTGCCCCCTGCTGGAGTTGTGGCTTTTTTTTCCCCAAACCTCTCCCTTTTATCTTCAGTCCATAAATAGTATATCCAGTAAATTTATTGCAATCAATATCTTGATAAAATTCTGCTTTTGTTGTTGTTCTTATTGTTGATATTGTTAACAGTAATAACTTTTCAGTCTTGCACATGAAACATTCCACAGTATCATCAAATTAAATGAAGAGCAGCACAGCAAACAAAAATTCTCATTTCATATATTCCAATACTAATTAATTCTTTGCAGTTTACAATAATAATGGATGAAAACACAACAAAATCCAATAGCCCTAATAAAATAAAAACTCCTGTGGCCAAAGAAATACAATTCCATTATGATGTTTCATCCTTTTTTCCCTTCTATCTACTGGTTGAACAACTACCTACAATATGAGTCTCAAAACAAAGATCCTCTATTTTCTAAAAAGAATGATGATCATAATTCATAAACTTTTGACTGTACTCTAAAAATTCAAAATTATTTTCAAGGAAGTCCATTTACAACTGGAATGGATCTTTCCTCGCATTACAACCACTTGGCAATGACCATCCAGGCTAGAGGTGGTATTCAGCAGATTCTGACCAGTTCTGGAGAACCAGTAGCGGAAATTTTGAGTAGTTTGGAGAACTGGCAAATACAACCTATGACTGGATATTTTACAGTATCCTTCCCCTGCCACACCCACGAAGTCACGCCCATAGAACCAGTAGTAAGAAAATTTGAGTCCCACCCTGATCCAGGCATATAAAGCAATGTCGCTACAAAGGATTGAATGACTCTTTAAAACAGAAGTAGGGAAAGAGGGAGTGAAAATTAGAGGCAGAAGAAGAGGCAAGTGGAGAAAATGTTGGGTGTAATAATCAGATTTCTTACAAGACTGCTAACTGAAGCCCTTGCTTGTTACAAAGATTCTTTTAAGGCATCTGCAGATTCACTGAAATAAAATAATGTAGTTTAATGCACAATTATCGTGGATATGAAGGAAAGTTTGACCAAAATTAATTTCTCTGAGTTATATACCAAATGCAGTGCATTTCAGAAAAACTACCATTGAATGTAATCTTACTTAATAGGTTTTTTATTACTATCAATTGTCCTACAAGAAAAATACTGTTTAAACTTGCTAAGGGAGGCAATAACATATATGAGACTTCTACAAATTATCTGAAAACCTCTTCAAAATACAGTTCACCTTACTACCTCTAGACCTTTTTTATCATTTCCCCTTCCACAAGGAGAAGGGAAGATCATTTAAATGGAAAGCTAAAGGACCCTGATAACAAAACACTACTTTGTTAGATAGGATAGGATAGGATAGGATAGGATAGGATAGGATAGGATAGAATTCTTTATTGGCCAAGTGTGACTGGACACACAAGGAATTTGTCTTGGTGCAAATGCTTTAAATGTACATAAAAGAGAAGATACATTTGTCAAGAGTCAAGAATCATAAGGTAGGTGGGAGGGAAGAAGGCAGAGCCTCCTCGCTGACAGACCGTAGATCGCAACTCTCTGCGGCTATGGTCCGTGCTCTTTCATCGGAGAGCCCCGATCATTACATTTAGGGGCTGAAGCTGCCTTGGAGGGGCGGCGGAGTAAGGGGAAGCTGCAAGCCAGGTTGAGGGGAGCTGCAGCTCCCCTCCTGGGCTTGGTCTTATTCCCCCCGAAGATGACTGCAGCGGTGGTTTAAAATGGCCACCCCAAAGAGGAGGACTCAGCTGGATTAAGCTTTGTGCAGGAGGGAAGAAAGAGGTGGATAACATCTGAACCGGGACAGTTGGGTGATACAACTAAACAAAAGTAACAAAAGTACCCCGGGATTAAGGTAACATGGAATTTTTAAGAAAAGAAAAGTGAGTGGCAAAATAATAATAATAATAATAATAATAATAATAATAATAATAAAGTTTACAAATTGGAGACTGGACTGGAATATTGAGGTTCAAAAAACCCTAAATAAAAAAATAGGGGGAAAAGGTGAAGACTTTCTATAATGGAGAGTGCCACCTTTTGACAAAACTTGAGCTCAAACAAAAGGGAAAGCATCCTGTTTCTGAATGAACTTGTGTGGATATAACATTAAAGAAATAATGAAACAAAGTAAGAATCTTAGAAAGTGAAAGCAGAACCAGAATAAAGAAAAAAGCAAGGAAAGACTGACTGACTGTGGGATTGATTGATGTTTTTGGTATAGACCCTGGGCTGGAATAATTGAGAACTTTAGAAAATTGAAAGAAGAAGGAAAGTAAAAGTGTTTTTTTGTGGACTTTGTTAGTGTTTGGGGACAAACCCCCAAGCAGAGTGTGCAGCAGCAGTCAAGCCAGGCAGCCAAATGAGAGAGGCTGGGCCCAAGAGTATACACACACTGGAGACAAAAAACTGTTTGTTGTTTTAAATAGTTGTTTAATTCATTCAGAGTTAAAGCATTGTCAATCAGTCCATATGTCATTCACAAATATATCCATTCAGTAACTTAGTCCATTAACTAGTTAGTACTATGTCCTTATCTGCTTGTAAATCTTCTCCTCCCGATACCTTTCTCTCGAAGACAACGCTGATTATTCACAGGATATCAGCTCACCAAGGAAATAGTCCTTTTGTTCAGTAGAAACGGTATCCAGCACAGTAGCCAGCAAACAGTAACAAGCAGATGTCTCAAACAGGAGTAAGCAGCAGGCAGAGAGCAGAGCAGAGCAGACCAGCGAACCAGCAGGGCTGTTACGTTTCTCTTACTGCCTTTTATTGCTGCTTGCAACCGCACCCTTAATTAGCTAATTACATTGCAGTTTGGTGCTTAAAGCTACAAACACTTAAACCTTGGTTTATATATTTATCCACCCAAACCTAGTTGGTGTATCAATATACCCAACATTCTCCCCTTTTGGGTGATATAAATATATAATACCCTTACAATCTAAACCCATACTTTACACAACTCTCTT
The DNA here is from genome assembly GCF_049901715.1 of Pseudonaja textilis. Taxonomy (NCBI): domain Eukaryota; kingdom Metazoa; phylum Chordata; class Lepidosauria; order Squamata; family Elapidae; genus Pseudonaja; species Pseudonaja textilis. Next base: position 47,930,048 of record NC_141996.1, read on the forward strand.
GGTGCTTAATGGCACCTTGGGCTTTAGTAAAATTATCAGCTATATTGTCCTCCGACATGCAGTACTCCAGCTGAATCATTTTACTCTTTACAGATTGTCTAACGTTTAGGTACCTTAAATCTGTATGCTTGCTTCTAGTTTTTACTGCAATATTTGTGGCCATTTGAATTGCTGCCTGATTATCTTCATGTACAATTATAGGATAATTTACAGTTATACCCATATCATTCATCATTTGTTTATACATAATTAATTCAGTACATAATAGCGATAAACAGGAGAATTCTGCCTCCATAGTAGACAAACTTATATGCTGTTGTCTTATTGACTTCCAACCAATTAATGTCTTACCTAGCATTATGGCTGTTCCTGAAGTCGACTTTCTTGTGTCTCTTTCTGATGCAAAACTAGCATCTGCATAAGCACTCAGTATTAGATCACCTTTTGGTTCTAAATACAGTGCATGGTGTAATGTTCCTTTAAGATATCTTAAAATCCTCTTTAATGCTATCCAATGACATTGAAGTGGATCATTATTATGTCGTGCCAGTTGATTAATACTATAAGCTATATCTGGCCTTGACCAATTGCTAATGTATGATAAGCTACCAATCAAAGATTGATATATTACCTTATCAAACTTGGGACTTTGAGCATCCAGTTTGCAAATATCCTGACTCATTGGAGTCTTTGCAGGCTTACAAAGTTCCATCTTATAATCTATTAGCAATTTAGATATCTTATCCTCCTGAGATATCTTAAAACCTTTCTGTGTTTTCAGTATATTCAAACCTAGATATTTCTTTATCTCCCTAATTGCTTGATTTTTATTTTCTTAGCTAATGATGCTATTATTTTATTAGCTTCATCATTAGTCTCAGTAATCAAAGCAATATCATCAGTAAACAATAATAATAATGATATTTTCCCATTTGTCTCCCTTTTAAATAGACATGGATCGGCTAAACCAGCTTTAAACCCTATATTGTTTAGTTCCTTTACAATATACTGGTTCCATTCATAGCCTGATTGTTTAAGACCATAGAGGCTCTTCTTTAACAACCAACAATCATTATTATTTTCACCTTTAAATCCAATAGGCCTTTTCATATATACAGTATGTCTTAGTGGAGCATGCAAGTAAGCAGTTTCCACATCTAGATGGTTAACTATATATTTCTTGCTTGCTGCCCACACTAAGGCTGCCCTTAATGTTGCTGCTTTAAGACTAGGTGCAAATACCTCATCATAGTCATTGGCACTTTGTCTAAAACCTTGGGCTACTAATCTTGCCTTATGGATTATATTTCCATCCTTATCAGTTTTTATCTTAAAAATCCATTTGCAGCCAATGGGTTTTATATCACCAGGTAATCTCGCATTTTCATAAACTTTCATATCCTTTAAGGATCTCAATTCCTTATTCATTGCTGCATACCAACTTTCCTTATCTTTAGAAGGATACCTTTTTATTTCATCCACAGTATATGGAACTCTATTTTCCTGGCACACTGTATTAGCCTGGTATCTATCAGGCGGTCTAGATATTCGTGTAGTTCTTCTGGGAATTACAGGGCTTGTATGAGGACTTTTTTGAGTTACTACCTGTTCATGTTCCTCATCTTGCTCAGCTATTTCTTCCTTTATGGGCTCTATCTCTTCCTGTACTTCTCTCTTTACTTTATTTTTAAAGTTACAGGGATACTTAATGGGATTTCTATAGGATTCAATAATTACTTCTTTATTGTTATCCTGTTCTAACTTATCCCATCCTACGTGCTCTAGAAATTGGGCATTGGCACTACATAACACCTTAGATGTGCCTTTCTCCCAAAATCTATATGCCCTATGGTTTGCTTGGTAACCAACGAAGAATAATTGTTTAGCTCTGTGTTGCCCTTTACGCCTGAGTTGTGTAGGGATATGCACCATGCTGGTGCACCAAATGTGTGCAGGTAACTCAGATCAGGCTTCCTGCCATGCCACATGGTGAATGGTATTTCACCAGTAGTTGTATTAACAACGTTGTTCAATATGTTATTAGCACACATTGTGGCCTCCCCCCACAAAGTATCAGGTAATCCAGAATCAGTTAACATTGTTCTAACCATTGCCTGTAGTGTTTGGCCTCTTCTCTCAATAAATGCATTGTGTTGTGGTCTGTATGGTGCAGATTTCTTGTGCTCTATTCCAGCTACCTTTAATCTATTCTGGAATTTGCTGTTAACAAATTCCATACCATTATCTGTCACCAGGGTTATCAGTTGCTGTTTAGACTTTCTTTCTGCAAATTTTAACCAGTTGAAGAAATGTTGATATGTTTCAGTTTTGCTTTTCATTAGGTAGCAAAACCCATATCTAGAAGTAATGGTCCATAATGCTCAGTATATATCGAGCACCCCCATACTGGGTTTCTTTGGACCTATAATGTCTGCAAATACTACTTCTAAAGGTTCTTTAGTTTTTGAAACCATTTAGCCTATTTGCGAGGCAATATTTTACTCTTATCTTCACAGCAGACATTACAACGCAAATATTTATCGTAAGGTTTTAACCTTATGCCATCAGATAACTCTACTGTACGTTTTAGCATTTTAAAATTTACATGCCCCAAACACCTATGCAATAAATGGATACATTCATTATGAGGCTTTATATTGTTAAATACAGTCTGTGCCTCCCCTTTCTTACTATCACGTAATACATACAATGCTCCATTTAAAGCTGCAGTTACCTTTTTGTTATCTTTTTCAATCATGCAATTATTATCCTTAAATGTAATTACATAACCTAGTTTGTCTAATACCCTCACAGAAAGCAAGTTCATCTTTAACTGTGGTACATACAACATTTTTATATTCTGGTTTAAGCATGGACAGTATGCAATACCTTCACCCTTGGCCTTGAGGTTCCAACCGTTAGCAAGTGATATATGTTGAGAGCTTGTAGACATTTTTATAAATTTTGTCTTATCTCTCGTGATGCAGTGGGATGCACCACTGTCCACCACCCATAAATCATTCTTCACATCACAGTTGCTAAACATGGCTAGTTCAAAGGATTTCCTTGGCTTTTTTACATTCTGGCTTTTTCCTTTTCTGCAGAATCTTGCCAAATGTCCTCTGCCTCCACAATTAAAACACTTTTTAATTGTGTATGCCGTCGAAGATAAATTCTCTTCTTCCGGGAGCTTTAATTTACTAAGTTGGTTTCTTTCAAGCTTTGAAGATAATTTCTCTTCTTTATTAGGTTTATCTTCTCTCAGCTGGTCATGTTCAAACCTTCTTCTGGCTTCTTCTAATAGCCTGCCAGTAATCTCAGTTAATGATAAACTGTCTTTTGGCAATACTTCTAAAGCCGTCACATAATCATCATAGGTTCGATCCAATGAAGACAGAATGATGTATACTTGTTGCAACTCATTAAATATAAGCTCTTTTTCTTGTAATTCTTGAAAAATGCTTTTCATACAATTTAAATGAGTTAACATGTCTCCATTCTTCTCAAGATGTGTTCTAAACAGTTTGCGTGTAAGATATATATGCGCTCCTACACTGTCCCGAACATATATCTTCCTGAGGTTCTCCCAGCAGTTTGCAGCATTTTCCTCTCTACGGATATGGATAAGTTGCTGGTCAGAGAGAGTCAGTCCTATGATGCATAAAGCCTGCTCATTCTTTCGTTCATAGTCTTGTATCAGTTTATCATCCTCTTCATCATTAGGATCTAAGTTTGATACATCTGGTGGGTTTTTTATTATGTCCCACAAACCTTCTCTTCGTAGAAGTAAACTACATTTCATTGACCATGAAACATAGTTTGTTCCATCTAGTCTGGATATCATGGACAGATTTGGCAAATTTACTTGTGCCATTGCTCTTCAGATATATAACTATTTAAAAAACTAATGAAAAACAGTTTGTTTTTACAGTAATGTGCAACTCAGACCAACTCTCTCTGCTATATCCTGGTTAGTTAGACTGTGCTCACTGGGCCCATAACCAATGTTAGTGTTTGGGGACAAACCCCCAAGCAGAGTGTGCAGCAGCAGTCAAGCCAAATGAGAGAGGCTGGGCCCAAGAGTATACACACACTGGAGACAAAAAACTGTTTGTTGTTTTAAATAGTTGTTTAATTCATTCAGAGTTAAAGCATTGTCAATCAGTCCATATGTCATTCACAAATATATCCATCCAGTAACTTAGTCCATTAACTAGTTAGTACTATGTCCTTATCTACTTGTAAATCTTCTCCTCCCGATACCTTTCTCTCGAAGACAACGCTGATTATTCACAGGATATCAGCTCACCAAGGAAATAGTCCTTTTGTTCAGTAGAAACGGTATCCAGCACAGTAGCCAGCAAACAGTAACAAGCAGACGTCTCAAACAGGAGTAAGCAGCAGGCAGAGAGCAGAGCAGAGCAGACCAGCGAACCAGCAGGGCTGTTACGTTTCTCTTACTGCCTTTTATTGCTGCTTGCAACCGCACCCTTAATTAGCTAATTACATTGCAGTTTGGTGCTTAAAGCTACAAACACTTAAACCTTGGTTTATATATTTATCCACCCAAACCTAGTTGGTGTATCAATATACCCAACAGACTTTAACGATCATAAAATACAAGAGTGTGTAATGATGATATCTCTTCAGGAATTAAAAATGGAACTTAAAAATATGAGATAATTATTACAGGAAAGAGGCGAATCACTTTGTTCTGTGTTAGAAAAAATGGAAATGGCAATTGAAAAACAAGAAGAAAGAGCTTCAGAGGAGGAGTCGATTCAAGGAGAAGACATTTTAAATGGACAATTAACACAAAGAACACTACAAAGACGTGGGGAAAGAAAGAAGGTTAAAAAGTTGAGACTTAAGAAGGCAATCAAAAGGGGCAATACCTGTGAAGTCGGGAAAGACAGAAAGACCCAGTGGAAAAGGGGAAAGGAAGATATTAAGAAAGAGAGGGATATAAACTGGAATGAGAAAAGATATGGGGAAAAGAGGAAGAGGAGAAGCAGTAAGAAACAGGTGCATGAAATAAAGAAATACAGAAATAGTAAAATGTTGAAAAGAAATTGTTTTTTCAGAGATAATGGTCAATGAATTAAAAAGGGGATTCGGCAGAGTGACAAGGGATAATAAGAATATTTCTGCAATTAAAAATATTTAGAAAATAGGGTAGTATAGATACTGATAACTCTTATTAAAAATTAAGGGGGGGAAATATGCGGAATCCAAATGAAAAGATGTAATGATTATTATTGTAACTTCTTAAAAATAATGGTTTATTGGGAATCAAGATGAGGGAATAAAGGTATATTTTAACCATTGAGGTGTCACACTCAAAGCAGTAAAAGGGGTGAAACCTATACTTGTTTTTTTCTTTAGTGTTAAAACTTGTATTAATTTAGAATTTATAAAAAGAATGTGTAATGGAAAGGGAATATGACAGACTAAAGAACCAACTAAATTAATAATATAGACTATTAAAAGCAAGGAGAGACATTGGCAACCTTCATTATTATTATTATTATTATTATTATTATTAGGCAAACACATATTGTTTATCTTTATTTTTAAAATAAATATTAAAGGATTATATTTGAAATAATTGAAATGAAACAAAAAGATATTTCGATTGAGATTAATTAAAGAGGCTAGAATTAATGTGTTTGTTTCTCTCTTTACTGAAAATTTGGAATGGAAAAGGTAATAATAGAATTAAGTATGCATATATGAATGTATAATTGCTGTCATATTTGTATATAAAGGTGATGATCCGGAAATATGTTGTCCACTAAAAAGAGGTTTTTGTTTTCATGTGAAAAACTGAATAAAATTTGTTTTAAAAAAAAGAATCATAAAGTACAATACTTAATAATAGTCATAGGGTACAATAAGCAATCAAATCATACTCAGAAACAGTCAATATAAATCATAAGGATACAAGCAACAAAGTTACAGTCATACAGTCACAAGAGGGAGGGGATGGGTGATAAGGAGTGATGAGAAGATTAATAGTAATAGTAATGCAGATATTGTAAATAGTTGGACAGTGTTGAGGGAATTAGTTATTTAGCAGAGTGATGGCTTTTGGTAAAAAACTGTTGTTGTGTCTAGTTGTTCTGGTGTACAGTGCTCTAGTCTATAGCATCTTTTTGAAGGAAGGAGTTGAAACAGTTTATGTCCGGGATGTGAGGGGTCTGTAAATATTTTCACAGCCCTCTTTTTGACTCATGCAGTATACAGGTCCTTGATTGAAAGCAGGTTGGTAGTAATTGTTTTTTCTGCAGTCCTAATTATCCTCTGAAATCTGTGTCTGTCCTGTTGAGCTGCAGAACCAAACCAGACAGTTATAGAGGTGCAGATGATAGACTCAATAATTCACAGCTCCTTGTGCAGTTTGAGCTTTCTGAGTTGGCACAGAAAGAACATTCTTTGTTGTGCTTTTTTAATGACGTTTTTGATGTTAGGTGTCCATTTTAGGTCTTGTGATATGATAGAACCTAGAAATTTGAAGGTCTCTACTGTTGATACTGTGTTGTCTAATATTGTAAGAGGTGGTAGTATGAGTAGTATTCTCTACCAACATTTCTACGGTTTTGAGTGTGTTCAGTTCCACAAGGCAAGTTGTATAACCTCCTGTCTGTATGCGGATTTGTTGTTTTCTTGAATGAGACCAATCACTGTTCTATCATCTGCAAACTTCAGTATTTTAACAGATGGATTGTTTGAGATGCAGTCATTGGTATATAGGGAGAAGTGGAGAAAGCACACAGCCTTGTGGGGGAGGGTTCTGTGCTAATTGTAAGTTGGCAAACATTTTTTTAAAAGTTGTGATTCTGCCTAGCTTCACCTGCTACTTCCTGTCTGTTAGGAAGCTTATGATCCACTTACAAATGTGTTCAGGTACCACTAGCAGGTTTAGTTTAGATAGAAGAATGTCTGGAAAGATAGGAAACTAGTTAAGCCTGGGATCCCCAAAAAATGGCATGCTGAAAATAGGTGGTTTTTTTTCTCCCTTCCAACAAACAGCTGGCTTTGCTGCCAAACAGGGTTCTTTGGCAACACAGTTCCCAGATTTGAGTGGAACAAATAGGAATGACCCATGACAACCCTTAGACAACCATATCCTTGCTTGGGAAGAGAAATCTACAGGTTTGTGATTCTTGGTAAAAACCGCTGGAAGATTGGATCTCCATCTTTTCTAGTTGGTGCTTATATTTTTAGGTGCATCTCTGTTTTTAACATCACTTTTTCAAATGTGTTAATTGCCTGGTTAAACGTTGATTTGCTCTATACCTCTTTGCTTGATTACAAATTTAAACTTTCATTGTTTTACTCTAAATTTTAAACACTTTCTTTTTTGCCACAAGTAAGTTGACGACATGAAGGTTATTTTTTCTTCTTTTTCTTATACTAGCTTTTTACTCTAAGGATTTTCCATTTCATTAGTCGTTCTAAAAGAACTTCATTGTTTCATTTTATTTTTGTATATACCCTTTCTTTTTTACTTTAAAGGGAAGAGGAACTTTTCATTTTATTTCTGCTGTGAAAATTATTATCTCAGCTGCTTCTGTGGTTATTCTGTTATTCTATTCTCCCTGTCCTTGAAAAGGAATTGTTTACACTATACTATGAAAGATTGGCTTTAAGAGAGAGTTGGACTATATTAAAATTAAAGCAACAATCAATTATAGGCAAGGCAAAGGAGTCCCTATGGATTTTACTCCACTAGCCATTGCCAACTATAGAGGGCAATGCTCTTCTCCATTTCAAGGGTGATTGAGCCAGCACTGTCAAAAGAAGTTTCTGTGGTCATGTAACCAGCATGATATCACAAAGTGCTGTGATCTTAAATTAACTGTTAATAATATTAAGTATATTGAATATTGTACATTATATATTCTCTACAAGGCCCCCTAAAAGAGATGAATAAAGAGAGCTGGGATTCAGATGTTCTTAATGTTAAAGCCTGCTTTGAAACTTTAAAGAAAATTGCCAACTTATAAGTTTTAAAAGAAAAATTAGATAAAAGTTTTGTTGAATACATAACCATTTCAAATCATCCAAAGAAGACCTCAGTGGTATTAGTGCTTGCAGACACATTTTGTCTGAAAAAAAAATGGTCATGCCTATTTATTTATTAATTTGTTACAAAACATCCCTTACCCATCACTGTCTTATACTAAAATAAAATATAAATAAATAAATTGATCTAAAGCAACTATAGATCTCTGCTGATCAGCTTTTCTAACCAACTGGCCATGCGTCTGTTTGCATATAGTCAGATCAGGATTCATATTTAGATAATCTTATTGCACTTCTGTTCTCCTTTTTTCTTCCTCTTCTATCATTAACTATTACTGAAGGAAAATAGATACAACATACACACAACAAGCATGCTAATTCTTTAGAATCTTCTAAAAGAATAAAAAGGAGAAAAATGATACATAAGAGATAATATTTTTGCAAAGCTTTCCACATATTGAAATAGTACATGGAAATATAAAAATCACATCACCCGAAAATATCCGTAGGTTTGTGAATCAGAAACTGGTGCTAAATTGGGTCATCTGAGTTAAACAACTTATTTGAGTTAAACAATGTATCAATGAACTGAGGAACTATTTGTGCAATGGGACTTCTGTTCTTTCTCATCCAGCTTATCCATATACCCAATTTTTTTGCAGAAGGTTCTGCAATCATGCAGAAAAGATATAGGTGCAGCATAGGAGACAAATGATGAATATGTTTCACTATGACCTTTTTACTGCAGGATGAAAGGAAGAGACAAGAGCAGAGCATAGCAGGGATCTAGAAATAGCCCACCCAGGATAGACCTTCCATTTCTGCTTCTAGAATGTGATTTGGAAAAACAGAATTCATTCTTGCAGGGAAGCTTGAATTATTAAACAAAAAAGTTGTCTTTGTGTTGTGCATTTTCCTTCTCTCTCTTTTCTCTGAGAAAGTAATTGGACCATGGCTACTGTGATGCAGTGTATATAGAGAGAGAATTAGGCAAAGAGATAAATTGTGCTTGCCCCTGGCGATATCTAAAAGGCGAAGAAAAGGTTTTACTTATAATTTTGTTTGCTAAATTTATTTCTCCAGAAAAGGTCACAACCCTTACTTTGAGAGCACATCCACATGTTTCATTTTCCAACGGTATCATCCTCACTGCTGAAACACTGAGGACACTCCAGCTAATCTAGGTAACAGGCAATCAGTGCAAAAGATGCCACTGAATTGGTGCCTCATCCTGCTTTCCTTACAATCCAAGGTTTTTGTTCATTTTGGTCGTATTTGAAGAAAAAAACAGTTAACATAAGGAAAAGCAGCAAAATTACCCAAAGATTGTTCTCTTACTGAATGTAAAGATCTATGAAATGATAATATCTTGGCATATATACCACAGCTGAACATCTATGGGATGGAGAAAGAGAGACCTTGGCTTAAGTCCAGAAATTGTGAAGAAAGAGAAATTTTACATTTATCCAATGGGAATTAGGTCACCATGAAGCTCTATGGTAACTGAGTGTTTCAAATTAAAGATCACCTTTAATATGATTTCAGATATAGCACACTGATTTGGAAATAAATTGATTCAACTTCCAGCACTAAAGGATGGTAAAAGATCATCCAAGTGGAACATATATTATTTTTAGCCCTGTAATGGCCACCTGTGGAAGTACTCTGAATTATAGATGGTTTTTACTATATTGTATTTTGACCAAAGCAAGATTTGTTCAGGTTGTTTCAGTCTTCACGTGCTTCTGGTAATCTTTGAATGAGACCTACCATACTTTGATCTTTGACAAATTGTGGACTAAAAATCATTCTGAAGAAAGGCTGAATGGATTGTTACCATTCACCAAAGTATTTTTGCAACCATTTTTTGCATCACTTTCTAGAAGCTGCTATTGCAAAGCTTGGCAAAAAGTCTGTTCTTATTCATTATTTAATGGGGATTTTTTTCCTGACCCAGAGCATGTGAACATACATATAAACATAGACTAAATACAGATGTAGAAGTATGTATGTCTGTATGTGAATATACATCAGTGCTCTAACAAAAACAATAATAATAAATCACTGTTCCATCAGGAAATTGTAAAATTTTCATATTAGTAGAAATGTGAAACAGAATACCTATCTTCACAACTTCAAATCTCCTGGACTGGATGAATTACATCATAGGTTACACAATATACTGTCTTGTATCTTTGAAAAATCCTAAAATATTAGTGATGGGTGAGATGACTGGAGGAGGGCAAATGCTGTTATTATCTTCAAAAGGGGAGGAGGAAGAAGACTGAACAAATTATAGGTTGGTCTCTAAGCCAGATGTCAGCAAGAATTTTTGTCAATTCTTATTTCATAATTTGTGTAGTTAACTTCTTCAATTGTTGGAAAGGTATTTGCATGCTAGATAATATATACATGCTAGATATGTATATATACACATACATACCAGATAAAGTTTTGGCAAATATTCTATGACTTGTTAATTAGGAAGCTAAATAAGTGAATAGCTTCCTAAAAATAGTACCGTGTTTCTCAGAAAATAAGGCCAGGCCTTATTTTCTTTTGACCCCCCCCCCCAAAAAAAATGGCTAGGCCATCTTTTCGCAGGTGACTTAATTCCCCCCACATACACCCACCCCATGGGTAGCCATGCCTCACCACCAGCTGCTCCTAATGGCCAATCCTGGCGGAATGCAGAGAGCTCCCCACCCCCACCAAACGCCTTTGCTGCAGACCCAGGTATGGTGCTGGCTGCAGGCTGGGTCAGCAGGTGGGTGGTGGTGGTGTGGATGTTGGCCTTGGCGGTGGGGCACTTTGCATCACGGGACCTTCGGCAGCTGCCACTGCCATTTTTTTCACCACCCTTCTGCCCTCGCCATGCTTATGCCACGTTCGGAGTGCTGCCATTGGGCAGGATGCAGAGGCCAGAGACCTGCTGGACATTGTGGTAGTAGCAGAGAAGTGGCCCTTCCAGAGGGTGGAGGAACAGTTTGAGTGCATTCTTCCACTGACAGCATTTCAGCCCCTTCTCGGGCAGGGAAGCTGCCTCTGTATCTTCCACGGTTCCCGCCGGTGGTGGCACCTCTCACCAGCACATCTCCAACAACAGTGGCAGCAGCAGTGGGACAGACTCCACTACCGACGAGAACCATCTGCCCTCCCTCAGGGGCATCACTTTGCTTGACAGCAGCTGCGGCAGAAATGCCTGCAAGTCGGTGAGTCATTTGGGCTTCGGTGGGTGGAAGCGGCAGCGGGAGGGTGATGCCATCATTTTTCTCCCCCACACACACCTTGCTTTGCTTCCTGCCCCAGAGTTTCAGGTCACGGTCTCGTCACATTAAGGATCTGTAGGATGATTTCCTTTCTCTTATGTTTGGATTGGGAGGTTTGCTTCTGCTCGAAGGGCAAAATGGATAGATGGAATCTTTTTTAAATTTGCAATTAATACACAATTGCTAAGATAGTTGTCCAAAAACAAAAATTCAAAACAATCAGGTAGATGGGAGGAATGGAAAAAATGAAATTTAGGAGAGACAAGTACAAAGTTCTTCACTTAGGAAACAAATATATAAATATAAGATAGGGGATCGTAATGTACTTGGGAAACGTTTACTTGAGTAAGTAGTTGAGTGTAAACTAAATATTAGCACGATACTATGGTTTAAGAAAAAGGAAATGCAATTTTAGGCAACATTAATAAAAGTATAATTCCAAATTTAGGAAGAAATTATTCTTCTCTTTTTGCATGATTGATTTATAATTAGCAAAATCATCCTTTTTTCCCCTTTTTTATAAATACAGATAGTGATCACAAGCCCCCAGTCCTTGGGGACTCGGCCATAGGTGGTGAAGCAGATAAAGAATAAGACTGAGATGGGGACAGAAATCCAAGGCCACTGGAGGGATGAGAAATGCAACATTTCAAGACAACAATGTAATACAAAGAAAAACACTGACAGCCTTCAGTGCTGAAAAGTCATAACCAACTATCTAAAGAAAAAAATGAAGGGGAAGAAAAAGTATAAGTACAAGAGAGTCCAAAGGAAGGATTTCATGGTGAAGAAAATAAATAAATGTACATGATCTTCTGTGTAACTGAAAGCAAGTAACAAAACTCACCAACGAATGTCACATATTATTTCTCATATATATATATATATATATATATATATATATATATATATATATATATATATATATGAATAAAACATGAAAAAAACATTAACCAGCTCTATGAAATCATGTCTGCATGAATTATTTGCTCCTCTGAGCAATCATGCCATCATCTAGACCTGGGGTGAGAACAAACATGATGGAACAGACATGCTGGTATTTGTATATTTGATAAAACTGTGTAAAAGAGATAGAACCATACTCTGTCTGAAGAAAAAGTCATGACATTCTCCTTTCAGATTACTTTTTAAGTATTATTATCAGCTCTACCAACTTTCTACACCTTCACAATATCTATCTAAGGGATCCAGCCCATGGGGTACTTAGATCTGGCCTGCAGGGCTGCCCTGGAAACAGCAAAGGACTGCCCGTGATGCCACTGCCAGTGAATATGGAGCTCGGCCCTCCCAAGCTCTGTTTTCGGCTGGCAGAGGATTGCAGGAAGCCATCACAGCCGAAAACAGATCCCGGGAGCCCATTTTCACTGGCAGAGTGCTCAGGCCACCCGGGGCCCCCCGACATGAGTGACATCAAGCTGGCTGTGTCCCCTGGCCATTCCCCCCACCTCCCCTGCCTCCCAAGGTCAAACAATGAAATCAAGTTTGACACCCCTGATATAAGACAGGGATACCCATGTCTACTGCTTTTAGAATAGAAGTCACAAAAATAATTCTTGTTATCAATATTCAGTTATTTGGGGTGGGTGGGTGGGGATTTAAGATGATATGATAATCGAATAAACCCTGATTGTTTTTTCTACTTCTGTAGAGAACTAAAGTTCACCTTAGTGCCATGGCAACTGAAATGTAGAACAAATATAAATTTCTAAGTGCATAATTTAAACCAAAAAAAGAAAAAGCACCACTAGCTCTAAATTCATTTTTACACCATCTGTCAAATGACTTTTACAGAAAACTCTAATGTTATTCTCTATTTAAAGATTATTTTAAAAAGTAGTCTTCTGGACTCATAAAGAGAAAGTCTGATGTTAAATTATCTTAGATCTTGGTATTTTTGATGTTGGATTATCGTAGATAAGGTTTGTGATTCAGCCAAAAAAATAATGATTAACATTGTATGTTTTTTTTTTAAGAAGAAATATTGAGGTACATTTTGATGTTTATATCATATTTTAAAAGAACTATTTATTTAGCATGTATTTAAACTCAGTCTTGAAAAGTTGCCACCAATGAAAGATTTACATTGTCACATTCTTGCCTCTGATGCATTTGATCAACTTCCTACCCTTTCCAGTTCTTTTGCATGTGTGTGCTGGTATTTATACCAAATAAATAGGATCGGTGTTTTTACCTATGCCTATTTAATTTTGAAGTGAAAGTCTAATGTTGTATTCAACATTTGGTTACAGAAAAGAGGTGAGAAAATGTTGGGTTATCTCCTGTACTCCTACAGGATAATATTGTGTGTCCATGTGATGAGACAGAAAGAAAGAGATGGAGATAAAATATGGATGTAAATTTAGATAGATACAGAGAATGTATAGGTGTAATTGTAGAGACACAGAGACACAGAAAGAGAAAAAGAGAGAGAGAGATACACAAACACATACACATATGCACACATGCATATGCATGCCTGTGTGTGTGTATGTATATGTATATATGTATATGTATATGTATATGTATATGTATATATATATATATATATATATATATATATATATATATATATATATATATTATATGTATATGTATATGTATATGTATATGTATATATATATATATATATATATATATATATATGTATGGTATTCAGCTTTGTTTGGGTATTTTCCCACATCATTATAGTTGTGCTTTTAAAGTTGTAGCGACGTTTCGGCAGAATCTCATCTGTCATCATCAAGCTTGTGTATTGGGTTTGTCTGTGTGTCAGGCTTTCACAGCCACTTCTGTTTTAAATTTGGTGCTAGCCTCGTGCTTTGTTAGAATGGTTTTTTTCTTAATCCTGATTGGTTGGGAGCCTTGGTCTGTGTTTATTGGTCTTGACAGAAAATATTAGAAACACCAATCAAGCAGAACAGAGCAAACTCCAAGACAGTTTCTTCACAGAGAAACGGCTGTGAAAGTCTGACTCACAGACGACAGAATACAGAAGCCTATTGATGGCAGATGAGATTCTGCTGAAACGTTGCTACAACTGTAAAAGCAGAACTATAATGACGTGGGAAAATACCCGAACAAAGCTGAATACCATATATATAAATACCTGCGAAATCTTAAGAAAACAAAGATAGATGATAGATAGATAGATAGATAGATAGATAGATAGATAGATAGATAGATAGATAGAGGGAGAGAGAGAGGGAGGGAGGGAGAGAGAAAGAGAAAGAGAAAGAGAAAGAGAAAGAGAAAGAGAGTGGAGAGGCAATTGCAGATGCAGATATAGGTAGATACAGATATAAGCACATATTTGTTGCATAATTTTTTTCCAAGAAGCAGCTGCCAAAGTTTTCAAAGGATTATTAAATCCTATGTAGAGTTTTCTTCCACATCACTACCTGCTTTCATAAACAGCAACTTAAGTCCATTAGCTATTATATCAGAATCTGGCCTCCTGTGTAAGATTTCAGTGGATATATCACAGTAGTGTTTGAACCCACCATTACTTATGTTTGTTCTTTAAATTGCCAGCAGATGGGTAATGTTCCTCCAGTAGAACAGTTACCTCCAGGCACACACACTCGCAGATTACCATAAAATGCTTTGTTTGTCCCCTTTATTGCTTCTAGATGAAGTGGAAAAACTATTTCAAAGTTAAGAAAAACAACTGTGATTTCCACATCAGTTCCAAGCACTGGAAGAGCAGTCAATGAAGTCAGATTATCATAAAACCACACTGAAGAACTCAAAAATATTTATTTACTTTGTTCTCCCAACTGGTATCAAACAATAGAAACAAGAGCACTTCCTACTACTCTTATGTAATATCTCATGGGCCATTTTTGTTGCCCGAAAGATGACTGCAATGATGCATCCAATTCACAATAGTGTCCAATTGTTAAGCATTATATCTTATTTTTGTAACAGTCTGTCTTTGTTTCAATGTTCTTATCTGTCAAGAGCATTAACTGAGACAAAAACTCTTTTTTGGCAATGGGCACTGGATACATTTGTTTTGAGTTCCCCCCAGAAAAGGAGCCTTAATAAAGTATGGTTCAGATGATCAGCCAGATCAACACTTTTTCTTCAAGGCAGCAAAAGTGAAAATATTTTTTCCAATTTTGACTTTTCCCATACACTTCACTTTTCCGGATCATTAACTTCAATGAACAAAAAGAGAAGAAAAATGTATTGGCTTAACAAGTAGTCTGAAGAAAATGAACATTCTGTCCTTTGTCCACAAAGTGTTTAAAAAGCTTTGTTGTAGGTACTGGCCCATGAGCCTTTGATTTCCAAAACCAACCTCTTTTTTATAATTACTTTCTCCTTTTTTGTGAGCAAATCAAGTTTTTTTTATTCTCCACAATGCTGTACAGCAAAAAACTTGATTTTTAGCTAATGCTTAATGTTACTCCTGTGGCTATTTGGACACTTATAGTTTGCTTTTAGATTGGGTTTACATTTTCTGGGAATTATAAGATTTAGGGGTCAATAATGTTCAAAGCTGAAGGATAAATTATAAAATTAGGGGTCAATAATGTTCAAAACAGAAGCATAAATCACCTCAGCTGCTGTGGATATAGATAGATAGATAGATAGATAGATAGATAGATAGATAGATAGATAGATAGATAGATAGATAGATAGATAGATATAGATATAGATATAGATATAGATATAGATATAGATATAGATATAGATAGATATAGATGTCAAAAACAGACCATGCTAGACAAACCTTATTGCGTTCATTGACAATGTGACAAAATTAGTGGATAAGAGAAATGCTCTGGACGAATTTTACTTAGACTTCAGTAAGGCATTTGCCAAGTAGCCCATAGCCTAACGATGTGGGATAGACAATACCAACTCTAGATGGATTCTCAACTGGCTGGAATTTAATGGAACTACCTCTACATGAAGCAGTGGTTACCAACCAGTGGGCTGGGGACCACTGGTGGTCTGCGAGAAAATTTTGGTGGTCCACAGAGAAATGTCACCCCCAAAACACCCCCCAAAGCAATTAATCCAGGCTGCATGGGAACACAAAGCCTTGTGGGAACACAAGGCATGCATCGCTTGCATTGTGAACAACATGAGGTAGTGAGGGGAGGGGGAAAAGGGCGGAGGAGGGAACGTGCTCCACTCATCCCATGCACCTCGCCTGGCCACTGGGTTGCTTTTTCTGCTTCTTTCTTCTTCTGCTTTTGGCTCCACACAAGGAAAGCAGCAAAAGTCTTTCTTTCTCTCCCCCAAACTCTGCCAGAAATGAGTCTTTGGGACTCTGCAAGGCATTCTGCTCCAAGAGGCTGCACCAATGCGACAAGTTTCACGAAGACTCATTTCTGGCGGAGTTTGGGGGAGAGAAAATAAGACTTCTGCTGCTTTTGCTGTTTTCCTTGCATGAAACCAAAAGTCTCTCTCTCTGTCTTTCCCCCTGAGAATGGAGCTGGAGATGGTATCCTGCGATCCCAAATAAAAAATGATTGATTGGTAGGAAAATAGGGTGGGGAATTTTCCTGCAGACTTTTTGGGGGATTTTCCCAGGGTCTCTGGTCCACGGGATGTAACATTATATGTTTGGTGGTCCCTGAGGTCCAAAAGGTTGGCAACCCCTGACATGGAGGGAAGTGTGCATTGGGATACCTAAAGGTTTTCTCTTAGGTCCAGTATTCTTCAACATCTGCATGCATGATCTAAATGAGGGGATAGCAAGGTGTGTGTTTTTTTTCAAATTAGCAGACAACACCAAGCAGGGGGAAACAACTAACACTTTAGAATTGAAGATTCAGAAGGATTTTGACAGATTTGAACACTGAATCTTATCCAGCAAAATGCTTTTCAATGGTTAGAAAAGTAAGATCCTACACAAAAGTAATAAAAACCAAATGAACAGTTATACTGTAGAATAGATGGTCCCTAGCTCAACAGTACTTGTTAGAAGGATCAAAGTGTCCTAGTAAACTACCACTTAAGTATGAGCCAGCAGTATCCTGCAGCTGTCAAAAAAGCTAACACAGTCCCACAGTTGCCTCAACAGAAGGATAATTTCAAAATCATATGAAACGATACAACCACTTCATATTGCATTGATGAGACTACACTTTGAATACTGCATCCATTTCTGGTCAACATGATACAAAGAAGATGTTGAGAACCTAGAAAGAATGCAGAGACCCATTTTCCAAAGCACCTGGAGGCAGGACAAGAAGTAATGGGTAGAAGGTCATTAAATAGAGATCCAAACTAAAACTATGGAGAAATGTCCTGACAGTGAGAACAATTAATCAGTGAAACGGCTTACCTCCAGAGATTGTGGTTGCTCCATTACTGGAGGTTTTAAAGAAGACACTGGACCATCCTTTGTCCAAAATAATATAAGATCTCCTGCTCAAGCAGAGGTTTGGACTAGAACAGTTTCAAGATCCATTCCAACCCTATTCTTTTATGTTCTATAAGAGATGCATACTTTTCAGAGGCAATCTTACACAGCTAAAAACTTGAATAGAACTTGGCACCCTTGGCCTTCAATATGCAGCCAAAAATAAGGAAATTTGGACCAGATCTATATGCTTCATCTCTTTGTGCCCATATCAATGAATGGAAATGGTTGCTAAAATTCAGTGTAAGTGGTGGTTAGTTACCACAGTGGAATAGAGAGGGTTGGTCTTCAGAAAAGAAGTGAATGTTAAAAGTGAATGTTTGGGAGACTAGCAAAAAATATCAGAGCTAATCTAAGGATACATATTTAAAAATGAAAAGCATTGTCACTCAAGAATAGCTTACAACAAGAACTCCACATATTCTCATTAATAGAGAATTTTTCATCTGTGCATTAAACATCCAAGTGTTGATGTGGATTTGGCAGCAACTCATCTTCAGTTTAATAAAAGTTCTCTGCTCAGATAATTAAGCTTGCTTAGAGCAAAAACAAAAAGAGAAAACTTTAGCCATTATTGCACAACCCTATTATACAGTTACCATGATAAATAGCTCTTCCAGAGAAGCAATTTAATTTGAAATTCAATTTTTAATAATTATGTGCCACTCCTGTCTCACCCATAGCCTCTGTTTTTGGCACAGTGACTAGTTACTGTATTGCTCATCACCACTGTTGTTGCCTGATTTGGATACTAATAGATTTTTTTTCTTGAAAGTAAGTAGATAGTAATTTCTCAGCCAAGATTATTTGTGAAGGAAATTATGCTGAATAATTTCAGATTAGGTTGACAAAGAAATTCAATATATTTATTGACCCAGTTCTGTAAGCTCTGCTTTTGGTAATGTTAGAATAAATTACAATTAATGTGATCAAATAAAATCAATTCTTTTAAAGTTGAAGAGTTTTAACCCTAGAAATGTTTACATGGTTCATATGCCTGATTTCTAAAAGGTGGCAAGGGAACTTGTTCTTTTAATTTTGTCTTGATGACAGTATATTAGATTAATATTCTAATATGCTTGGAGAGACTATAGATCATTAGAATCACAAATATTCCTTTTTCTGATGCATAGTACCTTTTTTAGAATGAAACTGTGAAGTCAAAGTGTTTAATAGAGGCTTATGTGTATGAATGAGCATCACTGTCTTAAACGTCTAGGACTCTTTACTCTTCTTTGCAAATAAACTCACATTTCTATAGCTAATTTATTTTCTCCATAAACAAATTGTCCAACATTATTTTTATGCTCCCATTTATGTTAGTATCTTAAATCTGGTGGTTCAGGATATGTTCATTGCAGTTTCTTTGAATGTGATGGCATTTACTTCATATGCTCCCTTTGCCATGAATTCTAAGTGGATCACAGTACTGAGTAAGACTTAGCTTATGGGATAAAATATATTTAATTTTCCATCCATTAGTTTTGGAAGCAATCCTGAAAAGCCTTCTAGTATAAATGGAAGCTGCTGCTTAAAATATTGGTTTTATGTCTTTTTACTTGCTCTGTATAATGTTTAGTCAATATGTGCTGGGCTATAATCTTATTTTAATTTTCTCCAACCGAGAAGGAACAGTTGGTATAAAGGACAGGTCTAGACACATTCTGAAAATAAATGTGTTTCACCGAACAACCTAAAATATTACAGATGTGGGTTTTTGAAAAATGGATTGATATTTTCAACAGCCTTGCTTCCATTGTAAAGAAATTTCTCATTTTCAGCTAGTTGCTTTAAAATGGACAACCCAACTACTTTGGCAAGAAAATAAGGGCCAGGAATGAGGTGGCAAAAGACAGTGCATCGGGGAATCAAAAGAGAATATCTTTCTTGCAAACCATTTTCAGGCTGGATTATACTTTGATGAAAATATATGTATACAAAGCAATATGATTTACAACATTTTGTGAAAATCTGAATGTTTTGTTTTAATGCATAATGCACTCTGTCAAAAAGCTGGGAGTACTTATCTCAAATGATCTAAGGGGCTCACTTTAACAGCATTGCCAAAAAGGCTTTAAGAGTTGTTAACCTTATTTTGCGAATATTCTTCTCCAGCAACATTGAATTGTTAAGTAAGGCATACAAAACCTTTGCCAGACCAATTCTTGAATACAGCTCATCTGCCGGGAACCCACACTGTATATTGGACATTAACACAAATGAGTGGGTTCAGAGGTATTTCTCGAGAAAAGTACTCCTCCACTTACAATATAATTCCCGATGCCTGCAGGCTTCTGTGAGGACATAATTGAAAGGAAGAACTAAATTTAAATCTACAATGCAAAGAGCAAAGTCACTGTTGCCAGGTCTTAGTGCTGTTGTGCTGGGGGAAAAAAAATTCCTATTATTTTTTTCTCCTATTTTTTTTAAGTGAATGAGCATGGATGCCTTGAAAATGAAACCAGATTTTAAGAATTACGCGTAAGCAGTAGGACTGCCAGCTGATCCTGATTCAAATGCAAAAAAATCATAATTCAGAATGCATGTGTTCATACATAGCATCTATAGCTCTCTATACATTAAATATATTGTTTAATGGGATTGTGCAAGGTAATCACACAAGCCTAATAAAGATAGAGTTGTTAAAAGAGTTTTTCAAATGCTCCAAATCACCTTTTGCTCTTCAACTCTAGATTATTACAAAAGCCTAATTAACAAGGCATCCTTTCCTTTAAAAAGGTTATTTTACATTTGATGGTGGGTTTTTTAATGTTCAATAAAATAGCTTTATTTTATAAACTGCATGGTTCTACTATAGCTTCATTTTATATATGCAATAGGCTAAAATTTAATTCTTGAAAAATAAATGGTATATTTATTGTTTCTGAACTTTATCCCCAAGAAATAATTGTTTTTCTTCATGGGAGATGGAGGCAATGATCAAATTCATTTATCATTTTAGGGACTCATACAGAGGTGGTATTCAGCAGGTTCTGACCAGTTCTGGAGAACCGGTAGCAGAAATTTTGAGTAGTTCAGAGAACCAGCGAATACCACCTCTGACTGGAGATTTTACAGTATCCTTCCCCTACCACACCCACCAAGCCATGCCCACAGAACTAGTAATAAAAAAATTTGAATCCCACCACTGGACTTATAGTATTGCCTTGTGTTGCTCTTCTTTACTCAAGAATATTATGCTTAAGAATACATGACACTTTTTTAAAAAATATTTTATTGTGTTTCAAATACTATGATTTGGATTTTTAAATAATCCAGTACTTCTGATTCTATCAATAATATTTATCATATTCTTTCATATTTCAGAGCCCTAAACCAAGTAAAATATCTGAATAAGCACTGAGGCATTCTAAAAGTATATGCAAAATATTATTTCCAAGTTTAAAAATATATTTTATCAGAGTTTTGTAGAGAGTGCTATTTTTAATTCCTTCCTCTCTGACAGCTAAGCATCTGAAAAAGATTTGCTGAGCTGAGACAGTCAGCTTCAACAGAAAAGAATGTCCTTTGATCTCATTTAACAGTGGCATATCAAGAAACATTGATGTATACCATCTTTTGCACATATCAAACAGTGAATACAAACTGATGTTAAAACCAAGTTGCATGTTGGATAGAAACAAAGCATTCTTCATTTTGATATTCTTCTGGTACATGCAGCAACTATTTTCCTCATACGTAAGAGAAAAAATGGAAAGCAGAATTGAAACAGTATGGAATAAAATTCATCCAAAAGATTTAAATTATGTTCAAAACAATGTAAAATGCATCAAGATTTCCTTAGTTTTCCTATTAAAAGCAGACTGTTTTTACAACAAGGAAGTAAAACTAATAAATAAGTGGTAAGACAACATTACAAATTGGTAAGCATGAATTCAAGTTTACATTCACAGAATATGCTGACTTCATATAGCTAAATTTTTAGCAATGTGATGTCCTGGGGTGAGGCCCAGAAGAAGCACAGCTGGAGAACAGTTTATTGCTCCAACTTTCCCCCAAGCATCCCCATGTTTCCTGCAAGTCCTGGAGCAAAAGCTCCCAGCTCTGTCTGCTTGTCCAGTACTACTTGTCTAGTAAGCAAAATTAGCAAGGCAGCAAACAAGGCAAAAAGTCCAGTGAGGCAGGCAAACCAGGCAAGGCACACAAGACAAAGCATGTCAAAAACCAGGTGTTGGCAACAGCATGCAAGGCTCCAAGAATTCAGCATTTGTTCCCAACAAATGCCTCTCCCAATGGTGTCTCCTTAAGTCTCAGTCCCCAGGTGAACCTCGTGAAGAGGGGTGGAGCACTCTTCACCCAAGTTGTTGGGTCGGCCTGTGCTGCTCCTGCCTCCTCTCCACTCTCCATGCTCAGGATAAGGAGAGCTGGGGGCAGGCCTTGCTTATTGCCAGAATTCCGTTGCTCCTCTGCTCCACAGCCTGGCCTCTCTTCCCCTCTCTCTCAGTCGTCCTGCACCCATTCTTCCTCGCTGGCAATCCTTCCCAGGAAGAACTCCTCTTCTGAACCTAAAATTTTGGCCAGAATTCCTTGACCAATGGAGTCTGCAGCACACCCCTTCTGCCAGCATGGGTGAGGCAAGCTAATCTCATTGAGGTGAGCTGGTTCCTCAAAGAGCTTGGACTAATGCCATGAAGGGCTGTAAAGGTCATAACCAACATCTTAAATTGAACCCAGAAGCAAACTGTCAACCAGTGCAGATTGTGGAGTAATGGTGTAACTTGGACTCCCTTAAGGGTCCCAAGAACTGCCCACCCACCTGCATTCTGCAGCAGCTGAAGCTTCTGAATACTCTTCAATGGCACATTTCAGTAGTCCTGACATGAGATGACCAGGGCTTGAATGAGTGAGCACAGGGACCCCTGATCCACTAGCACACAATGTGAAGTTGCACAAAGGCTCTCCTAGCCAAACTGCCACCTGCTCATCAAGCAGGAGTCATGAGTCCAAAGATTGCACACTGGGTCTGTCTGGGCTACTGCAACCACATCCAGTATAAAGATGTTAAGGCCCAGAACTTATTAGATGCCTGAGCCTGTGATTCATAGAATGTCTAAACCAAACTGTGATGTTGAGATAAAATAATGACAAAATATATATTGCAACATCATGGCATGACCATCAACCTTTCATACCTGTATCCCAATGTAAATATATAAGCCATTTGCTTTGCCTTGATATGTCATCATGTATGCTGCATCATTTGTCCCTCTTCCTTGCAGACATCTATGCCATCATCATGCTGAGACAAAACACTATTAGTGAACTCCATCTTATATGCAGTATCAATTATAAAGTCTCTGAGTAACTAATAAGAAGCCCCATACAGACAAGAAATCAATGAATGGTGGATTTTGAATATCCCATTTAAGACTGACTTGGATTTGTTTGCTACCAGTGGCAACAAATTATTTGTTTGCCATCAGTTTGTCACCAGTGGCCAGTAACTATTCATGGTTGTAGTGCAGACTCAGATCTGTAAGCACTTTGCCATCGATACTGCCTCAAACTAGGTAATAGAATGTACTTTCATATATCATCTCTCTCCTAGATATCTTTCTGGCTGTAACTCTCAAAATACAGACATAGTGGGTTTTACAGTGCACAAAAAGAAGATAGTCAGCCTTCTGCCTAAACAAAAAAAAAATGGCAATTTAACATCATTAAGAAGTAGGTCAATGAAGAAAATAGAATACATAGGATCAGCCTTAATTTCATCTGCATCTATAACCACCTAGCCCAGAATGTTCTATATTGAAAGCCAAATATCTGGAAAGCATCACACTGAGAAAGACTGGGCTTGGGAACAACCTTCATTCAGCAGCCTGAGGATGTTAAGGACTATCCTCCAGAATGCTGCCATATCCATAATTGTATTCATTGGTGTTTGCAAGTCCTTGAAATAGTTATTAAGTGGTCAGATTGTATTCTCAATGAAAATAAACATTGCACATTTTCTTTGAGATAAAATTTGGCCTTTGGTGTGATCTAAACCTATCCAGGAAAAATCACTGAACACTTTTCCTTCTCTTATACTATAGGATAAACACAAGTAATTCCTAAAACTTTTGTGGTAGCTGTTTGCTTGAATATTATTAAAATAAATTGGAAGATGGATATTGTCAATAAATGTATGTAGTAACTTTGAGGATATTTCCTATAGTGTTGGAGTTCAAAATTAGATTAAAAGTGAACCAGAGAAGTGCATTTTTGCCATTTATATTAGGTGTGTGTGTTATGTTTGTGTATACTTTTGAGAGCAGGCAACAGAATTTCATTTTCAATGTGTGCCAGTATGTACACAGAAAAAATGACAATAAAGGTTATCTATTTATCTTTCTACCTTGTAAACCCCACTTTTTTCTTTCCTGTGTCTAATTTTTTATTATTTTCTTGTCTCAGTTTCTGTGTAATTGTTGTTCCCAGAAATATATCTGCTGCATCAGCATTCCAAGGTACCATTTTCAATTAGTGCAATATTGCCATTAAATTAAAACATCTATTAAGTCTCCAATATAATTCTAACAAAGGAAGAAAGTATAATGTAGAACTGTGGGAATCTTGGTTAAATTAACATTATGGCCTTTTAAAGAGACAATCTATATAAATACCATTCCCCAAACAAAGAAAACCAAAACAAAATTAGTTTCTCATCAGACTCATTTTGTGGCTTTTACAATGTATCTTTTCCTGTTGTGGTGGTTTGGTCTGCCAAGGCTAGCATTGGAAATAAACTGTAGAAAAATTATATTCTAATATATTCTGTGAAATGGTAAGCTCCACTTCACATGCTAGAATTATGAATTCAGCAGTGTCTGATGAGAGTGTTTCTCTTAGACTGTGGGTAAATACAAACCATCAGTTTTATTACTACCCTCACGGGAATGACAAAGCTGTAGTCTCTATCTCTAGAAACTAGCATGCCAGGAAAAAAGTTTCTACAGAGATTTTTTTCCTTAGGTACAATTTTTAGATGCACACAAACATTCTTTCCAAATATCTGCTGGTGTGTGAAGAAGTCCAGCACAGATGATAGGCAATACAGAGAACTCAAGAGCTCTTTTTTACAGCCCTAAGTTCATTTCTGACTATACCACTGAAAGCAACACCAAAATTTCCTTCATTTAATGATGACAAAGGCATAAATATTGCAGTGTATTTAATTTATGTGGTGGTCTGGCACTTGAAAATGAGACGCAGGGAAACGTCTGAGCAAATGCCAGCTCTGAGCGAACTCAGGCAGCAGTATTTATTGAAGATTCAGAAAACAAATGACCTTGACAAGATAATAACATACAGGCACAGAAAGTCCCGCTGACGAAAGTCCTTGCTGTGTACCTATAATTATCACCTATTTCCCTGTGTACCTATAATTATCACCTATTTCCCTGTTCCTTCTAAGCCCGTACGCAGATAACAGGATGAGACACTCCTGCGTAAAAGTACTTCTACTCCCACCAGGAATGCCTGCATATCCTTATCTCTATGCGAAATGGCTGTACAAAGGATTTACAGAAAATGATTAATAAAATATGTTACCACAATTTATTAGAAATGTCATATTTTCCCATATTCACAGCATGGTACCAGACATCTTGCAGCACTGCTTAGTATTGTTGTCCTCAAACTGTCAAATGTTATTGTAAGCACCATGTGTCCCTATCCCACACAAAATATATAAATATAAGGTTTACAATAGGGCAAATTATTCCAGAACCTCAAACCATTTTTTTTCTTTCATTCAATTGTATCTGATTCTCAGAGAATGCCTGGGTTTTTCAGAAGTGGTTTGCCATTTCCTCCTTTCTTAGGGCTGAGAGAAAATGATTATTGTTCCATTATCTAAAATATAAATGTAAATTATAGATTTGTAAGTGATCATGAGGAAGATAGAACCAGATGAATCAAGAAATCAGAATAAAAATTGGAGGAAGGAATGTCAACAATCATTAATTCAGCACAAGTTGACAGCTCAACTCTCTTCTCAAAAACCAAAGAAGGCCTTAAACATATGAACAAAGGGATTAAAAAACAAAGCCAAAAAAACGGTTTTTTCCTGAACATCAAAAAAACAAGCTCACAAATTTGGAATGAAATGGAAGAGATCAAATTAGTGCAAAAATTCACTTTCCTAGGATTGCAGATTGACCAAAGCACTAAATGAAATTTAGAAATGAAACTTTGGATTGCATTGGGTCACACAGCAATGATGACCATAAATTGAATATGGGAAAACAAGGACATCACCCTGGCAATTAAATGCAGGTTAGTCCACCCTGTCATGTTTTCCATAGCTACCTATAGTTGCAAAAGTTGAAGGAGGAAAAATGACTTGTTCAAGTTACAGAATTGGATAAGCTCCTATGCATTCCTTAGACATTGAAGGTGACAAAAAGCAAATATTGGAATGCATAAAACTAAATTTATTGCAAGGGCAAAATCACAAAATTATGCCTTATTTATTTTGGTCATGTCATGCAATAAAACTCACTGGAAAAGGCAATTATAGTCTAATGGTGAGCATTAGAAGAAAATGAGGCCACTATAAAACTTGCTTGTTTGGAGAATCTTTCTAATTATGAGTCATGTATAATGTTATTAAAAATCTGACATCCTGACTTTGATAGCTTAGCTCTCCATTTAGGAACAAAGTCATACTAAAGAGTTCTTCAATCTGTATTATGGTATAACAATTTGCTGAGCTACACTTTTACTTGAATTCTTGATCATTTCCAGGTGTATGTGTATAGGTACTGTATATGTATATTGCACAGTTGGATAGCTGTTTAGACTGAATTTGGCATTGTATCCATCTATAAAATCCTTCCCAAGGACCTGTGATAGGTAGATGTTGTTTGGTGGTGTTAAAGGTATTGTTGCAGGATGCAGGCTGCTCCAAGTAAATGCACTTTTTGCAGTTGGCTGATGGTGATTTTATCCATGCTGATGGCATTCAAGTGGTGCTCCATTTGTTTTGCGATTGCTGAGTCTATGAACATCACTGCATGGATGAGAGGCATGAGTCATTGTCATTATTTTTCTTGTCTTACAATTCAAAAGCTTTTAGTTTTGCTTGAGTCCAATCCATTATTCCAGCTGTGTATCTAATGACTGGAATTGTCCAGGTGTTAATTGACTTGACTTGTAATTCCTCCACTGAGTTTGGACTTTAAGATCTTCTTCACTCTCATAAGTATTGACTTCTATCCTTCTTAACTTCAATTAATTAATTAATATTTGCTTTCAAACTCTTCATAGCACACTTATCAATAAAGGTAATAAACCAGTAAAAGGGGGCCTTTACCTCATTTTTATTGTTTCATGGAAACATGGAAACTCTCTCTCTCTCTCTCTCTCTCTCTCTCTCTCGCACACACACACACACACACACACACACACATATAATATATATTGTGTACGTATGTGTAGGTATGTAGGTATGTATTTCTGGTGAAAGATATTTGGCCATAGTATTCCCTTCCTATGAATATGTAAAAGAAAATTCTATAGTTGTCTGGTCTTTTATCCAGCAATTTCTCATCCATCTCCCATTTAAGAAGTAGAAATCTTGACTGCAAAAATAATCTTGGAAATATTAATCTATGTTCAACAATGCTGCAATATAGAAAAAGAGATCATGGGCAATGGGATCGTAACTAAATGTCTCATTTATGTGCCTAGGAATGAAATCTCAATATTTGTTTAGTTTAAACAACAAAATAATGTTTCAGGCTATAAAGTACTAGAAAGAAACATTGTGAAACTGATGTTTTGAGAGAAAAACCCAGAGAGCTTCCTGCAAAGCAGAATAGTCCTGGAGAAAACTGGTTATAGGTTTTAATAAAAGGAATCTAGCTGCTCTAAATGATGCACCTTTCTTTATCAATATAAAGATCATTTCAATTTGATGGGTTTATTTTGTTATTCTTTACCCATCAAGAGAAATAAAAGATTATAAATTTTGCATGAATGTACCTTAAAAGGTTGACTGTCATGGAGGAAATGCCCAAATAACCATTTCTCTTTTACCTGTATGCACAGTACATAGGCCAAATGAAATTAATAAGCATTCCTGGTTGCTAGGCCCAAAGCAATTGATCATATAGCTTACTACTATCCCTATCTTTGCAGTCAGACACCTTCATGGAAATTAAAATAACCTAAAGATTACCACAATAATACCATATTTGCTATGCATTGGTGGCAACCTATCTGCCCATGTGATTTACATCAAAGTGACACGTTTAGCTCATTCACCAAGATTTTTCATATAAAATATCTGTGTGGTCTGTATTAAAGTAAATCAATGAAGAATCTGAAAGGCAGTGTCAAATGAGTGAAAAACAACTCATCTCAAGCAATAGTCAATCAGTTGCTAGATAAAGGAACTACATCTCCTCAGCAACGTGACCAGCATGTTCCCATGTTAAGGGTGGGAAAGAGTCTATATATTGTTTAGAACAAGATGAGTAACTGAGCAAATGAGTGTTAGAAACCTTTCTCGTAATCATACATGCTGTCAATGTCATGCAACCTTCATCATCTATCAATGTAAATTGCCCAATAAAATTTAATGCACATCTTCATTTCTGTATGGCTCAGGAGCTTTCTTTACCAGAAACAATGTTTTGTTTCAAATGTATTGAGCTTTAAATAATGACTTACTATAACACTGTTCAAGTTACAATTCTGAGAATTTTAAGCCGAACTTATAGAAGTAGGTATGTTGGGAACATAGCAATTATCTATGATGTGGATACAAAAAGAGTTTTAATGTATTATCCAAAATATGGAAATTCCTTGGGTTTACGTAGGGGAGAATAAATGTACAGTAAACTCTTCTGTTGTAATATGGCAAATTAACTTGATAGCCTAGGCAAATCGTAAGCAAAATGGGGTTAAGAAGGATTGGGGGAGGGGATTGGCCCATTCTCCTTTCTGTCTACAAGTACTCATGCTTATTATTCCCTCAAGAAAGTTGCAATTTAGTCACTTTTTAAAATGACATTTTCATTGCACTGCATTAGTATTCCATTTTTCAAATGCTTGTTTAGAAAACTGCAAAAATTATCATACATTCAACGGAAGCCCACTCATAGCTTCAAGATCTCCTTTAATAAAAGCTAAATATTGGCTGGGATGTTAGGATTAGTTGCCAGTCATTTTTTCCAGAGCTGGCACAGCTTCATTAATTTCTGCAGGAAAATAATACACACAGACACAGACACAGACAGAGAGACAGAGAGAGAGAGGGACGGGGAGGGGGAGGGAGGGAGGGGAGAGAGAGAGAGAGAGAGAGCGACGAGTACTTCTGGTTCCAGTGAAATGGAAATTCTGCCAGCACAGCATCTATTATAATTTGACCTGGTCTTCACTCTTTGCTTATGAACTGGCTATTTATCAATGTAACAGACAGATTAATCAATGTAATTGAGCATGTGAGCAAGATTCTTTCCTTTTTCCTTTCCTTAGCTTTTCTTTGTTTTTATTTTGTTTTCCCCTTTATTTCTGAAAATATAAAATGATTACAATTTGCAATACATTTGCACCAGATGCTAATTAATGTTAATTTTGGTTAAGGATTTTTCTGCTGCTGTTGTTATTGATGGATTAGCAAAGTATGAGGTCTATTAAGCTAGTTATTGGTATAGTTGTTTAAAGTATGAGCCCAGAACAATGGTCAGTTGTTGTAGTTCACCGGCAGCCTATGCAGACAGCAGCAGAATCGAACAGTGGGAAAGAAAGGGGATCAGTCCGGGAGTCTGGAGAGCACAGGGACCCCTGATCCACTAGCACACAATGTGAAGTTGCACAAAGGCTCTCCTAGCCAAACTGCCACCTGCTCATCAAGCAGGAGTCATGAGTCCAAAGATTGCACACTGGGTCTGTCTGGGCTACTGCAACCACATCCAGTATAAAGATGTTAAGGCCCAGAACTTATGATGCCTGAGCCTGTGATTCATAGAATGTCTAAACCAAACTGTGATGTTGAGATAAAATAATGACAAAATATATATTGCAACATCATGGCATGACCATCAGCCTTTCATACCTGTATCCCAATGTAAATATATAAGCCATTTGCTTTGCCTTGATATGTCATCATGTATGCTGCATCATTTGTCCCTCTTCCTTGCAGACATCTATGCCATCATCATGCTGAGACAAAACACTATTAGTGAACTCCATCTTATATGCAGTATCAATTATAAAGTCTCTGAGTAACTAATAAGAAGCCCCATACAGACAAGAAATCAATGAATGGTGGATTTTGAATATCCCATTTAAGACTGACTTGGATTTGTTTGCTACCAGTGGCAACAAATTATTTGTTTGCCATCAGTTTGTCACCAGTGGCCAGTAACTATTCATGGTTGTAGTGCAGACTCAGATCTGTAAGCACTTTGCCATCGATACTGCCTGTGCAGACAGCAGCAGAATTGAACAGTGGGAAAGAAAGGGGATCAGTCCGGGAGTCTGGAGAGGACTCGGACAAGGGTCCTGCTTCCAATGCAGAGATGGGGCCAGGACCATCTGGAAGTGGGGTGCTGCCTCTGGAGCCTTCAGAGTCTGGTACCAACAAGGCAGAGGACCCAGGGAGTCTGTTTCCAGTGTGCATGTGTGCAGAGCTGCTAGAAGGCGAGATCAGCTGAAACAAAAGGGGCGACTTGGGAGTAAGGCTGGGAGGTTATTGCCACTCCCATAAGGAATAAAGGACAGGCAAAGATGATGAAGCAAAGGAAGCAAAGTCATTCATTCGGTTCTGATTCATTCTTGAAGCTCTTTGTACTTTGCTTGGTTTTTGTTTAGTTTATTTAAGACTTCTGTTATTAGCAGCACATCACAGGAAAGAAAGGTGGGTGCTTACCTTGAGGGACTGTTTGAGATTCATTACCAGCTAGGAATGAAAATAATTCCCAATCTTGCAATAAAACAACACTTGTTTTTAAAGTAAGCTGTGCATAATTACGGTCTCGGAAGCCTTGGTCAGAACAGCAGTTCTGTAAGCAGTGTCTGCCAGTCATACAAAAATATCCAGTATTCTATTCTAATACCAGCACAGTAGGGAGCTCTGAAAGACTCATAGCATGGCAGAAATACAATAGTATCTTTTTGCTCAAGTTTTTCAGCATTTGGCATTGAGAAATACACAAAGGTGGTATTCAGCAGGTTCTGACCAGTTCTGGAGAACCGGTAGCGGAAATTTTGAATAGTTTGGAGAACTGGCAAATACCACCTTTGACTCGCCCCACCCCCATCTATTTTCTGTCTCCCGTGTCCCAGCTGATTAACTGGGTCTTCTTTTGTTGCCCTGCACAGGAGAATGGAACTGGAAAGCAGGGTAGTGGGGTGGAAAGGGAATGGAGATTTTACAGTATCCTTCTCCTGCCATGCCCACCAAGCCACACCACGCCCACCAAGCTACACCCACAGAACCAGTAATAAAAAATTTTGAATTCCACACTGGAAATGCATATATCTTGTAACAAGAATACAATAACATCTGATTGCAGTATCCAATCTGAGTCAGTCACTGGGACCAGGGGTTTACTTGGACTTACGCAAGAGCCCATCCTCAGGGAACTTCTCTGTTCAGAATGTATGCACTGGGCTAGTGATGGAGAACCTTTTTGTTGTGGTGTGCCAAAAGTGCGCATGTGCTGGCACCCACAATGCAATGCTCCCTGCCCCCTGTGCATGAGTTTGCAATACCCCCACCCCGCCCCCTTACCTGCCTTGTACATGTGTGCATCTCCCAGCTGATTTTTGGCCCATTTGAGGCCATTTTCACCCTCCCGGAGGCTCGAAAGAAGCCTGTTAGGAATGATAGTCACCTAACAGTTGGATTGGAAATATATAAACCAGGATAGTAATTTAATACTGTATCTTTAAGACAATGCTGTAATTGTGATTGACTGAGGTTCCTCCAATGGCCATAAGATGAAGCGAGAAACCTGGTTTGTTCTCCTTATATTTCCTGTTTTGCCGTATTGCCTGATTGTTGTTCTGCTCAGATTGCTGTGAGTTTTGCAACTGTTAGCAAACTCCGTTTACTGAACTTTGTTTATGATACTTGACTTCGTTTTTAGATTAACCCTGGACTGATACTAACTGCTTTAACCATGTATTATTTGGACTGTTTGTTGGACTTTGTTTACTTGTTCACTGGAAGTAAAACCTACATTTTACTATTCAGTGTATCTGCATGCTGGCCGTGTGTTATTCAACATCAGTCTCACTACATTTCCCTGAGTGCACTCATTCTCCTCATAGGGAATACCTAAACAAAGCCTCAGCAGCTTCAGGACATTGAAAACGGGGCCATTTCAGCACTTCCAATATTTCCAGAAGGCCTGCTTTTTCCCATCCAGAGGCTGCAGAGGCTTCCCTCAAGCCTCCAGGAGGGCGAAAATGGCCTCAAACCGAAAATCAGCTGGGAGGCATGTGCATGTGCAGTGCAGGTAAGTTTGGTTGAGGCTTGCATGCCCGCACAGATGGCTCTGCATGCCACCTCTGGCACGTGTGCCATAGGTTCGCCATCACGCCACTGGGCTGTTCTATGCACAGTATTTATGTGGTGCCTGTTTGAGTATGGCTTTTAGTTGTTAAATGGGATGTTGATGGCTGGCTATTAAGTCATTGGTTGTTGTTTTCTTGTGCTGCCATGCCAGTGTCCAAGTGACCAACTCAGATTGGATCTTCCAGCATTATCCAGGGTCACTTATATTTTCTTTTATTTATAACATCTGATTACCACATTTTCCATGACTCTACCCATAAATGGCATTATCTACTTATAATGGCTATCCACCACTTTCATAGCAAACTCGAAAATAGTAAATAGCAAACTTGAAAATAGTAAATCTGTACAGATGGATGTTTTTACATACAATGGGAAAATCTCTGAAAATATAAAAATCTTGGATAGGCCAGGTTTCTTTTGAAAACCAAAACCAATTAAAATTTCACTGAGTAAGTATGTGCTTTAGGTCTCACACAGCATTAAAGAGAATTTTTAAAATATGAGAACAGTCTAACTGTCAGGAAAATTTCAAACAAAGATAATTCATGTGAAATTATTGTAAATAATTCGCCTTTTCAGAAGAAAAGAAAACTTGAATATGATTTAAAATGTACTTCTAAACAGATCAGTATTTCTAGATAAGTTTAA
Organism: Pseudonaja textilis; assembly: GCF_049901715.1. Taxonomy (NCBI): domain Eukaryota; kingdom Metazoa; phylum Chordata; class Lepidosauria; order Squamata; family Elapidae; genus Pseudonaja; species Pseudonaja textilis. The sequence goes on from NC_141996.1 coordinate 47,962,938, forward strand.
GAGTCATTATTATTATTTGTTATTTATTTAGTCAGAATTCTTTAATTTTGCTGAAATTGCTAAAGCTAAAAATACTATAAAATATGGTAATAATTAGCGTGGCTGAAGAGCTAACAAGTATGATGTATATCCCATGTATATGATGCTTGCGTAGAGAATTAGAAATCTCTAAATGCACAGAACAAAAAGGAAGGAAAGGAAGGAAATATTGTAGGAAAAAAGGTATTATTATTATTATTATTATTATTATTATTATTATTATTATTATTATTATTATTATTATTATAGTTTGTAGACTGTATTTTGCATTTTTATCTGCCTTTTAATTCCTTTCCATAGCTATAGATAGGCAGTTGTTAATAACTGTGTTAAAGGAATTATTGCAGGATGTAAGCTGTTCCAAATAAATGTGCTTTTTGCAACTGATTGATGGAGATTTTGTCAATACTAATAATAGACAGGTTCTGGTCCAGATGTTTTTGGGTTGCATCCAAATACCTATTATTATTGGTATTATCTTTGCTGGCTTTGCTTTTGCTACAATTGTTCTACTTCAATTTGCAGGTCTTTCTATTTTAAATTTTTTTCCAGTCCTTTCTCTTCTGTTGCCCTGACTCGAGATATTGCAACATCTACAATCCATACTTTTTTGTCATTTTATAAACAAATTTTAAGTCTGGGGTGTTATGTGGTAGGTGCTTGCCTGCTTGGCAATAATGGGTACAGATGAGTCAGTTGTTTCAACCAAAATTTTACAGTTCATCTTTACCTGGTGCTGACCAATTGTTGAGCTTCCTTGCTCTTTCCTCCTTCATTTCTTTTGTTTGTTACAAGTTCTTTCAGATTCTTTTAAATTCTTATTTACCACTGTCTAGCCTGCATTCTTGTATTTCTTTGGTTTGTCCTACAGCTGAGCCCAGAATTTCACATTTTTTTTTTCTTTGTCACATGTTGACTGGTTTGTTGCAGTTCTTTCATTGATGTATTGGTAGAAATATTATTGATAAAACTGAAACTGGAGATTTTGTCTATAGCATGCAATTCGAACTTCATGTCTACTGATCTTCTTTGATATGGCTCTTATTTGCTGTTTTATTGTTTCCAGGGCTTCCTTGATCTTCCTTGTCTCTAGATATATTTCTTCATATGTTATTCTTCAGTTTTTTTGTTCTTCAGCTTCTTTTCTTTCACCTGTTCTAGCTTGTTAGCATGTTGATCTTATTTTCCAATCTGATCTTTCATTTTGATGGTGCACTGTGTCGCTTTTTTTTCTTGTTTGTTGATTTTGCATCCAAGACATTTTGTTATAACTGCAGCTGTGCAGTACGTTAGTTGGTTTGTTTCTTGTAATGGCCTTGTGCTTCTATTTGATATTATAGTATTAACATCTTTTAAAACTTGTGCTAGCTTTTTTTTTTTTGCAACAAGCTTCAATGCAGGCAATCTTATTCTGTATATTTTGTGCTGTTCTAGATGCTCAGTTATTCTTTGTTTCATCTTCTTTTTGAGTTAGAGAGATTTGTTCTTTCTGGAAAGAAGGCTCCTATGCCTTGATGAATGAAAATGATTCAATAGCCATGTTGGCTTCCTCTATTGCTGACTCTCCTGATTTGCCTCTGAGCTACACCTAGAAAAGTTTTGATTTCTTTGACCTGGGTATATCTTTGCAGTTCTTCCGATTCTGCTTCAGTGAATACTTTATTTTGTATTATTAATTTACATTGATCTGCTAGCCTCTATTCTGTTATTTCTGATTCTGGATGTTATTCTTTCCAGTCCTGAGTCTTATAGCCCATTTGTCACCAGATGTCCAGGAACTGCAACACCTAGCTTGGTCTTATTAATGATGGAGATGACCAATCCAGTATAAGTTTCTTTAAACTATGTCTTATCATATTTTTAAAATAGAGTACTTGATTGGCCAAATGTGATTTGAATTTGTTCTCTGGTGCATAAGCTATCAGAGTACATACAAACAATAAAGCAATAAAATTGTAAGATGATCATATAATCATATTTTTATGGGAGAAGCATTCTCTTTTTCTAGATGCTCTGTTGAGACCTATCCTGTATGGCTACTTCTGGTATAGCTTTCATCTTTCTCAGGGCATGCAAACTCTATAACCACATCAAAATAGTGCTATTATTATTATTATATACAACAACACGAAGTCACAGCTGGCAGTTCTTTTGCTCTGGTTGGCTTTCATTCACATTGAGTTCTTCCCAAGAACATGTCATAATATCTTGGCATAGCATATGTGCAGTTGTAAGTGTATGACTTTTTATAATTGACAGATGGAAACATTTTTTAAGTGCTCTCCAAGATTTTTTATACTGCACTCAAGGTGCCAATAACCAGTTGGACTACACTGCCAGTTTATGTCATTATCTTTTTGTATCGCCACAAAAACATGTTAAGACTTGAACAGGCCTGTCAAACTGGTGGTGCACAGGCCGGATGCATCATATGCAGGTCACATCCACCCCAGCCCCATAAAGGCAAAAAAGTCACAATACATTACGATAAGTCATGTGACACAATCAAGTTTGACACCCATGCTCTAGAAAGAGTGCAGAGAAGAACAACAAAAATGATTAGGGAGGATAAAATGTATGAAAAAAGGTTGCAAGTCCTTTGCAACTCTGTTAAAATTACAGTTAATTTTCAAAATTTAATACTACAAAGATACCAATTCTTTGTTTTTTATTCCCTTGGTATCGCTATACCAATTGTACAAACTTTCTGTTGTAGTTGAGCAATGAGAGGCTTGACCAGGGCTTGGATGCAACAAGACTTTATTGTAGCAATAAAGGACTGAACGTGTTAGCTCTGCCTGGAGCAGGCTCACAGCGATCAGCGGCTGGCCGGACCCTGCAGCTGGCTTTTATAGCCGGCTGTCGAGGGAGGCCAGCCAATGAGGGGCAGCAAACGCCCCCGCAGCATGAACGGACCTGGGTGGGGACTTTGGCAAGTTCCAGGGACATAACACCCCTTCCCCCCAGATGCAAACACGCATAGTCACTTAAATAAGCGGGCGGTCTGTGCTGGCGCCCCGAGCGTCGTAACTCCGGTGAGTTACCAAGTGTATCAGAGTTCAAGGAACCCGGTGGGGTTGGTGATGGGGTGCGGCCTCGCTCTGAGGGTTGCACTGGCACCGTGTGGTGCTTCTGGCTGGCGATGTCGTGGCCCCGTCTACTGGTGCCGATGGTGGACCCATCGGGCAGTCCCGGTCTACTGCCAGCTCCCCTGGTCCGGGTGGTGGTGGTGTAGAGGCTCTGGCATGGTCAACGATGGGAGCTTGGTGTGGCACCTGAGGGTCGACCTGAGCCCACGATCCGACACTGGCGAAGGTACCCTGTCGCTTCCTTAGCTGGTCCAGGTGTCTTCTTCAGATGCGGCCGTCTTCCAGCTGGACTCGGTACGACCGGGCGCCGGTGATGGCTACTATCACTCCTGGAATCCACAGTGGGTCTCCGGCATAGTTCCTCGCAAATACATGTTCCTGCAAGACAAAATCTCTGACCCCCGTCATTGAAGTGAGAGGGGTGTCAGGGCAATAGTGAGGGTGGAGCCTATCCAACACAGTTCTTAGGCGTCTACCCATTAGAAGTTCAGCAGGGGATTTGTTGGTGACCATGCAAGGGGTCGAGTGTTGACTAAGCAAGAAACGGGAGAGTCTGTGATGCCAATCTTCTTTGCTGAATCTGGCCAACGCTTCTTTTGTGGATCTAATGGCTCGCTCTGCCAGTCCGTTGCTGGCAGGATGGAAGGGAGCCGTGAAGATATGTCGGATACCAAGATTTGTGGCGAAACGGCTAAATTCTGTTGAGGCAAACTGGGGGCCGTTATCCGAAACAATGGTATCTGGTAGCCCGTGTGTTACGAATAGGCGAGTTAGAGCCTTGGTAACTGCTAGCGTGGTGGTCGTGGATAGTTGGGCCACGTCGATCCATTTTGAGTATGAATCAACGACCACCAAGAAGGTTTTGCCATGTATAGGACCCGCTAAGTCAATGTGTAGCCTTGACCAAGGCGCGTTGGCGCTCTCTTTGTGGGGGTGGTGACTGGAGGGGAAGGTCTGGATTCCTGGCAGGGTTGGCATGAGCTTACCCACTTGACGATGTCGTCGTCCAAGCCAGGCCACCAGACGTAGCTCCGTGCCAACGCCTTCATCTGGACGATGCCCGGGTGGCCCTCGTGTAGTGCCTCTAAGACTGGTGTGCGAAGTGAGGCCGGAATAACAACCCGGGTGCCCCACAACAGGCAGCCCTGTATGCTAGACAGTTCCTGTTGACAGGTCTTAAAAGGTGTGAATTCGGCTGCGAGGTTAGAGCCTGGCCACCCCCTCCTCACCCAGTCCAGTACCTGGGCGATGGTTTTGTCCGTCTTGGATTTGGTGGCGATGTCGAGAGCGGTGACAGGAAGGTCGAGCTCGGTGACATCGAAGATGGCGTGGACCGGGGCCAGGTCTTCTGCTGGAGCTGGCAGGGGGCAGCGGCTGAGGGCGTCTGCGTGACTTAACGTTTTTCCTGGGCGGTGGATGAGCTTGTACGAATAAGCCACCAGGAATAAAGTCCACCTCATCATTCTGGGAGACAACACTTGGGGAGTCTGCTTGTCTCCGGAAAGAAGACCCAGGAGAGGCTTGTGGTCCGTGATTAGCTCAAAGTTGTGGCCAAACAGGAATTCATGAAATTTCTTAACCGCGGCCACTGCGGCTAAGGCCTCCTTGTCTATCTGACTATAGTTACGCTCTGTTGCTGAGAGCGTTCTGGAAAAGAAGGCGATCGGTGCCTCAGAGCCGTTGGGTAGTCTATGGCTTAATACGGCGCCAATCCCAAAAGGGGAGGCATCCGCGGCTAGTACCAGTGGAAGGTGTGGGTCAAATTGAATAAGGACTGCGTCAGATGTGAGCAGTGATTTGACTGCGCGAAAAGCGGTGTCTTCCTTGTGTCCCCAGTGCCAAGGTGCTTTTTTATCTAAGAGCCTGTGTAGAGGCTCTGCTACTGATGCTTTGTGAGGTAGAAATGATGCATAAAAGTTCAATAATCCCAAAAAGGCTTGTAGCTCGGCTTTAGTGGTTGGCATGGGTGCCTCATGAATTGCCTTGACCTTGGACTCTAGGGGGTGGATGCCTGAGGCGTCAATTCTATAGCCCAGAAAGTCCACCTGTCTAGTGGCAATGGCACATTTTTCCTTTTTTAATTTGAGGCCATGCTGTCTGAACCTGTCTAACACTGCTCTGACTCTCTGGAAAAGTTGGGGTCTGTCCCTGGCCGAGACCAATATGTCGTCGAAGTAGGGTACTACGCCAGGGAGGCCCTGTAGTATACGCTCCATGAGGGATTGGAAAATGCCCGGGGCAACACTTACGCCAAATTGGAGACGCTTGCACCGAAAGGCACCCCTGTGGGTCACAATGGTCTGCAGTTCGGCTGTTTGGTTGTCAACAGGGAACTGCTGATACGCTTGTGACATGTCCAATTTGGCAAAAATGTTGCCAGGCTCAAAGGTATGCAATAAATGTTGAATGACCGGGACTGGGTACGCGCTAACTTGTAGAAAGCGGTTGATTGTTGTTTTGTAATCTGAACAAATTCTCAGGCTGCCATCCTTTTTAAGGGGTGTGACAATTGGCATCTCCCATTTGGCGAAGTCTGTCGGCTCAATGACCCCTTGCTTTAATAATTTATCGAGCTCTGTGTCCAGTTTAGGCCGAATGGTGAATGGGACTCTACGCGGTTTCAGCCGGACTGGAACCGCTTGGGGGTCAACTGCAAACGAGATGGGGGTACCATTATAACACCCTAACTCATTGCTGAATACGTCTGAGTAGTCAGTAAATAAGGAGTCAGTGTCAGAAGCTGAGACAGCATGGACTCCTGTTAACCCTAGGCCGAGGTAGGGGAACCAATCAAGCCCCAGAAGACTGGGGAGGTTGCCGTTAACTACCACTAGAGGCAGGTGGCCTTTAAAAGCTTTAAAATTAACAAGGAACTTGCCTTTGCTGAGCACTGGAATGTCTTTTCCCTGATAATCCCTCAAGGAGATCTGGCACTTCTGGAGCTGGTTTCTGGATAGCCTGGGCTGGATTTTCTTGAGGGTGCTCCAAGAGATGATTGAGAGCGCTGACCCTGTGTCAACCTCCATACGACAAGGTTTACCTTCTAATAAAATGGAAAGTGTTATTTTACTAATAGAGTGACAGGTGTGGTTAGCATGGTAGCAAGTGTGACAATTTAGTACTTGCCTTTGAGGCCCAGAATGGGAAAAGGAAGGAACCTTTTGTGCTGAGTTGTGCACGGCCTGGCAGACTCTAGCGATGTGGCCTTTTTGTGGCAATGGTTACAGATGGCACCCTTGAATTTGCACGTAGCTCTCGAGTGAGGTCCGCCACAGGATAGGCACAGGATGATGTGTTTGGGTGCGCTGTTGGTTTCTTGCCTGACCCCAGCCTGTGGTTGTTTGGCATGGGTGAGGCGGTGGATGCCTGTTTGATCGTTAGGGTCGTCTTCGTTGACTACCTCTTCAGAATGAACTGTGGCGCAGCTTTGTTTGGGAACGGGACCTTGAATTTCAGTGGCTGACTGGGTTGCCAGCTCTGCTGCCAAGGCTTCCTCAACGGCCTGGGATAAGTTGAGGTCCTTCTTGGCGAGTAGTCGCTTTGGAGGTGAAGGTCTTTGACCCCGCAGACGAGCTGGTCGAGGAGCATGTCATCAAGATAGTTCCCGAACCCGCAGTGGAGGGCTGCAGTCCTCAAGGCGGCCATATATTGGTTGACGGTTTCTTTTTCCGCTTGCTTCCTCATCCGGAAGGTGAAACGCCTCGCGATTTGTGATGGTCTGGGGGAGTAATGATTGGTGAGAATCTCTAGCAATTCTGCCCAGGAAACATTCTTTAACTCACGTGGAGCGACGAGTGCTGTGGCTGTATCAAAAACGATGGCTCCGCAATAACTGAGGAAGAATGACCTTTTTCTGTGCTCCCCAGCATCAGCCAGACCGATAGCGTCGATATAGTGGTTAAAACGATTCTTGTATGACTCCCATTTTTCTTCTTCCCGCTTGAACGGTGGGAAGGCTGGGTTGGAGTTCATGATGAGGACTCCTGCGCGTTATGCTGTTGAGAAATCTCTCTGGGACAACAATGGCACTTGTGCTCTTGTCAGGCTAGTGACTACAGCTCTGGAGAGGCTCCACAGAACCTCTCTGCTCTCTCTCTGGGCTGCATTGTGGCTAGCTGCAACGGCTGTTGGCAGCGTTTGATTTTCGCGCTCCTGGAGAGCGAGGCGGTGATGGCTTACTGCCTCTGATAGCGCTTTGAATTTCGCACCTGCGTGCAGTGTCAGTGACTGGAATAACAGCACTGCACACAGATTCCGGCTTGAAATTCAAATGACAGCCGCTTGAATTTCGCGCTCTTTTGTATTGAGCGGCTGCGGCTCGCAGCGCTTCACTTTCCCCTGTAGCTTGCTAACAAGCAGCTACAGACGCTTATTACTTTCGCTTTTGCTGACCGAGCTCTCCGGCAGCGGCTGCGGCTCAGCGGTTTTAGTGATTTCAGCTGTTGCGATTGCCTCTGGTAGCCATCCCATCCTCGCCGCCAGTGTTGTAGTTGAGCAATGAGAGGCTTGACCAGGGCTTGGATGCAACAAGACTTTATTGTAGCAATACTGAACGTGTTAGCTCTGCCTGGAGCAGGCTCACAGCGATCAGCGGCTGGCCGGACCCTGCAGCTGGCTTTTATAGCCGGCTGTCGAGGGAGGCCAGCCAATGAGGGGCAGCAAACGCCCCCCCAGCATGAACGGACCTGGGTGGGGACTTTGGCAAGTTCCAGGGACATAACACTTTCTTTTTTTCAACTAGTTAAATCTGATGTGTTGTGGGCCAAGACTTTGTATGCCAAAATCTCACAATATTTTTACCTACACTTTTACCTATCAACAACTCTTTCAACTATATAGTACAAACATTTTTTTTTAATTATTGGCACGTGGTAATGCTTTTCTTCTCCAACAGTTTGTTTGACTTGAAATAAACTTCAGCCTCCACTTCTATGAAGCAAGTAAAAAAAGGTAAAGATCAAGGTTTCCCCTGTCTAGCCGTGTGGTGGTAGATTCTAGGTGTAGTGCTCACCTCTGTTTCTTAGCCGAGGGAGCCAGCACTGTCCATATAGAATGCTGTTACCTTTCCACTAAAGTGGGACCTATTTATCTACTTGCATTTGTATGCTTTCAAACTGCAGGTTGGGCATCAGCTGGGCAAGGAGCTCACCCCATCATGCAGCGCTTCAGTCTCAAACTGTCAGCTTTCCAGATGACAAGCTCAGTGTCTTTAACTTATATCTATATATGTTACATATAAACTATAAAGTACAATCTATTAATATTACTATGTGTATAATGCATAGTGAATAGTCATCAGTTTTCTTCTTTTTTGGACCAAACTGTTCAGATCAGCTTCTATTAGTTAACAATTCCAGTAGTGCATTGTTTAACAGGTATGGCCCGAGTATTGGTGGATTTGATGGTGCTTCCATGAGTCAGTTTTGTCATTCTTTGGATGAATTCTTTACTAACCACATTTTTAACTTGTCCCTACTTGATATTATCCAATTATTAATTGCCCAGATAGTTATAGACTTTATCCTGATGGCATCTGATGTCAGATGCCATCAGGATACTGATGAAATACTGAAATACTGAGTCATTCAGTATTTCAATTCCATCACTGTTTGTGATTTTATTCTTGTTTATTTCTTCTATAACACATTTTAATCCAAATGTATTAGATGTTAAATATTATATATTAATTAAATTTATTACAACTATTATTATTTAAATATATGGACCACCTACCTCAATTGGATCCCATCAATCTGTCTTTCCCATCCTCTTTATATTTGAGAAAAATGGATACAGAAAATAGGATTAGAGGAAGAAAACATAGAGGAGAAATAAAGACAGAGAGAGAGAGAGAGATGTTAGACTAGACAACACCATGAATGAACAAATTCTAGTCTAGATTAACTTTTGAGAACAACCAAACTGGCATATTCTTGAGAAAAAATAGAATGTTTCAAACATCTCCAGATAATTTCATTCTGGAATAAGTTTTGCACATAGTAACCTAATATCATTCTTGTACAACAAGATTCTGCACAATCGTTTGGTTGCAGTATCTTTTCATACACAATCTAGGAGCTGAAGAGGCATAAATTGAAATATTAAAAAAACAAATAATAGTAATAGTAATAATAGTAATAATAATAATAGGTTGGTTGTGGTTGTTTTCTTTTTACTGTTTGTCACAAAGAGGAAAAGAGACAAAGACAGTTAGACCGAGAGAGAGAGAGAGAGAGAGATGAATAGGTAATGATTTGAATTAAGAAACCACTCTATTTTTAGCAGTATTACCATGTTAAAAACTGGAACACTTCTAGTTGATATTTTATTTAGAATGTAAGCTCTCTTGATACTGCCTAGATTTGACATTTAACTAATTAAATAAAACGTATTATGCTTTGCTGAATTTTCCTGAAGGATGTTTCAAAGGCTGTTAGTGAGGAATCTTTGCCCACAAAACTAAAATAAAACACAAACCAAAGAAACCTGGGTTAAGCAAATTAATTTTAAAAGGATTTCCAGAGAATTGTAGTGTGCAGCTATCCCTGTGTACTACACAAAGTATGTTCAGAACAAAACATATGCATTTCTCTAAATCAGTTGAGCAATGCAAGATGTCACAAAACATGGCATCAAAGCAGTGTGGCAGATAATTAATCTAGCACAAATCTTTAGGATTGAGTTGTAGATTTCATAAGCCTATTTTTATATACACAATTATTTCACCTCCTTAAGCTTCTAACACACTTGAATTTCAAGATACAGCATAATTTTAATGAAGTGAAATGTGCATGTAGTGATCATTGTACAGTATAACTATTGTGATTGTCTTTTCTCCTCTATTGAAAATGTAAGTCAGCATTCTTTCCAGTTCAGAATTTGTACTGTAAGATACTACTCAAATGATACAGCTATTAAAAAAAACTATATAGCACAGGAAAAAAATCTAATCACTAAATAGGATGTGTGTTTTAAAAGAAGTCTATTCTATATATTATGGAATGTCATTATTATTGTATTTACTTCTGTGTACAATATTAACTTTAAAATGTGCCTGCTATGGAATTACTCTGAAAACATCTAGTGCAGGAAAAATGGAAAATAAAACAGAAAGACAGTAACTATGAAATTCAGAATTTTTTAAGTGGCATGTGATGCTATTGCCATCTTGTGGCTTTTTAGAAATTATTCCTAGAGGTGCCCAATTTCTTTCTTTCAATAATTGATCACTTTTAAGATATTATTTTCTGCCATAATGCATTCTTTTTAAAATGTGAGGTGATCTTATTTTTTTCTAAATAGCTGTTCTCTTCACATATACCCTTACCTGAAATTATATTCTTTCATAAATTTGTAATTCCAACAGCATCAATAATGGCTACTATAACAGATTTGGTTTACAAACATGAATATTTGCCAAAAGAAAGAGAGACAGAGACAGAGGGAGGGAGGGAGACAGATTTAATCTTATCGTTGGATTTCATTAAAGCTTTAGATATTTATACTGAAGTCAAATGAACATAAAAAGTTTCCCGTTGAATTGAAATTGAAAATTAAATTGAATTGAAAATCTATAAGATTATATGGATTTTTTAATGAACCATGTACAATGTATGTTTCTTTTATTTCTAAAGGTGCCGTATCTAAAGGAATTCACATATAAACATTTTAGGAGAACATGTATTCAGCAGTGACATTCCCTAATATTTTTATCACTGTACTTTCCACCTATTATTATTAATTTTTATATTGTTAACATTGAAAAATTTAAACCCAAAGTCCAGGTTCTTTGACACTTAGTACTTTTTAAGCAAACAGTATTTTCTTATTTAATATTACCAAACAGTGTTATATAGGATGCTATTAGACTTTGATATAGACAATGAAGGGTTACAGATAGTACAGGAAATAGATTTTGAGAACAAAATTGAGGAAAATATGTCTTGTTCACTGTGGGGGAGGAAAACTTATTTTTGTCCTCAGCAAAAATACAAGAAATGCAACTTAAAATATTCCATAGATAGTATCACATCATGTGTGTACTTTCCCATATGATAGAAATTTATTTAATTGGAGAAAATATTAAGGTTAAAGCAATGTTCCCTCATTTAAAGTAAGTTGATACCATTAAAAGATTAAATATTTATGAAGCCAACTTTCACAGTTTTTCTTAATATCAGCAAGACAACTTAATGAGAAGTGGGGGGAAGTTCATTAAATCTTGTCCTTTATATCCCCGTATGCTGTGGCACACAGAACACTTTTACTTTCCCATTGAAGTGGAACCTATGTATCTACTTGTATTTGTATGCTTTTGAACTAGGTTGGCAGAAACTGGGCAAGAAGTGGAGCTCAACTCGTCACATGGTGCTTGGGTCTCAAACCTACCAGTCGACAAGCTCCCAGTCTCAATCTTCCAGTCAAAAAGTCCAGCCTACTAGGCCAGCCTGCCCCGTGTGTGTGTGTGTGTGTGTGTGTGTGTGTTTGTGTTGATTTATATTGTGTGGAGAGATGAGTGAGAAAGTGTGAGAAATATACCCCAAATATACCCCAATACCCCAATATAAATCAACACATATAAATACACTGTATAATAGTAAAAATAAAAATTAAATTAAATAAAAATGCTTAATGCTTACAGAGAATTACTATATGATTAATTACATATTTAGGATATTGCAACCAGTGTGAGGACTGGTTATAACTCATTTTTTTCAGTGCCATTGTAATTTCAAACAATCACTAAAACAGATGTTAAACAAATAGTATAAATCAAGGACTATCTGTATTACTCAAATGGGAAATTACCAGGAAATCCCAGGCCTTTAAATTAAGGGAATTGATAAAAAATGATTTTTAAAGGAAAAGGCAAACATCTGTTTATTAGTTGCCAGGAAAACCCTGTCAACTAACACTGTTCTAAGGAACACTTTATAGATATGTCCATGTAATTTACTAGAACTTAAGTTCAAATAAGTGTTACTTCTTCTTTTTAATTATACATATATATTTGAGTGGCGGCATTCAAAAGTAACTGTGACAAAGACAAGAGCATCTTTATTATGTGCATTTACTCAGATATTTAAATTTTCAAAAGAGTGATAGATTACAAGATTTTCTTTTTCTTAGATCCTTTGCAGCTGTTATAGTCTGTTTAATATAGCATTGATTCCAATTTAAATCCAAGTTATAATGTTAGTATTTGCAAATGAGTTCCCAGTCTGTGCAGTTTTTGTTAGTGTAAAGGTAGTTCCAAAAGAAAATTATTATTTGTATCAACAATAACTACAAATTAAAAATAGTAGGAGCTTAAACAACATGTATAAATATCCAATTATGTTCAGCTATTTCAGCCCAGCCTTGTCCAATTGTGAGCTTCCAGATGTACTGAAACATTGATCTCCAGAACAAGATGCTGGCTGAGAATTGTAGGAGCTGCAATCCTGATACATTTGGAGGATGCTGAAAATCATGTCAGCAAGTCAAAATTCCAAAACAATACTGAAACTTGAAAGCAAGAATCAAATAAGAAAACTAAATTCTAATCTCAGGGTTTCTAGTAGTTGTCAGGTCATTTGACATCTCTATTAAGTAAGGACAAGTTGCTGGGGTAAATTACGATACATTTCAGAGGTCTCCTGATATTATGGACAAAGTAGTTTATAAGAAGCTAAGAAAAGAAGCTAAGAAGAGCAAATTCTCTGGAGCATTCTGTCTGCCATTGATAGAAATGCTAGTTACAGATATTCAAGATAGAGCTGACAATGACAAAATAAAGAGTGAGATGGATACTAAAGTTTAGATTTGAGCTTGAATCAAGAGAAATAAGCTATTTTCATCTTGTCTGGGGGAAATAGACTATTGTAAGGTCAAATTTTTAATCAAATCATCAAGAGAGTTTTGGCCATATTAAGCTTGTAAAAAGTGTTTTCTTTGATTTAACTCACTGCTACCTGTAATATATAAATGAAGCTATTACAATTATTTTACTTGTACTTATGTCAATTCTCTTTTTCTTTATAAAACATCTTTGGAATGTTTCTTCATATTCTGAATTATAAATTTTTGCTTTCACTTTGTTTTACCTTCAAATCACTTTTCATTCACTTAATTCATAAACTAGGTATTGGAGAAAAGAGTATCATATACATCACCTGGCCCTCCTGGGAGAAAGTCAAGAAATACATAAGTGAATAGATTGCATGCTGAAATATCTCCACACATATTTGACCCTATTGCTATAAGACAGGTATGTCAAACACAAGGCCCACAGGCCAAATGCAGCCTGCAATGTGGTTGGATCCAGCCTGTGGGGCCATCCTGCAAAATGTAAGGGGCTGGCTCGCATGGCTTTAGCCAGGTCTACCCAATGCAAAGAGGAAACATCGGGCCAGCGTGGCTTTGGCCTGGTCTACCCAATATGAAGAGGAAACATTGGCTAGCATGGTTTTGGCCTGGTCTACCCAGTGCAAAGAGAAACATGCCAGCAGTTTGGGGAATGGTGTCAAGCTGGTCACGCCCACCTGGTTGACAATGCCCAGTGAGTGGCGTCAAACTGGCCATGCCTATCCAGTTAGCTACACCAACCCCATTGACCACACCCACCTGGCCCTCCAAGGTCAACCACAGTCCTGATAGGACCCTCAATGAACACTCCTGCTATAAGAGAAGAAAGAGGACAAGGTATAAGTTCAAAGCTTATGCAGGTTTCTTTATGTAAGGACGGAATAGGTAACACATGATCCATCATTCACTAGCGAAAAGCAATTACCATCAGCTCTACTTAATACCCTCACTAGTAAACAATATGAATTACTGTAATTCACTAACATCTTGAAAATTGCACACTATCTCTACTTGATGTAGAGATCATCGTTTCCTATTATATCTAAATCAGGACATTATGAAGAACATCTTACATTTTATTTACATTGTTCTCCCTCATAAATTTTGCAAAGTGTGTTCAGATTTTAATCACAGTGTGACTGGCATCAAATGAGTAACTACAGAAATGAGCTCTGCTTTCCTTTCTGCCTTGGTAGATTAAGCATTCTAAATCAAGCAAGGATCTTAAAGAAACAGAAGTCCTGAGATACACCTGTTGGATGGGAAACAAACAAGACATTTCATCCACTGTGTCCTTCATGTAAGGTGACTTATATGAGATATGTAAAAAAAGGACTTATTCTGCCTCAGCTTTTGAGATAGATTCAGACCAATACACAATATAGGGGCTGTGCAGCTTTCAAAAATTAGTCAGAAGTGTTTCAAATTTCAAGTGAGCACAGCATCTCTCTGCTACTCATTAAAGCAGCTTATTGCTTTTAGGCTACCACTAGAAACTGAAAAAAGATATAGCTGCTTTAAGAATCACCTTATTAAAGTACTTTTTATAGTACTCACAATTTTTAATATTATATAGGAATTTGAAACTGAAAAGTGGACCTGTATCTGTGGAAATACAGGAGGAGGAGGAGGAGGAGGAGGAGGAGGAGGAGGAGGAGGAGGAGGAGGAGGAGGAAGAAGAAGAAGAAGAAGAAGAAGAAGAAGAAGAAGAAGAAGAAGAAGAAGAAGAAGAAGAAGAAGAAGAAGAAGAAGAAGAAGAAGAAGAAGAAGAAGAAGAAGAAGAAGAAGAAGAAGAAATAATAATAATTTGAAAGTCTCAGGCTTCTTTAATAAACAGTAAAAGTGGTCCACTTATCTGAACCCCTTCTGCTAAATTATTTGGAAAGCCTACATTCAAATTATAATATAGTATCATGCCCAAGAGATGTTCTGTTCAAAAATATTGCCAAGCTGTTTTAAAATCACAATAAAATGTAAGGTTTTCTTTTATTTTCTTTAATGATTGCTTTCTTACATTTAAAGGTAAAAGTATTAGTTCCCTTACTCTCCTAAATCAATAAAACTTCCCCCAGGAATTCACTCTTTTTGTTGTGTTGAATTGCAATATGCCCCCACCCACCCCAAAATAAATCCAACCATACTTCACAATGGTGGGGGATCAGAGGTGGTATTCAGCAGGTTCTGACCACTTCTGGAGAACCGGTAGCAGAAATTTTGAGTAGTTTGGAGAACTGGCAAATCCCACCTCTGACTGGAGATTTTACAGTATCCATCCCCTACCATGCCCACCAAGCCACGTCCATAGAACCGGTAGTAAAAAAAATTGAATCCCACCACTGTGGGGGATGAACAGTATATGTTTATTCTGGCCAACATGGGTCTGGCTTGGAGAAAGACCTGACCTGTACTCCAATTTTCTCCACCAAAAACTTTATGGACTGACTCAAAAATGTGGAAAATATGGTACTAAGCACTGAGGGATGAATCCTAATGAGCCTCCAACCATTGACACAGCTCCTAGTGAAAAGTGATCTCTCCACTATTCAGAGATCTTCAAATTAGGAACATGGAATGTCAGTGGCTTAAATCTGGGAAAGCTGAACATTTATCAATGAATAGGCTCAACATTGATATACTAGGCATCAGTGAAGTTCATTAGACTAACTGTGGTTTCTTCAAATCTGATGGTCATGTATACTATTCTGGGAATTATACCATCAAAAGAAGAGGAATGGGTTTTCGTATGGCACAAAAAAGTGAGCAGAACCATAGAAATTTTTCTAACAGCCAATATAGGATAATTGCAATACATATTAAAGGAAAACCATCATCATGACAATTCTGCAAGTTTACACTCCCACTGCACTCAGCAGTAGAAAACATCAGAGAATTCTATCCTGATATTCAGGAAATTCTAAAACAAACACCAAAGAAAGTTATTGTCTATATTATTGCAGATTTCGATTCAAAAATGGGAGAAATGAAAGAAATAGGCAAGTTTGGCCTTGGTGAATGAAATGAGAACATCTGATTCAAATATGCCATAGACAACAGCATAATGAACATGTGGTTTGAACAACTCAAGCAATAACTTGAACTTCACCAAATGCAGAACATCAAAACCAAATTAACTACATATTATGCCAAAAGAAGTAGAAAAGTTTAACCCTTGCCATGAAACATTCCCTGCTGCAGACTCTGGGTTAGACCATGAACTGTTAGCTGCCAAGGAAAGTTCAAATGCTGTAGTGTCAAACAACAACCCATGATTTAGAAATTTGACTTCAAGAAGATTCCCCCAGCATATGCAGTTGAAGTTAGAACAGATTTGAACTGCTCAACTTCATAGAAAGAAAATCAGATGATCTATGAGAAAAAATAAACACAACCATCACTGAAGTAGTCCAAGAACATATTACATACGAGAAACAACAACATTGGCCAGATGGATATCAGAAGCTACAGTAGAGATTGCAGAAGGCAAAAGAAAACAAAAGCTGTCTGTGACAGGCAAGAAATGCAAAGACTAAATGCAAAGTTCCAGAGAGAGTCAAGAAAAGATTTTAAAAAGTACTGGATTGAGCAATGTATTGGGGGAAGCTGGAGGAAGTAACTATGAGAGATCATACAAGAGAATATTTCATTTATGTGAAAAACTTTCTTATAGCAAGAAAGGCTATCATCAAAAGATGTGATGGGCAGGAATTGCATGACCAACAATGAGAAAAAGTTGATAGGAATATGTAGAACAACTTTACACAGATAAAAAAACAAGGCCAAGTCATAAAAGGAGAAGTTGACCTACCAGAAATGGAACCAGATATCCTGGAGGAGAAGGTACTCTGGGCAGTCAATCAGTTGCCTAACTGCAAAGCCCCAGGAGTTGATGGAATTCCTATAGAATTGCTGAGACCACTACTAACAAAGCAGTGATGGCAAAATATATGGAAGTCTGGTCAATGGCCAAAAGAATGGAAAAGTTTTTTTACAATACCAAAGAAAGATAATATGAAAGACCATTCCAACCACTAAACCAAAGCCTTGATACCACACATGAATGAAATTATCTTGAAGATAATCCAACAATGTTTGAACCGCCAGAGAACTTCCAAATGTACAAGCAGGATTTCAGAAAGGAAGAGGAACATGTGATCATGTTGTCAATCTACATTCAATGATGAAAAAATCGAAAGACATCTACATGTGCTTTATTGATTAGACAAAAGCCTTTGACTATGTTGACCATGACAAACTCTGGAACTTCCTTTAAAAACTGGGAATATCACAACACACATCCAGCTCATTCAGTCATTATACTCTGATTGGGCAGCCACCATATTAATGAAATATAGAGGCACAAAATGGTTCAGGAAAATGTGTTTGGCAAGGTTGCCTCTTGTCTCCTACACTATTTAACAAGTACAGAAACATTTATGAGAAATGCACATTTGGAGGAATCTGCCATTGGGGTTAAAATTGGTGGTAGGAATATCAACAATCTTTGATATGTTGATGCAACATGGCTTGTGGAAAGCAAGGAGGATCTGGAGTGACTAATCTTGAGAATCAAAGATGAAAGTGAAAAATTTGGACTGCACCTCAACATCAAGAAAACAAAGATAATGACAACTGCAGAGAATTACACAGGTTAGCATGCAGATCAACAATGAGACTATCGAAACAGTAAAGAAATTCATCTTCTTAGGCTTTAAAATTGACTGAAATGGTGACAGCAGCCCAAAGGTGTATAGCACTTGGAAAAACTGCAATGTCTGGCATGAATAACATCTGGAAGAATAAACACATCAGCCTCACAACCAAATGCAGATTAGTTAACACAATAATTTTTCTAATTGCTACTTATGGCTGTGAAACCTGGTCTCTGAAGGCAGTGGTGGTGGAAGCAACTATTACACATTCTATGAACTGCAAAAATAACAAACAAAGAAGTCCTGGACCAAAGCTCATCACCAAAAATGTCACTTGAAGCCAAGGTTGTGAAACAGAGGCTGTCATACTTGAATCATGTCATGAGAGCTGATTCATTCAAAAGGTCAATCATGCTGGGAGTGATCAGCAGAAAAAGGAGAAGGGGTCACCCTAATACCTGCTGGCTGGACATTATAAGGCAGGGATTCCCATCCTCCAGGCCACAGACTAGTGTGTGTGTGTGTGTGTGTGTGTGTGTGTATGTGTTTTCTGAAGTTTTCGCGGGTACTTACATGTATGGCATTCAGCTTTGTTCGGGTATTTTCCCACGTCATTGTAGTTGTGCTTTTAAAGTTGTAGCAACGTTTCAGCAGAATCTCATCTGCCATCATCAGGCTTCTGTACCTGAAAGCATAACCTGAAAGACCTGAAAGCATGAATAGAAGAGATGATTCCACCAGACTGTCAATTATTTGGAAGCCTGCACTCACAAACAAAAAAAATCTCCACATCACAAGCCAGGCAAACACCTGGGCACAAACAGATCCCCCCTGAAACCTCCAGCTCAAACACACCCCAACCAGGCACCCAGATGAAACCTAGCTTCCTAATAAATGATAGCCATCCATTTACTTGAAGCCAAGCCACACTAAAAGCCTCCAATACAGGAAACACAATGTTGCCAGCCAATCAAGACAAAAAAAGCCACAAAACAGACAGAAGATATTAGAAACACCAATCAAGCAGAACACAGCAAACTCCAAGACCAATAAACACAGACCAAGACTCCCAACCAATCAGGATGAAGAAAAAACCATTCTGGCACAGCAGTAGGCTAGCCCCAAATTTAAAACTGAAACGGCTGTGAAAGTCTGACTCACAGACGAACACAATACAGAAGCCTGATGATGGCAGATGAGATTCTGCCGAAACTTTGCTACAACTTTAAAAGCACAACTATAATGACGTGGGAAAATACCCGAACAAAGCTGAATACCATACATGTAAGTACTTGCGAAAACTTAAGAAAACGTATCTATCTATCTATCTATCTATCTATCTATCTATCTGCGTGTGCATGTGTGCGTGTGTGTGTGTGTATACTCACACATCATCACAAAATCTCCAGAACCATAAAATCTACAAACTTGAAACATATGTTCCTCTTGGCTTCTAGGTGCTTGCTAACAAAGGATTTTTCGAAATGACCCTCAGAGCATTAGTATTTCCTATATTATTATTAACACACTCTGATGCTAAAGAGTTCTAACCCCCACCTCATCTGAAAAGAAATTTGTTCCATGTTCTGATGCTAAAGAGTTCTACTCCCCCACTCCACCTGAACTGTTTTGAGTTTCCAAACAGCCCTCTGATGCTAAGGAGTTCTACTGTTCCAAATGCAAAACACAAGCAGAGAAGAGGAGTTTCAATTTCAGTTTTACTTTCACAGCAGTAAACAGCTTTACTACAGAACAGTTGAGCTAAGCCACGCCCAGGCTCCTCGCTGTCTCCTTCTTGCTTACACAGCAAATACTGTTTGAGTTTCCAAACACCCTTCAACTCTCTCACACACTGACAGAACGCTAGCCAGATGAATACCAATGGATGTTGATAGGCAGAGGCACAATTTTAATTTCCTCCTCAATTCAGACAAATCTGTTCCTTCTACTGTAATACCACTTAAAGGGGAAAAAGGCAAAAATGTAGAAAAAGATTTACAGATGCGATTAGGAAAACACAAGTAAGGAAAGTTGCATACGAAGCTGAAAACTACATCAAATTCATCCCCAAGTCAGTAGACAGGCAGTAAAAAGTATACATCTTAATAACCCCTACATTAATCAGTCACAAATGAGATCAATGCCTTGGACTAATAAGTATTTGTCTGGTTTTCAATATGAACCTCAGATTCATTATTCCAGGGAAAAGGTAATTGATCTCAGACCTCGGTTACCTTGTACCTGGTGTCATGCTCTAAAGTGGCAGGATGAGAGTCCTGGGATGTGCTGCAGTGGCGGTAAAGTCCAGCTCCCTCCCCTTCAGCCCTACCCTGAACCCTTACACAGCCTTCTCACCCACCAGCATCCAACGGCAAACCACTTTCTTTCTGCTATCCAGAAGTACAATGGATGTTTCCAAATGATGTCGTTTGGAACCAGAGAGGTGAAGAAGGGAAATTTTATGCCAAAATTCAAAGTGCAGGGACAGGTTTGCCATAGGATTGGGAGTATCATGGTGGGGCCTCAGCAGCAGCCTTCATTTCTCCAGATATATTTTGTTGGTGATGATGACAATGAGAGGGACATCCATTGTGGAATCTATATATATATAAAAGCGAAATATCACTAACGCATCATCACAAAATCTCCATAACTGTAAACTTGAAATTTGGCATGTATGTTCCTCTTGGCTTCTAGGTGTTTGCTGACAAAGGATTTTTTGAAATGACCCTGAGAGTATTAGTATTTCCTATATTATTATTAACATGCTCTGATGCTAAGGAGTTCTACTCCCCTTCCTCACCTGAAAAGAAATATCTTCCAACTGCATTTGAGCTAAGCCATGCCCAGGCTCCTTGCTGTCTCCTTCTTGCTCACCCAGCAAATACTGTTTCAGTTTCCAAACACCCCTCTCTCACACACTGACAGGATGCTAGCCAGATGAATACCAATGGATGTTGATAGGCAGAGGCACAATTTTCCCCCTTATTTTCCTCCCCAAAAGAATTGCCCAATCACATAATTTTCTAGCAAAGCACGGGTACTCTGCTAGTATACATATATACTGCACACACACACACAGACACAAACAAATCTACAGTTACAGCAAAAAAAAATGGTTCCACTTTTCTTTGGATAAGTTAGATTTCGGATGAAATTCATAACTAAGCTTTTTAGAGGCTCTATAAAACAAGAGTCCCAAATCCCCTATTTGTGACTGGACCCAGTCTGTGGCCCACTAGGAACCAAGCCGCCTAAGCAAGTGAAGCCCCATCCACACAAGTGCAGGATCCAGACAGCGCATTAAACCACATTCCCCCAAGTCTGTGGAAAAACTGCCCTCTATGGAACCAGACCTTGGCATCCAAGAGGTTGGGGGCCATCACTATAAAACATTTTCTGAAACTTCTTATCTTTCCTATTTATACAGAAAGAATTTAGCTTAGAGTGAATGACAAAGCAGCCAAATATACTTGGGCACATCAGAAAAGATATAAATATATAAAAGTATCCGTTATTTAATAAGGTAATCAATGAAAATCAGTGTGAGTGTTGAAGACAAAGTTCATACATTCAGTTATTATTATTGGATTATGAAGAAATCTCAGAACAACTGGATTAAATTTGAAGGAAAACATTGCTCAGTGTGCATACTTACTTTGTAGATTCAGTTTCTGGCATAGCCATTAAAAACTCAGAAAGGCCTCTAAGATCTAGGACCTATAGAACTACTAACACAGTTTTTGTATTAGACAGCCCAGAGGTCTGACAGGAAACCATATCTAAGTATTAGAAGCTCAAATAAACCACAGCTATCAAGATACAGGCTTAAATGTAGAAATCCTATACTTTGATGAAACAGAACTCAAATTACACAGTCTAAAATTGAGATTGTTTGTAAAGGAGAAAATAAAAAGAGGGATGGGAAAAGAGAAACTATAATTTTAATTTCTGTAAACATATTGGTGGCAAGGGATTTTGGGCACTCAAATACTCATTTGAATCAAGCAAAATTGCATATATAATGACTAAAAACAAAACTGCTACATGCTTTTGATAAAAGGGAATTTTATGTGAATAATCTCTGAAACAACCTTTTTTCAGAAATTAATCATGCACTACTTTTATTCTTCTTTAAAAAAACAACTGAGATAGAAGAAATTAATATGCTACTCGTAGACAGTATATAAACATAACTTGTTCTTATGGTAAAAGTTATTGGATTTCAGATGCATTCCATGCAATTTAATTTCAGTTTAAAGGCTTTTGTTAAAATATATTTCCCAAACCCTGCACTTTCTGTGTATGTTCAAGATTTTTCAGCTGTCATCCCAATGGAGGTTGATGAGACTAACAATGCAATGCAAACATATATGCACCAGTTATTTTCAATCCCTTCTTCCTAAATATTTATGGTTGCCTTTGAACATTCTTTTGAGTGTCTTCTTTGTGCTACTGAGTAGGCCAATCTTTCTCCTAGCCATTATGCAGAGGAATGACAAGGCTACATCAGTTGGAAACAAGGGGACAGGAGCAAAGTGAAATGATACTTTGACTTCTGGAGAAAAGGAGGACTCTGGGGATCCAAGAGATAGGAACTCCAACCTAAAAAAAACACAGGGGTATGGTACTCATCTTGACCTTGTACATTCCTCATAATAAAAATTCCTAGAATGCAACAGACTGGAGAAGGCTATTTCATAAGAAAAAAAATAGCAATTTTGTGGTTTTGTAAAGATTAGCCGATTTAATGTGGCATAAGCTTTTATGCACCAGATGTATAGTAGGCTGAGTTGATAAACACTGCTATCACAGAATAACTGTTACTCTTTAATAAGATGCTATACTTATTGTTTTGTTGTAAAAGACTGACTCAATAACCATTTTGAATTGTTCCTTTTAGGACAAATTCTGATTTGAACTTTTGGAAACTACTATTTCAGATTGCCTGTATTTGTATAGATAGATAGATAGATAGATAGATAGATAGATAGATAGATAGATAGATAGATAGATAGATAGATAGATAGATAGATAGATAGATAGATAGATTTGAAAATTAGTATAGTTATAGCAGTGGTAGAATTCAAAAATTTTTACTACCGGTTCTGTGGGTGTGGCTTGGTGGGTGTGGCAGGAGAAGGATACTGTAAAATCTCCAGTCAGAGGTGGTATTTGCTGGTTCTCCGAACTACCCAAAAATTCCACTACCAGTTCTCCAGAACTGGTCAGAACCTACTGAATACCACCTCTGAGTTATAGAGACTTGTGTAGGACATTATGAAATCAAATCTCATGCGATGTTGAATCTGGATATTACTGGTACTCATCAATAGGAAAACAAAGTTACAGATATAAATTTACAAAAACTGGAATTATGAGTTCAGTAATTTATTATTAATAAAGATAACTAGAAAGATAATTTGCTATAGTGGTTAAAACATCAGGCTAGAAATCAGGAGATTCTGAGTCCCATTTTAATGTCCTATTTCAGTCCACATGCATGACACACACAAGAGTTTTAAGAACTTTCTTGATAGTGCAACTCCTTAAATGTGAATTTTCCAGGTTCCCACTTGCACCCAAGGCAAAGTCCTATTGAGTCTGGCAATGCTCAATCTAGGCAACAATACTGAATTCAAAAGCAAAGGCAGATTAAGAGTCCACAAAGTCCACAATCCAGGTCCAGTCCAAAGCACAAGTTATAAATCCAGAATCCAAAAGCAAGTCCATGTCCAAATGTTAGCACAGCACAATTTTCAAGTAAATTGAAGACATAAAAATGAAGCATGCCAGAGAATTGGCAGTTGTTTCCAACAACTTCCTTCTCCACGTATCCAACTAAATTGGTACTTGCTGATAGAGTTCATGTTTGTTGAGCCTGCCTCTGTTCCGCCCTGTGCATCTGCAGATCAAATAGGAGGTAATTTCTCCTCATCGCTACTGGCCAGCTGCAGCTACACATCTTCTCCACCAAGTACTTCCAGCGGGACCTCTAAGCTATCTGTCTGCAATTGCATCTCTCCTTTTTCTTCTCCAGCTGACCGTTTGTCTGGGTGCCCTCCAGTGATCACTCCACTGTGCCTGGCCTCTCCGCTCCTGGTTTTGAGTCCTCAACAATTTCCCAGCACTCTTCCATACACCCCTCCAAAGTTCCCAGAGTTGGCTCTTTTTCATCATCCAAGTTGGCATCCGGAGAAGCCATCACATTTAGGCACAAAGGTAACTGAATTACTTTGGGCCTGACACACAATATCAGCCCTAGGAAGGATAATTTAATTATAATTATTAGTTATAGATTAGTCATATTTATGAAAAGTTGAGAAACTAAAAAAAAGTTGCTATTTACAAATCGGGGGGTGGGGGGAGTCTTTCATTACTCAACATAAAACTCTATGGATATATTGGGATAAACCTCCAGAATTCCCTCCCAACATGGTGGATAAGTTGTTGAAAACAATATTTACCTGTTTCTTCAGATCCAGCTGTATTAAAGGCATGGCGGTATTTGAAAATATATTCCAAATGAAGGCAAATATATATGTCCCAGGATAATGTTGCAAGATCGAATTTGGATCAGTCACCAGGATTAGAGATTTACTTTTCTGAGCTTTTGGATTCATACTGGAGTTCATTTTCAGGGAACTTTTCTCTACTAGAATATGTGCTTTGGGATATTCTGTGAGTTGTATTTATGTGATGCCTTCCTATTGGCTGATTGGTGTGTTGATGGCTAGTGATTGGTTGTCGTTTCCTTGTGCTGCCAAGCCCTTGGCTCCTAAGTACTTGATAAGTTGGTGGTAAATCAGCACTCCTGTTAACTCACAAGGGGCCTGTTTCCCAGGCTTCAATCATTTCCCTGGTTGTCTTTGTACCTGCTTGGCCAACGATCTTAGTAACTACAAAATTGTGAAATAATAGCTTGGAAGACTAAATCTCTGGTCCCAGTGACCAACCCAGATTTGATCTTCCCATATTCCAAATATTTTTTTTCCAAACAAAGAACCTTAAAAAGATAGAAATACCAGTCAGTTAATTTCCGTTAATTTCCATTTTACCAGGTCACTGTTTTCTTGTCTGAGGTGAAATATACTATACTTCTTTTTAATAAAACAGTTTATTCTACTTTTACACCCAACAATGGTGTAATGTCCATATTTCCATGAAGTGTGCATGGGCTAATTAAAGCCAAAAATTTAAGAAAATTGGAAAAACCGAGATAAGGAAGAATTGGGCATAAATTGGATGGTTTTTTGTACCATATTGTCTTCTTCAATGAAAAATAAATCTCTATAAGCTAAAGTTGATAATAACTTTATAAACTATATGGTATTTCTGCAAGATTTATAAATTTAAGGTAGAAACATGCTTTCACATTTGTAATAGAGGTCATTAAAATCTCCAATTCCAAATTCAATAATTACTTGTATCTGATGCAACCACCATAAACACTGAGATAAATTATTGTACATCACTGAAGCCTATATAGTACCATTTATATTTGTTTCTTCCCAAATTCAATTTCTGCAAGATGTTATATTGTTGATTTTAGATATTTTTGGATAACAGATTTTCTTTGCTGGAGCTTGGATTAAAAAAATAACCATGGTTTGCTGAATATACACAGGTTAAAAGGACTAATGGATGAGAAAGACATATGCAAACTCCATCCCAACATACTAACTTCAACACAGCTACCAGCATTTTATGTATCTAAGATTTAAAAACAATTTGCAAGGATATTCATTTGGATGGATATGTTAGAAGTTTTCTTTTAACTGAAAATCTGAAAAGGCTGAGTTTGCATTTAGACTGCAACTTCTGTGCATATTTGTTTGAACTTGCTTAGAAATCTTTTTCCAAATTCAGGCACCAGATGAGGGGAGTTCTCATGAGGAACCATTTTGTAAGCAGGCTGATGTATACATGTGCAAAGGCCACATTTAATCTTTGTGCTGTTATTTTATCAATCTGAACTGAAAAAGTGACATCCCAAAATGTAAAACATAGAACTTTGGTCCAAAAGACAAATCTGCCACCACAGTAGCAATGCCTCTGATTTGTCTTGCTTTTTAATTGCCTCAGATAATCTCAACTTGTTCACCAAGATAAGATCAATTGTTTAAATATATTTACACTAATATAAAAAAAGAAACCATGATTAGATGACCGAGCAAAGATAGTGCTATTTCCAAATAAGAAAAATTTATATTTTTTAAAAAAGTATATAGATCAGGGGTGTCACTCAAGGCCCATGAGCTAGATTCAGCCTGTGGAGTGCTTAGATCTGGCCCTCAGAACCAACCTAGAAACAGTGAAGGACCTGCCCGCAGTGCCTTGGCCTAGCCCAGGGCTAGAGGAGGCTGTGCTGGAGGAGGCTGCAGCAGCCAAAAATGGAGCGCGGGAGGGCTGTGTGTGGCCCTCCAAGCTCCATTTTCACTGGCAGCATGCTTGACAAGGCCGTGGCAGCCGAAAACGGAGCTCGGGAGAGCCGCACACTGGCCATGTCCACCCCGGCCACGCTCACCCCAGCCATGCCCACCTAGCCCTCCGAGGTCAAACACAACCCTGATGTGGCCCTCAATGAAATCGAGTTTGACACCCCTGATATAGATTATATTATTCTCTTTAGATCAGCCTTCAATGTAGACAAAAGTTATAGACAAATATATGAAAAAAATATGCAAAAAAACCCCAAAAGGGATTTGTCACAACATAATGTAATTTTCTTTTTATTAAAACAGGGTTGAAGAAATTTGATGGCTTTCATTTTAATAATACAATGTTACTATCTAAATGTTCGCTTCCAAAATATTTTTGGCTGGCAATATTGTGACTGTTACTATCATAGAAAATAAACTGGATAGCTAGAGTATTTTGTATTTCTGCTACTTTTGGTGCCTTTCTGTTTTAATATTTTTTGCTTTGAGAAAAAGATAAAAAATCTTAATACTACTAATAGTCAATTTTTAAACAATCTTAAGGGGAGGATAAGGTGATATCATACATTTCAACAACTAAATTCTGGAAGTTAGTATGCTGATGTGTAATGACCACACTTAGTATCATTTGATCTCATGTGGATTTTTCCATTCACTCCAGAGATTTTGATATGAAAATGTTTGCCAGTCCTACTTCAATTTTGAGTTGGTTTCTCACCAACAGCTAAGCTGTTCAAAAAGTACTGGCAGTAGTTTCACTTTCATTTTATCTCTATTCCTTCTGCAGTTTAGTAAAGTTCATCAGAAACGAAAATATGATTTATGATCTAGGATCCAGAAAGACAACAGGTGCTTTCCCAACTTATATGACATTTTAAAGTATATTTTACATGTCTATACAAAATCGTTTTCATTAGTAGGGCATTCTTATGTCACAATTAAATCAATAATTATTTTATTTAAACACAATTTATTGTATCCTTGTTATTTAAAGGACACCAGAGACAGAAGTAGGTTCTTTGTCCCTTGCTTGCTTTGCTGAAATGTGCAAAACAAGTGAGATTTAAAACAAAATTTTCAGCAAATTTGTTGGTAACTGGATCATGCGGTGCTGCCTATTAAATTTTCAATATTTATGTCCTACCTAATTCCAAAGGATTCCAGAAAGGTAACAGCAAAATAAAATATACAAAACAAATACCAAAAATATATTCCCAATGCCATTTTTTTAAGTAATTGAAACTGTTCATCTACAAACTATGATTAGCATTCACAATTGTTCTGGGATACAGGAAAAATGTGCAAAGAGTTATCTCAGTACATCTCTGACTAGGTATTGATACCAAAGCCATTGGGAACTTGGCATTCTGAGTAGACATCCATCACAACTAAAAAAAGTGTACATGAATTATTTTGCTATGTCAAGACAGATTAGTCCCATGGATGAGAGTAGTGCTGTTTGGGGCAACTTTTGGAGACATTGGCAATATAAGTCATTGGGGCCGAAGAGAAAGGAGTCTATTCTTAACTATTAAACAAGAGTACAAGCAAATGCTTTCATATTTAACACTCTGTGATGTCCAACATGCAAGTTATCCAATAATGAGCTCTCAGTTTAGATAGTATGGTAATTCTGTTTCCATATAACTGCCGTAAACCATAGATTCATCATAGCATTGAAAAAACTCCCTAAAAGGCAGGGGGTGGGTGGGGGGGAAGGAGGGAGAGAGAGAGATTTGGTGTTTATGCCAGACATGACACTAATTCTATAGACTTGAGACATTGCTGAGTCTCTCTGGTGTCTATTCAGATAATTTCATTTGAGATGGAAAGACCTCTGTCAAAAAAATCATGTCAAAGGAATTCTCATTTAATTTGGATTTTTTTTTCAAATTGTCTTGTTACCTGTCCACATTTGTAATGATTGTCTGTACTATATTCAAGAAGCTATAAGCAGAATTCCTTTTTGTAGATTGAAATTTGATTATCAGGAAGGATTCCATACAAAAATCCTTTGGGACACTTAATTTCCCAAACCAAACTCAGCACTTCTCTATTTGCTTTTTATTTTGATTTGTTTTGTTTGGGGGTGGTATATAGCTATGAGAGGCCATACTGCAAAACCTATCATCTTTCACAATGTGTGGCATAACTACACCAGCTTCACACAGTGAAACGTTGCAAACAAGTTCTTTGGTAAAGGCAGATTATAATGTGAGTATTTTCTGGGAAGGTTTATTTTGTCTACTGAATTTTATTTTAAAATTCAAAGTTTATTTTGTACTCCCCATTTAAATAAAGGGTGGCTAAATTTGGTACAAATCTATTATAATCCTAAAACCAAAAGATAGATAGAAGATAGATAGAATAGATAAAATATTTTATTGGTGAAGTGTGATTGGACACACAAGGAATTTGTCTTGGTGTAAGTACTTTCAGTATACATAAAAGATACATTCATTAAGAATCAAGAATCGTAACGTACAACACTTAATGATAGTCATAGGGTACAATCAGCAATCAAATCATACTAGGAAAACCATAACTTGGATGCATCCTATGGCCACAGGACATTAATAATTGACTGAATTACTCAATATACTTATTTATCAATGGCTATCACAATATGAAATGCCAGGTTTCAAAATTCGTATTTGTTCCGTTACTTTCAAAGTCCACCAATTTTTACAATGTTGTGTTAAGGTTTTGTAAGTGTGCCTCATTAATTTCCGTGATGACAATGATATCATTTAAATACAACTGGATTATCCAAAATGTCCAGCCAAGACATGTACACGTGCATGTTGTTCAGCTCATAATCATGGGTCAGTGGTAACTTCAAAATCCCCACCAATCCCTAGTTCTGTTCTATTTAGCTGTAAAACCACAGGTGAGCCCATGGACTTTTTGAAGAATTTCCTCAGCTTCTCACCAATCCAGATCAAGTTTTGTCTTTTCATATATAACAGGCGAATCTGGACTTTTACATGGCTTTCTTGTGATGCTTGTTTGCCTTGGATGAATTCGAATGTGCCAGTGCCATCTTTGAATACATACAGATGCTACACTTTCCAGCTTATTGGTGGTAATCTCCATGAGAAGAAGGATGGAATGCTAAACTGTTGATACAATTCCAATTTAGCAGCAGCATGACTTCACCTTGTCATTTCACAGCACATAAGTCCGATACATTGTTGTGGTTATTTTATAGTTAGCTGTATCATTCCAATAGGACCATTTTGTCCAGTATAAGTTTTAATTGTATTTCTTATGGCTATAACTTAAAAAGTTCATTAGCAGAACCAACAATAGCATTGATCTGATTTTGGCATTCCTTTTTACTGTGATCACTATTCTCAGTCCCATTTTATCTTTCTATCTATAGATTTCCAAGTTAGTAATCTATTTCATTTTCATCAATGAGATCGAATACTGCACATTTTTCAAAGCAATGGCTGGGTTGTGTTATATTTAGCAAATTGTTTGCATTTCCCTGAGTGACAGGCTGTCTGGATAGGTTCCACCTGATTACAATTTTCTAAAGATTTCCTCCTTAAATCTGCACCAGATGTCTATATGTAGCATCACAACAATAATGCAGTTTGTTTTGACTTTTTCCTCTTGGTTATTATTGATTTAATCCCACTGGTTTAATATATATTTTGATCAACTCCAGACAGTGAACATACTGCATACAAACAATGAATGAATCTAATAACCCTGTCTCCCATTTTCTCCAAAACAACTCTGTGAGGCAGATTGGTCTGAGAAAAAGAGTGCCTGGCCTAAAGTCACCCAGCCAGCTTTCATGTCTAAAGGAGGCCTAGAACTCACAGTCTTCTGGCTGATAGGCCAACATCTTAACACCAAACTGGCTCTCTATAAACTTTTTTTTTAATTAAAAAATGGATCTCTGGTTGCTTCTATCCTCAAATGTTCTATCTGTCACTCTTTTGTCTTTTGTTTTCTTTTCTTCTAGAATTCTATAGATTAGCAAGTCTTCCAATGCCTCATTAAATCCTTTGCTAAACTTGAAAGATTCAGACATCTTCTTAAGTGCAAATGCAATCTTGCAATGGATTCTCTTTTTTAATGTGTGCTTATGAAGCTTGAAACACTACAGTCAGTAACAGCTTGAGTATCCACATTTCTGCATCACTGCTGCTTGTTCTGGAGAGCTGAACTGCTAGGATTTTTGTGAGGCACTTAAGCGTCTCAATGAGTTGTGTGCTTTGTCTCCCATAACTTTCTGTGAAACAGCTTTTTTTTTCCTCATTTGCCTCAAATAGCAACTCAAGTCTCTCTGTATATAATGTCCAGTCATCTGTGGTACTATGAAATACATCAATCTTTCCAATAAACACCCTCTCCTGCTGGGCTCTTTTTCCTCTTTGTCTTTACTCACTGTCACAACAGCATTATTTTTGTTTGTCTATTTGTTTCTACTCTCCTTTCTCTCTCTCCAGAGATAAGATAAGGCTTGAGAGATTTCTCTTATAGTCCCACTTCATTACCACTTGTGTCTTTTAATACTGACACATACTAAAATCAAGACTAGATGTTTTTTGCTCCTTGACTGCTGAAAAACGTCTAGAGCTAGTCTGTAAGAATGATAACTTATATGACAGTCCCAGGCAGGTGAGTAACAATATATGAACAAAGCAAACTTAATCAGTCCAATAGCTTAACATCATTATTCTTAATTTTAGCTGGGAAAAGTTAGGCATCATCTTAAACATGTCAATGCAATGGTTCACTTGGGCCATTACTGAATGTCACATAGCGCAAAGGCTACATCTATTTATCTTCATAAATTCATTGAACACGACAGAGAAGCAATGTCCATGCTTCTGTCAATACATTGTCAATGCATGGTTAGTAATGCAGAGAAAAATACCGTATATTGTTTCTATCTGATTATTTTATCATAATTTGGCTTTATTTACATTTAAACAATTTAAATTTTCAGTAGAAGACAATGAATGAGTGGGTTTTATTTATTAATATAGAAAACGTTGATAGTAGATTTTCAAAAAGATAGGGACTTCATCGTAATAAAAGGCACTAAGAACAATAATTTATATGGAGGATGGGACAATTTATTTACTTTTTTAAAAGTCCAGCAAAATTTACTAATAATAATTTCTGGGAAGAAAGTGAAAAAAACCCTAGATTGTATTTAATAGTTTAAAATCCCCTGTACTTTTGTTCACCTAGTGATCAGTGAAGAGATTGGCTTGAAAGCATGAAGAAGTTTAACTAAAGTCTCCCCACCTACATGATTTATGTCAAGTATGCATATTGTCAACCTTCTCTTTCTTGCTTAGAGACTGTTACCTACTATGTGCCAAATATAGTCTTTTTAAAAAAAAATTACAGGAAATATGTGTTCAGTTTCCTCCCGTATGTGCATACATTCATTCAAAGAATTAACCCTTCCAATAATTCAGTCCAGCTACAGTTCTACTATGTAGTAACCAAAATTAAAATATTGAGGTTTCTAATTTTTCAAATATAATTGTAAATAATAGACTTAATAATTGTAATATTATAAATCATAATATTAAAATTATAAAAGATACAACATATTAAGCGGGATAGTTAGAACGTAAATAACTGCACAGTAAAGGGCCAAAGTAGATTCAACCAGACTGTGAAATATGGGGTATTATTATTATGATTCGGAGCACAGTCAACCAGATATTCAGACTGGATTTGACATTTTTGCCTACCTATCAAGTCCTTTCCAAAGACTTGAATAAGATGTGGATGTTTGATGGTCTTAAAGATATTGTCACAGGATGTTAGCTGTTCCAAGTAAAGTTGCCTTTTGCAAGTGACTGATGGTGGATCTGTCAATGCCAGTGGTGTTCAAGTGATGTTCCAGTTGTTTTGGAACTGTACTCAAGGCATCTATGAGTATTGGTGCTACCTTTGCTTTTTATTTTTATTTTTATTATTACTATTATTATTATTATTATTATTATTATTATTATTATTATTATTTACTTTATTCATTAAACATGAAACTCAGTCAACTGAACATTCAAAAATGCATCACAAATACCATTGACTGGTGCTATTGATTGATACGGGTTGCTTCCAGCATCCTAGGTATCAACCAAGTATCTTCTTAAGATGTACAATGTTCTGAGTAGTTCAGTTTTTTGCAGTTCCGCTGGTGTTATTGCAGGAAGCTGCAATTTTTGATGTATTTTATAAAAATTCTTGGACATAGTACCAAGTGCAGTACCAACCCAATGACAGTGGTATCACTGTCACATGCTTCATCCACAATCTCATAGTTTTGATGGCCAGGTTGCGATATTTCATGATTTTTTTTTCAGTTCTTTTTCTTTGACTCTGGTGTCTCCTGGTACGGCGATATCAATAAATTGTACGTTTGACAACTGTGCTATCTGGCATGTTGTGTTCCAAAAGATGATCCATCTGTATTCAAAAGTCCCACAAGATCTTCACCTTCTCATTTTCTATAACTTTCTTCCACTTTACGTTACCATGACTTTTCGGATACAGGTAAGTCATATTTTTTACATAATGACCAGTGGATTAATTTAGCAACTTGGTCATGTCTAGCTTTGTAATTAGTTTGTGCAATTTTGCTACATTCAATATTAAATGTGAAACAGTTTCAACTTTGTTGTTGCAAAGTCAGCAGTTTGGATTGTCAGTGGATTTTTGTATCTTTGCTTTCATGGCATTAGTTTGTAGTGCTTGTTCTTGAGCAGCAAGTATTAAACCTTCCATTTCTTTCTTGATGGTTCCCATCTTAAGCTATGTCCATGTCAAGTTGTCATCACATTTTCCTTCAATGTTTTTCAAGTGCTGTCCATGCAAAGCTTTGGTTTTCCATCGATTTAATCTGTCATCCAGCTGTTTTTCCTTATATTCTGCCTTTGTTTCTGTTGTTTTTATAATGTTCCGTTTTCACTAACCACAGCAATTTTTCTGTACTTTGGTTCACATAATCATTCAAACTTCATTTTTCTTCTTTTACAGTTTGATAGATTTGCAATAGCCCTCTGCCCCCTATTTTTCTTGGCAAGTACAACCTGTCAATGTCACTTTGTGGATGTAAAGCATGGTACATATTCAAAAGTTTGCGTGTTTTCTGGTCCAAATTTTCCAGTTCAGCCAAAGTCCAGTTGATTATTCCAGCTGAGTAGCATATCACTGGAACTGCCCATGTATTAATGTCTTTAATTATGTTCCCAGCATCCAGCTTTGATTTTAATATTTTGCGGACCCTCCTGATGTGTTCCTTTTGTGTTGACTCTTTTGACTTTTCCATTCAAGATGTTATCTGCTTCCAATATGCATTATTATTATTAGTATACACAAAAATGACAGTATACACAGCAAAAGAGATAACTATGCTGGGTTTCATATCACAAATCACTAGTCGAACACTTCCCAAGTGTTTAGGACTGCACGATGTATCGGCGGATTATGCGAGCAGATCCCAGTAAGGTGGCCTTCTGCAGCTGACCAATGGTGATCCCGTCAGCACCAATTGTTTTTAAGTGCTTGCCTAGGTCCTTAGACACAGCACCCAGTGTGCCGAGTACCACTGGAACCACCTGCACTGGTTTATGCCAGAGTCTCTGCAGTTCGATTCTCAAGTCCTGATATCAGGTAAGTTTTTCAAGTTGTTTCTCATCAATTCTGCTGTCACCAGGTATGGCAATGTTGACAATCTACACTTTTTTCTTCTCCACAATCATGATATCCAGGGTATTGTGTTCCAAAACTTTGTCAGTCTGTATTCAGAAGTGCCACAGAAGTTCCGAATACAGACTGACAAAGTATTATTATTATTGTTGTTGTTGTTGTTGTTTTATTCATTAAACATGAAGGTCAGTCAACTGAACATTTAAAAATGTACCACAAATATCATTGATCGGCTCTGATGGTTGATACAGATTGCTGCCAGCATCCTAGGTACCAACCAAGTATCTTTTTAAATTGATGATGATGATGATGATGATGATGATGATGATGATGATGACGATGATGTACATTTTACCAAAGTGAGATGTCTATGGAGATTCTCAGTCATCCAGGTCACAGTTATCCTAAAGATGCCTTTTCAAGAGGCAACTAGACTTTCTGGTATTTCTTTGGGGGGAAAAAACAGAAGAAACAAGCAAGTCCAGTTGCCTCTTGAAAAAGTACCTTTGGGACTATCAAAGTGAGAGCCAAAGACAACTTTTGGAGAAACAGGAAAGCATATCCTGAACCACTTTCTCCTGTCTCACAAAGTTCAAATTAACATTGGGAGTTAAATGTCCTTAATAGTAATGAAGTTCAAAGCTACAATCTTAGCAACTGATTTAGCAGAATTGATGATTATATTCCTATACTCAGTTCTTTCTCCAAATTCACATATGTTAATCCTACCTACCAAAGGCTTCTGAGCAAACTCAGCTGCTCTAAAACAAGAGGGCATATATATCAGACTGACTGCCTAATTGTTAACCAGTTACCAATCAATAATAAAGCCAGTTAACTAATCCACAAGAACAAACTGACAATTTTCATAATGAAAGGATGGACAAATTTGGATCTAATAGAGATATAAACTTGACCTAAGATTTTTATGCTAGTATATAAAAGATCTGGAATTAGGGATCAGCAATGAAATGGCCAAATTTGTAAATGACATTAAATTATTCCAAATGATTAAAAAAACTGGAATTGCAGAAGGCTTTTAATAAAAATTCCCAAACTGACTGAATAAGCCTAAAAATGGCAAATAGAAATCAATATAAATAATTGCAAGATGACAAAGTTTTAATATGAATTAGTTTTGAACATGAACTGAAATGAAACTTTGGAGCATGGCAAAGAACTCAATAAAACCATTAGTGAACTCAATAAAAGCATCAGTGTGCAATTATTATAAAGATGAATGCAATTAACAGTTTAAATTAGTTCCCTTGGTCCAGAGGGCACATTTGGAATTGTGAAAACAAGTCTGGATTACTTCAGCAAGCCTTACCATGGAATAACCTTGTTTGTTTACAAAATGACCACCATTACAAAGTTCTCATTTACAGAAGACAAACTAATAAAGCTCCATCAATATTTTAGGAACAACTGTGGTTCTACATATATACACAGATATTCTAGATCAGAGGTGTCCAACTCGCGACAACACATCATCACGCGACATATCGCAATTTTTTCCCCTTCACTAAACTGGGGGGGTGGACATGGCCAGCTCATGATGCATCCAGCCATGAGTTTGACACCTCTGTTCTAGATCAATGATATAGTGGCGCAGAAGTAACTTATCAGGATTAATGCCTAAGCATAATATTTGGAGTATATTTATAATATAGTCACTCAGATTATCAAGTCATAGCAGGGGGTATTTTTTACTGCAGATAAAATCAACAAAACATGGCCTACAACTTACAACAGTTCGTTTACTGACCATTCAAAGTTACAGCGGCACTGAAAAAAAGTGACTTATGACCATTTTTCAGTGACAACCATTCTAACATCCCCATGGTTATGTGATCAAAATTTAGATGTTTGGCAACTGGTTCGTACTTATGACCCACGGTCATGTGATCCCCTTTTGCAACCTTTGACAAGGAAACTCAATGGGGAAGCCAGATTTACTTAACAACCAGGTTACTAACTTACCAATTGCAGTGATTCACTTAACAACTGTGGTTAGAAAAGTTATAAAATAGGGCCAAACTCACTTAACAAATATCTCACTTAACAACATAAATTTTGGGCTCAATCGTAGTCATAAGTCAAGGACTACCTGTACATGATTGGTGTGGGGAGATCATCTGACAAAAGCCAAAATTAAATATCAATGTAATATTGTTTTCTCTGATGTTCAGAAACATCCAAAATAGTCCTTCAGGTCCATTTGCATGCATTATAACTTCAACTTCATTGTCAAATTAAACTTGACACAATTTTTCTGTTCACTTGAGGGCCAGAGGAAAATTTACTATGACTTGACAGGAGTGTTTCACAATGATAAGCTAGACACTGCTCAGTAATAGATTTGGTCCATTCATACAACTGAAAATAGAAAACTTAATCACAAATGCAAATATTTCGTTATTTCATATATTCAAACCATGTTTTCTATAGAAAGTAGAGTGTTTTTTTAACATACATGGAAATTTTATAATGCAACTGAAAAAAACCTGAGCATTAGATTCTAAGAAGAAAAGAAGTAGGGGAACCCCTGCAAAGAGGAGGATGAGTCACCTTCATGACTTATATAAAAGCGTTTGGGATTTTATAGGACTGGCTTTCTTTGCCTATCTTTTGCAGCAAGGATGCAGGGTGCAGAGCCAGACATGAGACCAATTCCAGCAACTTCTGGGCCACTGAGAACTTTGTGTTTCCTTTTTATTTATGATCCTTTTTCTCAAAAGAGACAGAAAAGAACCTACACACAGAGCACTTTTGATTTCCATGAAACGTAAAGAAAGGAAGTCTGTGGCTGCTTTGCTGAACTACTTATGTCTATGTGGAAACAGCTTCCAATAACAGGTAGTTTTCTCATTCTCTTTCTTTCTAAAATAAAACTACAGGAAACAGAGCAGGCATGGGTCTGAAGATACTGACAGGTAAACAAAAGTGAATATTTATTTAAATAATATGAACAGTCAGTTAAAATTATGCTTATGGAACCGTAGGTAGTCTTTGTATGCCATAGGAAGTACAGACAACATTTTCAGGCCAGACTAATTCTGTCAAAATAGAAGACATGTGAGACCCTTAGTAGCTTCATCACTAATGATTTAACATTAGGTCAGATCTACATATATGGCTATTTTACACAGTAGATTTTTTTTTCTTTTGACAAAGTAATTTTACAAGTTGCAATGAATCTTCTACATTGGCAAGGTAGAACTAAAATACTGTCATCAAAATCTTGTTACATTGAAGAATAAGACTTGAATTGTGCAACTCTCTCTTCCACTAATTTTATTGGATTTCGCATTGCGCTCTTTGGGTTGTTTATAAATATGCTATTTAGTCAGCATTCCTCTTTAAAAATGTTTATCTAGAAAATGTACTTATAATTGCACATTTCTTAAAAATATGTATTTTAGTATTAAAAACCTCCATTGGAAATTTTTAACAATTTTAACTCAGGCTTTTGAATTTCTTGTATATAGTTCCAATTAAATTTTTACTGAAGTATCATTTACGAATTTCAGAGAGGGTTTCTCTTTGCTACAACACAAGTCAGATAAGATAGTTCTGTGAAATGTCAAACAAAATTTAATTTTATAGGAAGTTTTAATTTAGGGCTATCCTTCTTTCCCAAATACTTCCAAGAAAGCATATTAGTGGAGTGTGCTAAATATATTATATAAGGTTATGTATGTATTCTTCAGGGGTGTTCAGATTTCTCTGATGGTCCAGTGGCACATGCAGTGAAATCAAGGAATAACACTGCCTTGAGCAGTACCAATTCAGGTAACTCGGGGGAGGGGGGGAATACGTTGTGTTCCTCTATTTAAAAGAGGGAAATTCCCTGCAAATGTACTCTTGTAAGGTTGAAAGATTCATATCTACAACCACATTACTACAGGGTATTACTATTGGCCTTCACATTCTTTCCTTTTGAAAGAAAAATTCAAAGTATGCTTTCATAAAAAAACAATAAATTATTAAAGTCTCCAAATAATGTTTAACAATGAACAAATCAGTTGGATAAGTGACATTTTAAGTTCTCGATGTTTCAATAAAAATTCAAGATTTCTGGTAGGTAAATGATACCCTTCAAATAACCATGTAATATGTGACTTTTATGTGGATAGATCTTATTAACTAAGGCCATATATGTTTTTATCCATGAGCAGAATTGCAACTGGTAACTGTGAGAAGAGATTACTGTAATTTCCACACTGGGACTAAGTAACAGAATCTGAACCTCAACTACCTGACTTAATTAAAGCAATCCCATCCCTTTTGACAGCATTTCATTTTTGAGATCTGGAAGACAACCAAATCATTTGTTTTTTCACAAACCTTTATGAACTAGGATAAGAAATAAGAATAATGCATTCCTGGCTACATTAATCCAGGAAAGCCCAATTACTTATGTATTTGGCTTGCAAGGAAAATTCTTGCAAGGACACCTTGAGGACCATTGATTAAAATATTCAACCAGAGCAGGGTGTCAAACTCACGTTGTCATGTCAGCATCACGTGACCTATCAGGAGTTTTTTTTCCTTTCCTAAACCAGGCATGGACGTGGCCAGTGCGTGATGCATCTGGCCTGCGGGCTGGGAGTTTGACAGCCCTGAATTAAAGATTATACATTGCTGCTCATAAGAGGGGCAATCTGGAATGCTGGTGATCATACTTTACACTTTCCCAGAAGTTTTATTATAGTATAGCATTTGTTTGCAAAAGCCATATAGATCACAATTACTGTTTCTTTTGAGCATTTACTATTGTGTCTTGTGATTATACTTAACTGGTTTAATTTAAAATGAAAAGGAAGGAGTAATTTCCTTTTATCTCTTAAATTAACTTACCACATTTTAACCCAACATCTACTTCCTCTTTGTTTTTTGGTTACTAACTGCAACTACTATGAAAACATAAACTGTTTCATTTACTTCCATCTGCCCCCAAAAGGAAACTTGAAATAAGTTGATGTACTTTAAATTAGGTTTCTCAATTACTGGAGCTGCAATTTATGAACCAAAATTCCAAGTCTCCACAAAATCCCTGCTTTATAGAACCACCCAAAAATGCTTCTCAAGTACAAGTAGTTGGTGCTGAGAAAGAAGGATTATTATGTTTCATTTACATGGTAATCTACAAAACAGCAGGTAATATTACTTTAATAATAAAAAGCTGCGGTGGTGCAGTGGTTAGAATGCAGTACTACAGGTTACTTCTGCTGATCACTGACTGCCAGCAGTTTGGCAGATCAAATCTCACCAGGCTCACAGTTGACTCAGCCTTCCATCCTTCCGAGGTGGGTAAAATGAGGACGCAAATTGTTGGGGGCAATATGTTGACTCTGTAAACCTCTTACAGAGGGCTGTAAAGCACTGCGAAGCAGCATATAAGTCTAAATGCTATTGCTAATAATTCCTGAAATTAAAAATGAGAAATCTAATCTCAAATTTTCATACAACCATAAAATTCATCAAGTGATCTTAAACAACTCACTACCCATAGCTTAGTATACTGCAGAAAGCAAAAGCAGGTCTACATTTCCTGCTTGAGTTATTGTTGACACCTGGTGACTGTTGAGACAAGTTCTTGCAATTTTCTTTCAGAAAGGTTTCAGAAGTGGTTTGTCATTGCCTGCTTTCTGGGGCTGAGAAGGAATGACTGACCCAAGATCACTCAGCTGGCTACCATGACTTGAGGAGTGGGACTAGAACTGTTTAAAGCCAAATGACTTAACTACTACATCAGTCTGGGTCTCCTTCAGATATTTAACACAATTAAAATAATCTTGTTTTTGTTCTCAATTTGCACATGCAATTCTGCTTGAAATACCATTTTACCCAATTTAAATATTTCTAATACATGTATACCAAAGTTGATAACAAAATTGGTAGAATAATTGTTACAGGTAAAGCTGTTTTTCCTATTAACAGAATATATTAATCAATATCAATTTTTAAATGCTACAGTGCTTGATTTCTTGTTTAGTATGTACTCCATTGCCTTAAAATTCATTGTTCCTTTTATATTATAGGTACATTAAAGAGAATTGTCCAGAAGCTTCACTTCTATGGATTACATTAAATCTGCAGGCCATACACTGTTAATGCTAATTGTGATAGGTGTTTTATTCTGATCAACTCCTACATGTTAGCATTAATAGAGTGTGGTGCTATTTTCCAGAAGTAATATGGAATATACTGCTGCTGTTTGCAAGAAAGCAAAGAAAATAAAAAAATACAGGAAACGGTTTCATTTGCCAGTTTGCTAGCATGCATTTTTTTTTCTTCCAACAAAAAATAAACCACTTTATCAATACATCTTTATGAAGACAACTGACAAGCACAGGTGATACGCTAAAACTTTTTCTGTCATATCAAAACCCATCCATGTTGATACCAGCAAGCTACAACAAATAAAATTATGCATAATACGTTAGTAAATAAATTTTCTGAAGCCAAAAGAAACATCAGGTTAAAATGTTCCACTTCACAGACTACACTTGGGCATGTACCACCATTGAATGTAATCATGAGGGTACTGTAGCTCATACAAAAAGTTTCTGAAGTTCAAAGTTGAAATTTCAATCTACTAGTAAGAGCTTCTGATCACATTCCTATCATTTCTATCCATAGCCACACTGGCTACAGCTGATATAATTTGCAGTTAAAAATATAGGGAAACTATTGATAATTCACAACTCCAATTCTTAAATAAATCTGAAAAATAAACATGTTATGTTCTTAGTTGTAAAGCACATTAAATGCATTTTATTTTATTAAAGCAGGATAGCTTAAGTTTCCTTTTAAAAAGAGACACATTTCAAAATTTCCATACTCCCACCTATTCTTTGACATAGAACCACTTTTTCTCTTTTCATGTTTCAATGTTTCCAGAAACTTTACTTAAAATTACAAGTCACTTCCCACGGTCTGAGTTTCAGAAGCATAAAAGTTCTGCTATTTCAAGAAGACAATTAAAAAATGAGCACTTCAGATAGTGGATCAGAGTTCGTAGAGATTCAATAAAAATGTTTCAAATGCAACTTTCATAAGGATATATTATTTGCTCATTCACTAACATGCTTTTGCCTACATAAACTTATTACCTGCAAGCGATGCAATGTGTTAGAGACGTGTCGGGTTAAGTTGTTAGAAACTATGACTGTTATTAATTCTTGAAAGCAATGGACATTTAATTTGTCTCCAAGATATTTCCAAGGATTAAGGATTAATACTAATAATTGAACAAGGGGACCAAGGTAATACAGACTGCATTATGATCTCTTTTCAAATAATTCACACAAAAAAAGAGCAAATATTAACACACTCAAAAGAAGGTAAAGGCCAGGCCTATAGATTTCAGGCTGATGAATTACAGGATTGCAAATTACAAATTCCTTTTTGATAGCCTCATTAAATCCTTAATTGGTTTTTCTCTCTTAGTTATATTTACCATTATTTGTTGTGGCTTGCCGGCAGCCTGTGCAGACGGCAGTGGAATCGGACAGTGGGGGAGAAAGGGGATCAGTCCAGGAGTCTGGAGAGGACTTGGACAAGGGTCCTGCACCCGATGCTGCCTCCAGAGGTGCTGCCACCGGAGCCTTAGGAGTCTGGCAGTAGCGAGGCAGAGGATCCAGGGAGCCTATTCCCAGTGCGCATGTATGCAGAGCTGCTAGAAGGCGAGAGCAGCTGAAACAAAAAGGGCAACTTGGGAGTAAGGCTGGGAGGTGATTGCACCTCCCATAAGGTATAAAGGACAGGCAAAAATGATGAAACCCTTACAGGAAGCAAAGTTGTTCGTTCGGTTCAGATTCATTCTTGAAGCTCTTTGTACTTCAGTTGGTTTTTGTTCTAGTTTATTTGACACTTCTGTTATTAGCAGCACTTCCCAGGAAAGGTGGGTGCTTATCTTGAGAACTGTTTGAGATTCATTACTGGCTGGGAATGAAAATAATTCCCAGCATTGCAATAAACCAAGACTTGTTTTTAAAATAAGTGTGTGCATAATTATGGTCTTGGAAGCCTTGGTCAGAACAGTATTTTTAAAAAATGTCACTAGTAGATGGAAATTTCAACTTTGAATTTCAGAAATTTTCTGCACAAGGTACAATGCCCTCATGTTTACATTCAGTAATGGTACATACCCGAATTAAAATAAGCTTTTAAAATATCATGTTGGTACAAAGTATGCCCATTGTAGCTATACTGAAACAGTAGCAGCATTTACTAATATACAAACGTCAATTTGAGCACTACAATCTAAATACAAAGATCTGATCATGCAACTTGGTAGAGTTGCACTACTATCAAACTTAAAATTAACTACTTTTTCCAACTTCATTCCTTCCAAATATTTGTATTGCAACCCCTGGAATTCAGAATCAGAATCAGAATCTTGCAGCTTGAAATGTTTGGAAATGGACAGTTCAGCACATCTGAGAACAGTAGAGACTAAGGAAGTCTGGTCACTGGTGCTGTATAAAGCTTTGGTTTTTAATTAGAGGATGGTTGAGTAAAATAATCGCATCAAAGCACATTCATGAATCAATGCAGGGAACCACTTTAAAGCAGCAAACCAAACTAAATGACAGTGAAGCACTTTGTTAGCCTTGTAAAACACTCCAGATTTTAAAAGGTCACTTTGCTCCTTCTGAACTTCTGTACACAATGTTGACATTTTCTTTCCACGAATGGAAATATCAGAGATAGCGGTGTAGAGTGATGAACTCTCTGACACAGGCTTCAGAGCTAGTCTAAATTCTACCAAATTTTTAACCTCTTATTACCAGAGCTCTTTTGAACTGGCAAGGACTTCATTCCCCGTTAGCTCTGGGCTTCTTTAATGTGGTCAGTTTCAAAACTGAACTTTGTTCTCTCTCATGCTGATACATTAGACTTTGATACAAGTTCTGCCAACACAACTGATTCAACTCAATTCTTAGCATTCTTTTAAAAAAAAATTTTTTATTGATTTTTAAAGACAAACATAAACAAACAAAACACAAAACATAAAAACATAAAACATCTTTCTTGAAAGCAGCCTGATCCCGGATCATATCTCTTAGTGCAGACACAAATTCAAATTCATGCTCATTTTTATATTCCATTCCATATCTTATTACCACTCTCCATTTTGTATATAACTTCACCCCTCTTTTAACTTTCTTAATTTTATTTTATTTATTTCATCTCAATTTAGATCATCATACTTATATTCTTCGTCTGTCCTATTTCAGCTGTCTATTATCTTTTCTCATTGAACAAATTTTTTCCTGTAGTCACTGATTGGAGTATGACGCCTTTATATCTTTCCCCTAAAAATTATAACATTTAATATAATACATAACTTCCATTCGGATTCTGCTTGGTATATTCTAAAACTACACAATGTATTTTTTAAAAAGGAAAAGATTACAAATATATAACATAAATAAAACAACAATCCATACCAAATCAATTCTATCATTAATATTGATATTCATTTAAATCTTAAACATTTTACACATTGCTTTTCAAGTAAGTATTTCCCTCCCACTTCACTTATGTTTTATAAAACGTTGAGTAGTCAAAATGTTCCCATTCCTTCCTAATTCAATTCTCTCATTTATTTCATTTCATTTATTTTATTCACAAAAGTTTCACTAAATTACACTATTTTATTTCACTTTTTAATATGTTGTTTCAAATTTTCTAACATTATTTCTATTGCAAATATAACAATACAATCTTATGTACCTTTACAGAATCCTTCAGTTAAATTTTCACCCATTATCTCTGAATAAATCCTGTTTCTTTACATCTTGCTCCAAGCCTTCGTAACTTCTCTTCCCTTGCTTCTTCCCTTTCTTCTCTGCCCTTTTTAACCCCCTGTCTCTCCTCCTCCATTTCCCTCTTCTGAATTCCCCTTTTCTGTTGCTTTCCAACATTATATCCCCTTTTCATATTATTTTCCCCCTTTTTGGCTGTTTTTTTAGGTCTTAAATTCTCCATTCTCTTTCCCTCTTTTCCCTTTTTTTCCCCAGATAGAATTACTTGTTCATTAAAAATGGCTTCTTCTTTGTCCCAGTCTTGTTGTGCAGACTTTTCTTGCTGTTTCTAGTAAACACCAATCGCCATTTCTAAGAATTTAAAAATGGAACCAGAGGAATCCTTCCCTTCTTGTTCCTGTTCTTTAAGTTTTTTAAATTCAA
Organism: Pseudonaja textilis; assembly: GCF_049901715.1. Lineage (NCBI taxonomy): Eukaryota > Metazoa > Chordata > Lepidosauria > Squamata > Elapidae > Pseudonaja > Pseudonaja textilis. Next base: position 48,006,899 of record NC_141996.1, read on the forward strand.
TTTTCAGTTCATCCAGTTCATTCCGTTCATCCAAAAGTGATGCCATTATGGAGTTTTGTTTTTTTCTTTTTTAAACAACCACCCAATTGTTTTCAGTAATTCAAATGTGATTTCCAAAAGTTCCAAAGTCACCAAACAATCCAAATACACAAAACTGTTTCTTTTAACACTTTCTTCTTTTTTCACTTTCCCTTCTTGGGGTTACTATTTAGTTGCAAAATTCCAGTTAAAATGTATCCTTTAGAAGTCTTGTTAAGATTTAACTTTTAAATTCTTTTGAGTTTCAAGCAGTCTCCTCCTTTGAAGTCCTGCCCTTATTCTTTTCCTCTCCCTTCCCACTTATAGCAAAAAAAAAAAAAAAGGACTTTTAAGCATTAGAAATCTTTATTGTCCCTTTGGCATTTAATTATATTTCCAGTTTAATTACCTGTTGGTACCAAAGCGGATTTTTCCGATTTCTTTATTCAGATCTTCTCATTGTCAGCGTGAGGGAGGAGAGTGAAGAAAAAAAAAAACTTTCCCTTTTCACTTTCGTTTGCTGCTTCCAGCTCTTCTTTGGGAGCGATGTATCTTGCAAAATTTAAATTCCAGGGTATCTTAGTTATTACTTTTTGTCCTGGTCAGCCAAAAACTTTCACTTCTTAACTTCCCCCTGCACTTTCTTTTCCGGCTGAGTGCTTCTTTGAGGCGGCCATTTCTGACCGCCACTCTACTGCCTTCGGGAAAGGGAGTTTAGCCAGCTGAGGAGGAGAGGCGCGGCTCCCCTCAAACCCTGCTGGGTCTCCCCTATCTTCACCACCTCTACGGGGTGGCTTAGCCCCGAAGCCGGCTGGCTCGGGGCACTCCAGCGGCGAGCGCAGGCAGAAACCGCGCACGATCGTGGATTCCTGCCTGCCACCGAAGCGCTGCAAACCGGAACTGCCAATTCTTAGCATTCTGAATATGGATTCAAGCCTGGCCAGTCAGATTATGTATTATTGGCTGAAAGCTAATGCTTACATTCAGTGTCATTTGGACAAATTTAATTTTTTGTAAGAATTAAAAAGGGACCATGGTAATACAAACATCCAAATATTTATTGTTTTTTTTAAAAATAAAGGTTATAATCTTATTAAATTTTTTTCTGTGCTAGCCTCTTTCTTTCTCAAATGGCTACCTCTATAAAATTGTATCTCTCTGACTTAGCCTATATCTATTGCCTCTGCTAACTGTTGCCAAAGACACAAGAGACCCTCAATAGGGAGGAAAGGGTTCTTCTCAGAAAGGAGAAAGAAAGTCATCCTGATATATCTATTTTCCTATCACTCTGCAAATCCAGAGAATCAGAAAAGCATTTTTAGTGCTCTGGGCCAGGCTTCGCACTCAGAAAACAAGCATTTGTCATAAAATATTTTCCGAATGTCTTTATTTTAAAACTGGAGTAGGTTACTTGCTGCATTGGTTCAGTAAACACAAGTCTCCCTTTGCCTTCAAAGAGGGTCAAGAATATTATTTCAAAAATATTTTGTAACATCCAGTTGAAGCATGACAGGGTTAAAAAGTCTACTGAAGCTACTGTTTTCATCTCATTCCATAATAAACATCTGTGGGTATTTCAGTGCTTTGCTCTTCTAGCCCCATGGACTTTTTTTTTCTAATCTGAATCCCAATTGTTTAAGTAGTTCAAATCAATTTGGCTCCAAATATCAAACTGCAACACCAATTCAACCATACCCTTTGAATCTTCCATTCAAGCTGAACTGGATGATGTGTGCAGGCTTATTGCTCATATTCATTCTGTGGATTGTAGAGGTATTAAAGCTGAGAGGAAAATCCAGCATCTGCCAGGATCAGTATCTGATCTCTCAATTTGCAACAGGCTTTGAATACTTGCAAATACTGTAAAACACCCATAGATATGCAATCTTTTTTTATTGCCTTTACATCTAAATTCTAATCTGGTAGAGCAAGGGTGATGTTTTATGAACCTCTGAAAACCTTCTCTCAAAGAATTTTTCAAGGAATTGATCTGAATAATGAATTGTACTTTAAAACAATCTCAATTTAATTCATTCAGTATTTCCACGCATACAGATTAGAATGAGTCAGGCAAGTTCAACGTTTGTAATTTCATTTCCATCATTTGTTTCTTTTGGTCTTCCTTCACTGATCTGTAAAACATAATAAATTCTTGAGGTAAAATATGAACTTTAATATACCTTTTGCCAAATCCCCAAAACCATTCCAATTCCTCCCCCTTATTCACTGTTCATACTGATCACCCTACATGTTGGCAGCCACACTTTGATTTTCTTAATAAGAACTGCAATGGGTAAAGTGCAAAATCTGGGCAGAAATGGTAACACTGTGTCTCCTGAGAAAAATATAATTCATTTGTCATTAACTTTTGCTTCATAAAAAATACTACTGAAAAAACATACAAGAAATGTGATTTGGTTTAATATTCAGACTAGCTAGGAAAGAAAGAGGATAGAGACACTTTAGAATTATGCTTACCAGTAGATATTCTAACAGATGTACTAATATACTGGGTAATACTGAACATTTAGAAAATATATTAATATAAATATGAAAGTAGCACTGAAATTTGAAATCTTAGTTTTTGGGCAATAGTTTACATTAACTGATAACATTAGATTGACAATGCCATAAATCTTAAACCCAATTCCTACTGCTACTTTTATAGAATCAAATCAAAAATCAATTTTGCAATTGAGTACTCGCCTTATTCTATCCATAGGGAAAATAAAGCTTCAAGACTCCTAGCAGTCTTCAAATCATTTATGTGCAGCCCTTAGAGCTGCCTTTGGCCACAATCATCAAAGAAAAGCATTACTTTTTTTTGGCCATCCAGTGATGAAAATCCCATGTATACTGTAATTTACATTATGATAAAAATAGACACTCCCACACATCCCAAACGCAGTGGCAGATGGGTAAGAATGTCATGCCCCAGTTGGAATCTGATTCCAAGGGAGAAGTGGAACAACTGACAGGGAGTGGGAATGTAGCTCCGGTGGCTGTGGAGGAAACTGGGGAAGGGCACAGGCCAGCTGGGCATTCAGAGGAAGACCCAGCCCCCCCCCTTCTTCATCCTAGGCACGCAGGAACGGATAAGGGAGCAACGTGGTTTATGGGGGAGGAAAGGGCCCTGATCCCCTTCATGGACTGCAGCTGGAAAGACTGTTTAAAAGGGCATGTCAAAGTTGCTGAAAGCAAAGCGTGCATTATCTTTGTTGAGGCTTATATGGGTTTTGGCATCCTCCCAAATGGGTGCTGCATTATCTTTTGGAAGTCTGCAATTTATTATCCTGGCCTGTCATGTTAATTACATCAGTGTGGTTTGTGTTGGTTTTTTAATTTCTAATTATCTTCACTTTGGGTAAAGCCGTGGATAAATGGACATTGGGGGCCAAGTTGGAGGCATTAAAGGGAATTTATCTACTTTGGTGACTTTGTTATTTTTGTGCCATGCCCCGGGTCATCACAAAGAATAAATCTCTGCTTTTTAAAAACAGGAAAATTTCAACAATAATTTTCATGGATATTTGCAATACACGTGCAGTGTGTATGCAGTCTAAAAAGTGGATCAATATAACATACAAATAATAACAGAATGGTACTATTGTTATTCCTTCCAGGCCCAGGAACATAAAAGTAGTTTTATCCCTTACATATTATGAAGATCCTATGAAAAGTTATTCTTCACACATTGGTATATACTGTAAGTAGTCCTATGACCATTAGGTTCACAAATATTTGAAGTTACAATGGTACTGAAAAAAGTAACTTACAATTGGCCCTCACATTTACATCTGTCACAGCATCCCCATGGTCAAGTGATCACCATTTGCAATTATCCCAGGGCACTTCCAACAAACATAAGCTGATGAGGGAAACCAGATTTGCTTAATGAGCATGACAAAAATGTCATAAAATTGGACACCACTTAATGACCACATTACTTAGCAATGGATGTTCCTGTCACAACTGTGGTCGCAAAACCAGGATTACCTATAAAAAATCTACAGCAGGAATATCCAACCTTGGCAACTTTACAACATGAACTGACTGAGGAATTCTGGGAGTTGAAGTCCACAAGTCATAAAGTTGCCCAAGGTTGGAGAACCCTGCTCTAGAGTATGAGAGCAAAACAAACTGATTATAATTTTTAATCCATTTTTTCTCAAATATTGATATGTTATATTGCATTTTATTATAGGATTGTGTTTCTTCATAGCTTTCAGAAAAATAAGTAATGCAAATTTAATGATTATTCCTTGAGGTTTAACTTACTAAATTTTGTGATCTTTTCCGCAATCTGTGCCATATAGTATGATAAAGCTGTAATGAAACAGAATCAGTCAATACATAAGTTTAATAAATCAGTATTACTACTTTGCAATTAAAATATGTTTCCATGTTGTGTATTATGGGCAAAATCTCATGAGAGGATCAAATAACCACATTTCATAATTTTCAGCTTTCTTATATAAAACCTCTCAAGATTTAAAGAGGGAAAATCCAATTGTATTTCTTAAGAATAAACATTAAATTCAATTATTCTGAGCACCAGGTGTGTGTGTGTGTGTGTGTGTGTGTGTGTGTGTGTGTATGTGTGTTTGATTAAAATTTAATGTTTCTCTGGAAAACATTTGTTTTCCTAAATATATCAAGCAGATGAAGCCTTTTGGGGTGAAAGTGATGTTACATTTTGTAAGTATACAGTACTGTAATTTGAAAAGTTTGGCTGAGTCTTTTCCACTAAACTCTAAGATGCTGGCTTTGTACTTAAAGTACAAAGTTATTTAAACTAAAAAGGAACAAGAGATGATATCCAATTTCCCACCATTTTTCTTTAATTCTCTTTATGGATTCTAAACTGTGGAGCAAGAACTGTTTAATGATTACCTTTCCTTATAATTCTTATATTAATTGTTGCCGATGGTTGTGCAGTATAAACCCCACAAGTAGCCTTCTCCTTTTTTGTTGGCCCTTAAACGCTTCAGTGTTGCACTGCCAAATTGTAAGTATATTATTTTTCATTCTTTTCAAAGAAATGACAAAAACTTTGCTAATTTTCCAAAACATTTAATACACTTTTAAAACTTTTTTTTATAAAGACCTCAAAATCCCCCGGGAGTTTTAAAAAAGGCAAAAGATTTTCTCCTGCCTCATGAGAAATATCAGTAAATTTAGGATGAAAAAAATGAAGGCTATTTACTGCATACCATCCTAAATCTATATTATCTTTCTTATCCTAAACAAAAATACCAGTAAATAAATTGCTAACCTTTAAATGATGAGGTACAGAGATACCTTGGAATCTTCTTCTTAATTCAGACTGGCTGCTTTGAAGATTATGGGCTGCTGTCACTTCATATTGATCACACAAGCTAGTTCTTGAAATATGAGGTCCTTCACTAATGTCTACAAAATCACCAAATCTGGTTGAAAACGAAACACAGAAAGCTTAATCACCCCCCAAATGTGTTAGTAATAGCTCGAAAACTGTTATCTATCTGTTATCTATCCAGTGGGGTGGTGATAAGCTCCTATTCACTGTATGTGTTGAAATGAAACTGAATAGATAATTGGAAGATGGATTAAATTTCTTAAGTGTGCCCTATTTGAATTTTTGCACAAATATGGCTTGGAAACATGGACTAAATTTCTGTTCTGACAAAACTCAAAGCTTCTGAAATGACTGCCTTTAAGGACCTATAATGAATTTCTCTCTGGCTGAAAACATAATGCAACATTAAACCTGTAACTTTTTATTTTTGCTACGTATTTTGCCATTTAGAAGTGCTAAAATAAAGTATTTTAATGACAGTTAATCAAAGTTTCTAAAGTATATTTTAGCTTTCAGGTGGTAGTAGACTTGTCGACTGAGATAACAGGCCAAACCCTACATTGAATTGCACGTGCCAATATAAGTAATATAGTAAAACATAGATAAATGGAATAAAAATATATTAAATGGAACATCAGCATTTAGATGCACACGTGAATTAAGATCTCCTTCACACTATATAATTTTCAAGTGGAGTCATCCAGTTCAAAGGATTGAGGCCTTATTTATCCCTTGTAAATATTTACCCTAATCACAAAAAATAATTCCACGAGTTCTGAAAGTGAATTTTCACTATAATTTCAATGAAAGATAAATTGCTGATAAATCATATATCCTGATGAGTCAGAAATGACTGGTCCTTTGACATTAACTTTAAAGGAAGAGAGAGAGTGCAAAGATATAACTTTCTTCTCACTGAAGTGTTAAAACATTGCTCAGATCCTTACCTTCTCATTTATTCTCCCCATTTCTGGTTCAATGTAAAGATCATAAAGATAAAGATTTCTAGCTATTTAAAAAAAGGCTGGCTTGGGCTTTGCTCACCTGTGCACTGTAACTACTCCTTTGGAATTTTGAGAAGCTCGTTCTTCAACCATATCCTGTTTGAACCTAAAACAAAAGAAACAGGTCCATAACTAAACTCCCTATTGTATGTAATGTAAAATAACAGTAAATTTAAGTAGAAGAGTATACACATTCCATTTCTTTTTTAAAAAATCATACGTCATTTTTCCTTCCTACATGCCAGTTCTAGTAACAGTGAGTTAAGGAATATTTTTTCTTTCTTTTCAAAAACTGAGAAAAATTCTTCCCTTTATACCCACCACTAGGCCTTTATTAACTATTGCCAGCATCGCTTCTAGTAGAGCTTTTCCTAAAACTTCAAAACCCTATTCTTATGTGGTTAATGTTGATGCATTTAAACCCACAGAAAACATATTCCATTTTATTCATTCTTGTTATTACTCTTCAAAGGGAAATGATGTGCATTATCTATTACAAAATAAAGAATATACAACATATGTTAAGCACAGCTGCAATATATGGCTATTTGTTTTAATAGGAGTTACACATTGTTCAGCTGAATTCCTTTTCATTATTAGTAGTATACTAATAAACATGAAAACCAAAAGTAAATTAATAAGGACCTGTTTATTTTTTTAATCACAAATTATAGATTTCGGGGTGAAGCACTGATTTCAGATTATATACATGAGTAGAGACAGACATCTTTTCTGAATGACATTTTAATTCTGACATATAGATTGTTAATACTAACTTGTTATACTCAAATATTTCAAGCGCCACTTTAGCATCGACATCCAGCACTTCAAATGGCAAATCTTTCTGAATTAATCTGAAAGCATCTTTTGAAAGAGAACGGAGACTTTCCTTCAAAAATAAAGGAAAAATACTAAGATTATATAGACAGACATGATAAACAAGAAGGTTCAAATAATGTAAGTATTTTAAATTCTTCGTTTATTATTTAATGATTATTCTGGAGATTTTTCAAACTAGCTATTTAAGTTAGCTCTGTCTCTGCAAGAATATAATAAGCATAAAGGGAACATGTTTCATATTTACTACTGTGTTTCTCCAACAATACAGCCTCCACCAATAGGAACGCCCAGCATGATTTCTAGGCATGAGGTGAAATTAAGCCCCACCCCCAAAATTTAGGCCTATTTAAACCATGCGTTTCCCCGCCATTTCTCACATCGTTAGAACTACAAGAGGTGAAGAGAAATGGGGGGAAGGGCGGGGGGGGGGAGAAAACTTGCTTTTAGGAGTGCCCTGCAGGTAGCCTAGGCTAGAATACCCCGACCTACTACTGATAGAACATCAGCCGATAGAAGCTCCCTGAAGGCAGAGTCGCTGTTTCGATCGACTGGTAGAAGCGGTCAGCCACTTCGATCGACCAGCCGCTTCGATCGACCGGTCGAAGCGGCCTCGGGGCGAGCGCCCACGCACACTTCCCTCACCGCAAGGCCGCTTCTATCGGCTGACAAAAGCTCCCCGAAGGCAGAGTCCCCAGCTGCTTTGGGGCGAGGCGTGGCTGCCCGCGTCCCCTCACCATTAGGCAGTGTCTTTGGGGCAAATGAAGCTCCCCAAGGGCAGTCACCAGCCACTTCGATCGGCCGGTAGAAGCGGCCTCAGGGCGAGTGCCCATGCACACTCCCCTTGCCACGAGGCCGCTTCTACCGGCCGATTGCAGTGGCTGGTGACTGCCCTTGGGGAGCTTCCATCGTCCAAAAGACACTGCCTAATGGCATGGGGACGTGGGCAGCCAAGCCTCACCCCCAAGCAGCTGGGGACTCTGCCTTTGGGGAGCTTTCATCAGCTGATAGAAACGGCCTCGTGGAGAGGTATGTGCACATGGGCCGCTCTAGGTAGGGGAGGAAATTAAGTCGCCCCCGAAAAGACGGACTAGCCGTTTTTTCGGGGGTCAAAAAAAAAAAATAAGGCCCGGCCTTATTTTGTGAGAAACACGGTATTTCTCCTTTCAACTAAGCTTTAAAAAAAACTCAGTATTCTCCATTCTGCCCAGTAGTCTGGAAAATTATTTGGCTCAATCAATATTAACATATCCACATAGTGTTCCTTTTATTTCATCCCTAATGCAATACAGAAGGAAGTTTATGAATTAACAATTTTAGCAATTATAGCTTTACTATAAGAAATATTTGAGGAATAAAAGGGCAAGCTTGTGGCGCTATCCAAATCCAATTTATATATTTTAATACACTATTCTTTTTCAAAAGGTTTTCTAATCCAGGTGGCTGACCGTGCGACAAACCAGTAATATTGATAGTAGGTCATGTAGAAAAATGCAAGGAAGCACATTAATTTTAAGATTAGTCTTACGGTAAGACTAACCTGCTTCCTTGCATTTTCCTACATGACCTACCATCAATATTATTGGTTTGTCACACGGTCAGCCAGCTGAATTAGTTATTTTTGTCCGCCTCTCTAGTCCTTCCCAAGGACCGGGGATAGACAGATGTGGATGATATTATTATTATTATTATTATTATTATTATTATTATTATTATTATTATTAAATTAAACATATGTTGCCCATCTTGCCTGTGGTGGAGGAGGGTGGAGCAATGGCAGAAAGTTTTATAATAGAAATATGACCAGACTAAATCCAGAGCTGAAGAAGTTCCAGATTAGGTTTTATAACAATCTTATATGAATTAAGGTCTGAATCCAGAACAAAATCTAATATTGACTCTATCATCATAGGATGATAGATCAATCAATTTCTGGTCTAGTAATTCTATGTACATTGTTTTCAGATTAGTTTGTACAAAATATTTAAATATTTCCTCACAATATACTTATTTTGAATATATTTTATTAAAAAAAATACACATTTGAAACCCAAATAAGTATTAGAGGTTTGATCCAGCAGTCTAGGAAGTGCAGTTTACATCTACATTTATAAAAAAAAATGAGTTTCTCAAGTAGTTCAAAAATGTTTTATTACATAATAAGAGCAAACAAAACAGGGCACAAACATATAAAGTTTTGTATGGATACAAATGTATTGCAATTTTTACATTTAGCAATTATTCTTTTCATAGAATAGATATACTGAGTTGTCCATTAAACTAGTTTGATCTTACCTCAGCTGGCATCCATGCATCGAGTTTGCTATCCAAGATTACATCATAGCAAAACGCTCCAGATGTCACTGTATAGCAAGACAACTTTTTGAAATATTGGTATGAATAGATTTTTCAAAGTCAGGTGTTTAACAAATTCAATGAAAACCAGCATGTAATTACAGTATCAGTTTTCCCTCCCAGAAATGTGGATATATAATTAATTTTAAATCTATAATTAGGAATGTCTTAATTAAGACCAAACAAAATGTCAAACACAGGGTACAAGTTTTGGGGTTATTCAGAATTCTTCATTAGACAAGATAATATCAAAACAAATAAACCCAGGATGGTAAAGAAATGAAATCTAAATATGGCTACATAGTTAATTATTGAGTTCTACACATCCCACTTGTGTCGATGAAAATGATGACTTGTGTCCAAATATCAAAATAGATTTTTAGGACTTCCTCCAGCATTGACACTTGCTCTGGCAAAAACCTGAAGAAATATTTTGATCAATGACTGAATGTCTTTGGAACTTTTTTACAAAAAAAGTTCACCTAACACAATCTTAACTTCTCTTTTTATTCAAGGTGCAACTCTTTTTTTGGGAGGAGGGCAGGTTATAAACAACTTTTCTATATATGCCTACATAAGTACATTTCTTCTAGTTCAATGAGGTAAAACCTTTCATGTAAATAGAACAAATTGCAGCATTAATTTGAATATTAACAGTAATATTCAAATTATGTCTGCAATTCTGTTCTATTTAAACAGGAATTTTATCTGTTCTGCTATAGTATGCAATTGAGAATTGAACACAGATTAATGAATAATTTTAAGAAATATGCTTTCTCCAACATTATGTTGCTTAACATGGCAGTTTTGGATATGACCAATTCCAAATAAAGACCAACTGAAAAACCCATGTATACTATCTTCACAGAAAAAAGTAATTAAAGTATTTACCATCATAAGAACTTTAATATAATTAAGTGAACAAAAACAGTTGACAATATTCTAATGAAATTGGTAATTTAGTAAATTGTATATGATAATTTTCTTCAGCTTTCTAACCTTCCAGTGGGTTCAGACTATAATTCAAAATATTTTGCATACATTTCCAAATGCTATAATTCAAAATATTTTGCATACATTCCAAATGCTATAATGCCTACATTTTTGAAATGTGTAAATTACAAAGATTATTTTCTATGTTCATTGTAATACTCTTCCAGAGAATTGTGTTACCTGGTACTTCTGGAGCTTTAACAAGAGTAACTGAATATTCATCTTTAAATGCTTGTTCTAAAACACAGCCCAGAATCATAGCACAAGAGCGCCAATAAGCCTGCAATAGATTATTAATTCAAATTATATCAAGACAGTTCAATGTAAATTTCAAAAGCAATATTTAAAAGACTCAAGTCATCATTTAGGAAGTTTGACAACAAAAATTATTTAAAAAGTAGCCAGACATAAAAAATATTTGCCTTGTAGTCTGTTTCTGAATATCCTAAGGAATAAGAATGTCATTTATTTTTGAATCAAAAGTACTCCACTTGTATTATTTAAATCTGTAATTAATAGAAAGCCAGAAAGATGAAAGAAACTTTATATCCTTTATAACAGATATCTTAGTATACCATTCACTCAAATCTGGAAAAGAAAGAAACTTTAAAATGAATAATAAGAGAAACCGAATATCATTATATTCAAATCATTTTTAATCAACTTCTGTATAAGTTGTTGTTGGCTTGTGACCTCGATGATGCTGAATGAACTGTTATTGAATTTCTAGCTGCCACAGTAGTGCCACGGGAATCACAATTGTTTCAGAAATTAGCAATAATCTCATTCTTATGACAGTTGCAATATTCCAGTTTTTCTCATTAGGACCCCTGCTATGGAGTTAAAGATCTGGAAAATCTCACATTCTGTAGCATATGACAACTTGCAGCAATCACTATATCTGCCATTGGCCTCCTAAAACCATGTCAGGCTGCAAGATTTAACTTCTACTTGGTTGCACTCTCTTCCACAGCACCCTAAATCCTCCCATACTTGCCCATATTCCATAGCATCACTCACTACATCACTCAGTGACAGCAATTCCAGTCCCAAATAACAAAGTTAAGCAAAGACTACCTGTATTTACATTCAATTAAATTTATACCATGCATCCTTTTGTCCTTCAGTTTAAGAAAATCAATATAAAGCAAGAAATCCGGTATTGTCATACTTTGTTCACTTCTTCTGCATCTTCATCTTTGAAAGTAAGAAACTGAATTTCACAAGAATGAGTCAAAGGTCTATACATATCCCAGAGCTGCCCATCTACAAGGGCAAGCACAGATCTCTTAGTATACCATTCACTTAAATCTGGAAAAGACAAATAAAGTAAAATAAAAATTAAACTTCAAAAATTATTACTGTGCTAGAATCATATTTTATTAGTGAAACAACAGTGTAAAACAAGCACCTGTATAATATCTAAGTAAAAACTAATTGCTTTTAAGAGAGGGAGCAAGATTTCACCCATAGTTGTTTTTTTGAACCATCTGCTACTTCTTGTTTTTCTTTTTTTAATCCTACAATGAGACACTATCATAATCTTTTTTTGTTAACAGGAAGAAGCCAGGAATTTTTTTTTGCCTGTTTGGATCAAGTTATAATTTATTGCTAAATAGCATGATGACTTGGAGTATTTCTCTCCTTCCAATGATGCTTCATGGGGAATTAATAGGGATGGGTGAAACTGATTCAACAAAGCTGAGGATTCCAAATTGCTAGAGACTAGGTATCAAAGAAGAGAACAGAATCTGTAGAAACCAAGAAACGTATTAGGGAAGCAGAATGACTGGTGATCCCAAGTGAATACTTACTAGAGTAAGTTTAACCCCCAAGCATTGGGTATTTGTAGAAGCACAACTAACTGAACCATAGCCCTTCTTACATGAAGCATGTTTCAATTTTCTTAGTCAGCCTAACAACCATTTTAATTACTTACGCATAGCACAACTGTATGGAGTGGAAAGCCCTTTGTTCATTATAAATAAGGTGCCGGGATGTGATTTACCCACATGTTTTACTTCAATTTTCTCAATCCGTGGGTTAAGAGACAGTTGTCTTTCTTTCTCTTTTGTGAACAGATGATTGCGCCTTTGAGCAATTTCTGCTGTTGAAAGTTGAGGAGTAGATGCAGTGGAAATTAGCCCTGAGGGGGGTGGAAGAAATGTTTGTTAAAATATATTATTTTAATTGTCTAATATCATCTTTGCTAATACATTTATATGAAAGCAAGTTCTATGAATTTTGACTAAAATTAATGGAGGAAAAATATTCCTTATTGCTATTGACAAGCATATACTAATGTTTATGTCTAATATTAATATTTGAATATTAATGTTAATATTGTTATGTTGGTCTAATGTTACTATTCAGTTTAGCATTAGACCAACAATCAAGAAGCAAACAATACCCAATCAAGGAATTCCAAACAAGCTAACGGTAAATAGCCCAACCAAAGAACCACCAAGGCCATTCCCACTAACATTGCCAAGGCAAGTCACTAAAATACAAATTCAGACCAAATGTGTATTCTACTCCCTACCAGCAATGATGGTGCTACGTCTGCAAGAAAAGAACCAAAAGACCCCACATTTCAATTCTGAATTACAGATATTCTGTTCTATCGTTAAGCAGGACAAGCGGGGATTGCAATGTTTTTATCTAAGCAATGCAATACCAAGATATATCGGTTAACGGCAATATTATAATTCCCTAGCTGTATCCCTTGAGCCCAGCGTTTAAACCAGCCATCCCTCGGGTTCCTGCTTAGGCTTACTTTTGCCACAGTCCCGCCATAGTCCACGGGAAAACCAAACAGAAGCCATCCCCAGCTTCCTTTCGCTCGTCCTCCACCACCTACTTTGGGCGGTCCGACGCACTTCGCGTCCTCCGGAAACACCGATCGCGACAAAAGTTTTCCGCCTCTCGCGGTTCCTCTCCGGCTGCTTCGCTTCAGAGGTAGTCGAAGCTTTTTGGAATGGATGCTTTGTATGTGTGTGTGCCCCGCGATGAGAAAAGAACTTATTTTGGGGGCGCGGGGGGGGGGGGGAGAAAGAGAGAGACTTATCTCCTAGCTTTAAAGCCTTCTTTTTTTAAGGCTGCCATATCGGTGCTATGAAGTCCACGCAGAGTAGACTCAAGTCAACTAGACTAGATGAGCGAGGGAAACGAGGCATAGACATCGAGGAATAAAGTTGTAATTTTTGCTTTGAGGCATAGCTATAAGGAGATTTGACAGGAGGCGGGCCGAAAACAGTTACCTTCCTATCTCTTTGAATTGTCTGATCTTGAACCAGAGACAGCCTTTCTTTTTGACATGAAGCTATAGCACTGCACTCCTGCAAGGTCTGGAGCCTGTAAAGTTTGCTTTGAAATCCTGGGTAGATTCTCGTTACTCGGGGATGCGAGAAGGCTGCCTTGCACTAGACTCTCCTATAAGGAATTAAGGATAAGATGGAAAACTGTGTACTGTACGTAAAACTAGCTCCAATTAAATTATGATAGTGATGATTCATATTCGTCTTCATTCCGAAACTGCAATTTGCGTTTATTTTAATTGGAGTTACTTCGAAGGGTTTTAGGATTGCAGTTTCGGAATGAAGAGGAATATGAATCTGGCTATCATAATTCTGGATAAATATAAATGAACGGGAAGGGTTCCAAAGGGGTAAGAACGGAGGTTGCTTTCAAAGATCCTTTGAAAGGATCTTTACTTTACGGATTCTCCACTCCTTTACTTTACGGATTCACCTAAACAAATTCTACCGTATTTGGAACTGCAAACTCAAAGATGACCACCAGATGGCAGCGATGGATTTCTCGTCTCTTCTTAAGACTCTGGTATCTGAAGGTTTGTAGTTAAAAATGTTAGCTTCCTTAGAATTCCGCTTCCCATATAAAAATAGAAGCACATACAGATTGTGACTGCTGCTGTTTTGAAGTTTAATTTTTGTTTCCCATATCCTGTTACCTTGTTTCTAGAATTCACAGCAAACATCTTGTCTGTACAAATTTTCTTTAAAACAAGCTTCTTATCCAAGGAAGATTCCAAGCATACACATACAGCAAGACAAAAACATTTGAATTTCATGGGGAAAAAATAATGTGGACAGAATGTGTCCACTCAGTGTAATCTCTACATGCCATTGTGTGTTTAATCTTGGGTAGAGATGTGTGAAACACTTTGATTTTTAAACTTTACTAACTGGAATGTTCCATTTCATATCTAAACTGTGCTGTGTTACTATTAAAGCATTCTCCACATTACCAAAACAGATCATTTTGCATTCAAACAACTCTTTCGCATACACAACATGGTGTTGTAAATTGAAAAATGGTTCAAACTTTAGATACTTTGCACATTCTTCTGTAAATCAAACAAAATTGGGAGAGCATTTGTGTGCCACATATTTAATATATTGCATAATTTGACTCCTTATTTTGCCACACTGTAAAAATAAGTTTTACATCATGGCTGTCTTGGATCGCATATAAAATATATAATATAGTAAATAGAAAACTTCCCTTTTTATTTATTTTTTTATTATCTTGTGGGTCCTCATTACTAGTGTCCTGGGCTGCGTGTAGTTAGACACACCTGCTTTATATGGATTTATTCTACTGGAGATCATTGTAATGCTCTCTAAAGTCACAAAGTCTGATAAATGGAACATCCAAATACAACACCTGAAAAAACTATTCATGTCCAAACAACCATAAATACAACTTTATTTCAATTTTCCTACTTAGTGTGGAAGCTTAGATTAATGCTGTAGATTAAAAAACAATGACATTTTAATCTGAGGGGTCAGGATTGTTGCCTGAAAAGTTATTTGTGGTAATTTTTGAAATTTCCTTGTTGGAGGTAGAACAATTTTCCATTTTTGGATTCCATGTGATTGTTTCTCTGACTGCAGAACTTAAATCACCATTGTGGCTCCTTAGGACAACAGTGAGCCTGCCAACTTCTACTTCCTTGACATTTACCAGATTTCCTGTTCCTTAATTGTGTTTTTATTATTTTTAAGATTGTTAATTATCAGATTGCAAAACAATGCTTATCCTGAAGTATACTATGTTACTGAGCAATGACTCCAGCACTCAGAAAGTCCCTAGAGGCCCTCTTAGCAAATTAAATGATGGGTCACTGTCACTCAATGCTTTTTGTTTCTGGATGGGAAAGGGATATGGGAGAGCTTATTATCACCTAAATTTATCCAGTGCAGAATGACAGCTATAGTTATAGACTTTACTCCACCATGCTGGCCCAGTGCAAGTTGCAAATAAAATGTTTTTTGACCTCACAGTCTAGGGCTGAAGGTGTCCCAATCCCTAAAATCTGAGTTGGAGATCAGAAAATTATGCAACAAACTAGCAACCATTAGATTTACACGCATAATTTCCCCTGCATCGGAGCTAATATATAATCTAATATATGCCTTCAAGCATAATATATGTTTGTGTCTTGATCGGTTACTATTGTACAATAAAGTACAAAATTTAGGTATATATCAAGATTCGTTTAAGAATACTTGTTTTATTTACGAAAATGGAACTTAAAATGAGACATTATTTAAATTTCACTTTCATCTTTATTTTGTTATTATAGTTGGTGGTAGAGGTAATGTCAGCTTGCAAATCTTGGCTGATCTCAAAAAGGTTAAGAAAAGTCAGACCTGTATGGGATGATCAAGTAATCTCAGGATGTAGACTGGGAGATCAAAAGAATACTCGGGAGGAAGGCAATGACAAAGGGTTCTATATTGTCATCAAAAATAAAGAAAGAAATTCAGCAAATGTTGAGCTCTACTCAAGGAATTTTTTTATCGCTGAACAGTATACTTTTATTATATGTTTTAATAAATCATAATTGTAATTTTTAAGGAATCCATAATTTATATTTAAATTTGAGATTTTAGTTACTTTTGCATGCTTCTCTCTTACACACAGATACAGCCCAAGCAAATATCTTTATAGTTTTCTTACTGATTTTTAATCATTTGCAGATACACTAAACTGAGCATTGCATATCAATAAGGACTTACAGGCTTTGGCTACATCAGTTAGTCATGTGGATAGCAATTTAACTAACATAATAATAAAAGCAGCCAATGATGATATGGTGATGACCGCAGAAAAAAACCATGATTATATGTTTGGATGTCTGAATATCTTGCCAAAGCAATACTGTAACTCAGTGAGTTTGCATTGCTCTTTTTTACAAGAATATGTAATGTTTTACTACTTTATAGGCTCAAGACTAAGGATGTTGCTTAATTTTACCGCTTAGTATTATAGCACATTAGGTAACCTTGGGAATAAAATGTGTAAGGTGTTATTAGTATATATATTTATTTACAGTATATTTGTTCTTATCTTTTTTCCTGCATAAATAACTTGGTGAACATACCTAAAACTCCTTCCTCCTCTTTTCCATAACAAGACAAGAACCCTGTGAGATACATTGGGCTGGTATATACATAAAACACCCTTTAGAATCACTTCTAAGCAAAAACATTTAACATTGTAAATGAGGAGGCTCACTATATCAGCCCATGACACTACAGATGCCCAAAGGAAATTTGTGAAATGGATCCAGCCTGAATAAAACTGAAGTACTTTACCAGGCTGTGTCTAATACTAAGCCCTGTAGAACTCAAAATCACTACTGATGATACTCAACTGATAAATGTAAACAGCTTCAAATATTTGGGAAGCATCATCTTGAACAAGGTCCTTGGACAAGAAATTAACTCCAGAATCAGCAAGGTCATCCGATACTGGGTTGGCTGTGAACTAGAGTGCTCAATCAATATGACAATGGTATGTTCACAAAGCTAAAATGTTCACAAAGCTGAAATTATCCCCTCTGCTAATATGAATGTGAGTCCTGCTCTGCACTGAAGACACATCCAACAACTGGAGAAATTTCACATATGTGCTCTCCATTCCCTCCTTGATATTTGTTTGATAACATCCAAGTCTTGGAAAATGTGAAGTCCCCAGCATTAAATCACTTTTATGTTTATCAGAGCATAGATGAGGCAACTAGGACATCTCATTAGAATGTATGACTGCTGTATGCCTTGCCAATTGCTCTATGGCGGGGTGTTAAACTCACGTCGTCATGGCAGCATCACATGACATATTGGGACTTTTCCCCCTCACTAAACCAGGCAGGGGTGGGGCCAGCACGTGATACATCCAGCCTGGGGGCTGTGAGTTTGACACCCCTGTATACTGGATCCTGGAAAGAGACTTTGCAGTGAAGCACACAAGCACTATCAAGACACTGTAAAAGAAATCCTACACTTTGTGATATCCAGCTAGGGCAGGGGTGGGCAAACTACGGCCCGCGAGCCACATCCGGCCCATTGGTCTGTCCAATCCGGCCTGCCCCTGAAAAAAAATTGCTGGGCGTGGCGTATTGCCCTGTGCCGCGTGGCCCCCAAAGCTGCAAAACAGTGCAGAGCGCTCTCGGGGTAGGAAAGAAAAGAAGAACTTTGAGGCAAAGGCCTCGGATGGGAGTTCAAAATCACCTTTGAGTGCGACCTCTCCGAAGGTGAGTCCCTGCCGATCCCCCCTTTTTTTCCTGGGGCTTCCAGGCTTAAACTTTGCAAAGGCAAAGTTTGCAGGCGGGAGCGTCTTCCCGCCGAGGAGCGGGAAGGGTTCTTCCCGGCGGGCGGGCGGGAGGGCTGCTTGGAGCCACCTAAAGCTAGGCCGCTGCTGGTGGAGGCTTGCCCTGCCTTGGTGCCCCGTGGTGGAGGGCCCGGAGCACCGCCGGGTCGCCTCCTCCAAGCAGCCCGCCCACCCGCTGGGCTTCCCCTCCGCTGCGCAGCTCGGGGCCAGGCATGAGCGCCCGTGGGTTAAAAGGAAGCCAAAAGTTGCTGGGAAGTTGCTCGGGTTTCCGGGGCTTCCAGGCTTAAACTTTGCACAGGCAAAGTTTGCAGGTGGGAGAATCTTCCCACCAAGGAGCAGGAAGGGTTCCGCAGGGCGGGCGGGCAGACTGCTTGGAGGCGACCCGGAGGCGCTCCGGGCTTCCCCTCCGCTGCACGGCTCGGGACTGGGCACAAGTGCCCGAGAGGAAAAAGCAAGCCGCAAGTTGCTGGGACCGCCGCGCGGCTCAGGGCCAGGCGTGAGTGCCCGAGAGGAAAAAGCAAGCTGCAAGTTGCTGGGAAGTTGCTCGGGTTTTGGAGCTTCCAGGCTTAAACTTTGCACAGGCAAAGTTTGCAGGCGGGAGCGTCTTCCCGCCGAGGAGCGGGAAGGGTTCTTCCCGGCGGCCGGGCGGGCTACTTGGAGGCGCCGCTCCGGGCTTCCCCTCCACCATGCGGCTCAGGGCCAGGCGCGAGCGCCCGAGAGGAAAAAGCAAGCCGCAAGTTGCTGGGAAGTTGCTCGGGTGCTGGGACCGCCATCGTGGTGAGCGGCTCGTTGGGCACATACGCAAGGAGGAGGGCTTTTAAAGTGCCACCCGAGCAGGACCACCGAGTTGGGAAATGGGGCACCAAGGCAGGGCAAGACTCCATCAGCGGCCTAGCTTTAGGTGGGCTTGGATGCCCCTGAGCGCGGTTTGCTGTTTGTTCTCTCCTGGGACTCGCGTTTGGAAAGCGTGGAAAGTAGTAGCAGGAGCAGCCGTGGTGTTACTTTTTCATATATATATATATAAAACATATATATATACACCTTCATAATCTGGCCACATGGGAAAGAAAAACCGAACAACTTCCTCACACACCTCAACAGCCTACACCCCAAAATACAATTCACCATGGAAACAGAAGCCAACAACCAACTTCCCTTCCTAGATGTCTTGGTATACAAAAGATCCAATGGCTCCCTAGGACACACCATATACCAGAAGAAAACACATACTAACCGCTATCTACATGCACTCTCACACCACCACCCAGCACAGATCAATTCCGTAGCCAAGACACTCATCTCCAGAACAAAATGCTTAGCCGATGAACAACACAAAAACCGAACTACACACTCTCACCAACGTACTTACAGCCAATGGATTCCAAAGAAAGAAGATTACCCACCTAATCCAAAAAGAAACCCCAACCAAAATCCAAGACAGAGAACAAGAAAACGGCAAAGCCCTCCTCCCATATATAAAAGGCACTACAGACAAAATTAGCAAGATCCTCCAAAAACACAACATCAAAACAGCATTCTGCACAAACAGAAAAATATCCACCATCCTAAGAAACCCCAAAGACAAAATCGAATTAGAAAACCAAGGAGTATACGAAATCCCCTGCACTGCCTGCCCTACCACATACATTGGACAAACTAACAGAAGAATAAATGCATGCATTGAAGAACATAAGAACTCAATCAAAAAAGAAGAAACGACCTCTTCCCTGGTCCAACACCTCAAAGCCACAGGACATGAAATTGATTTTAAAAATACCAGAACTATCGCCAAAACCGAACACTTCAACAGCAGAATAATCAGAGAAGCCATAGAGATAGAAAAACGCCCACACAGCATGAACAAACGAGATGACACCTCCCGCCTTCCAGCCATTTGGAAACCCGCCCTCATGAACAGACGAGCACCTAACATGAAGAAGGACACCAGACCCACACCATGAGAGCCACACAAGATGCCACCACCACACTTCCATGTAGAAAACAGACTCTCACCCACTCAGAAGATGAGACATGACCATGGACCAGAAGCTGCACTACAGCTGCATCACTACCCACTTCAAACCCCTCCGAGCCATACATGAAGCAAACCGACACCCACTATGAAGATGCAGCAGGACCACGAACTAGAAGCCAAACAGCAAGATCACAACTCACCAGCTCAAATCCCCAGCAACTAAGACTAACCGGAGCAAACCAAGCCCCCACCTGAACAGAACACGCCTCCAACCAATCAGAACACGGCTAACCCCCAACCAATCAGAACACAACCAAACCCCTACCAATGAGAACACACCCCACCCAATCAGAACACAGCCAAGCCCCCACCCAATCAAGTCCCACCCCACTGGCAGTTAAAAGGAGGAAGCAGCTGCAATCTCACATTACTCTGAGAAGCACAGAGCCGGAGACAGAAGCCTGAAGATGATGAATGAGACTTCATCGAAACGTTGCCTAGATACTTGAATCTTACGCGGGAGAAAACCGAACAACCAAAGATCCACATACAAATACCATGAGAACCTCAGAAAACATATATATATATATATATATAATATTCTTATATATAATTTGCTGTATTTTATAATGGGCCCTTTATAATGGCCTTTTATAAAATTGGTTTGTCCCTCGAGCGAGGTCTGATTTTCTATGTGGCCCCTGACAGAAATTAATTCCCCCCCTTGAGCTAGGGGAACTAGAAGCTGCAGCTGCTGACAGAACTTGCTGATAAGCCCTATGCTATGAAGCCTCCACCAGCTTTGAATACTACAACAATGGACTTCCAGTGACCTACTGTGCTAGACTCTATGCTTCCAGAGTCTAGAGAGCTACCTCCATGGACAACAGAGTGTCTTCTATGAAGCTGAAGGACTACTGTCTATATATTTCTATACTACAAATATCCATATAACCAATACATGGCAAAAACAAGATACAGAAAATGCTAACTCTTTGCAGCCATCTAGTTGTTGTTAGCTGGATTTTTGCAGCCCAGATTGCAAAGATACTTTCCTGAGATCTCTTTGAATAAAAAAAAAAAAAAATCACAGGATTACCCAATTGATTTTGGCGAACATACTTGACTACATATTACTTAGGAATTAAACGCCCGCTTTCTTTCCCTATTATTAATCCTTAAAATGCTCTAGGACAGGGGTGTCAAACTGGCAGTCTGAGGGCCGGATGCATCACATGCAGGTCATGCCCACCCCAGCTCTGCAAATGGGAAAAACATCATGAAACATCACATGATGGCAATGTGACTCAGCAAGTGCTCTAGGACAGTGGTCACCAACTGGTGGGCCGTGGCCCACTGGTGGTCTGTGAGAAAATTTTGATGGTCCGCAGAGAAATGTCACTCCCAGAGCATCCCCCCAAAAGCAATTAATCCAGGCTGTGGGGGAACACAAGGCTGCTCTGCCCACATGGCCCACAGGAACATAAGGCTTGCCTCACTTGCATTAGGAACAACACGAGGTAGTGAGGAGAGGAGGGAAAGGGTGGAGCGGGGAACTTGTCTGGCCACCAGGTTGCTTCTTCCATTTCTGCTTTTGGCTGCATGCAAGGAAAGCAGCAAAAGTCTTTCTTTCTCTCCCCCAAACTCCACCAGAAATGAGTCTTTGGGACCCTCCAAGGCATCCTGCTCCAAGAGGCTGCATTGGCCAAGGTTCATTTCTGGTGGAGTTTAGGGGGAGAGAAAGATTTCTGCTTCTTCTGTTGCTTTCCTTGCATGAAGCCTGGGAATGGAGATCAAAAGTAGGCTAGGAATGTAGCTGCCTTGGATGGCGTGGGGGGATGTGGGGGAGAGAGAGAGAAAGAAAATCACCAGCCCTCGAAGTTAGATAGGATCTCTGTTCCCACCCCTTTGAGAATGGAGTTCAAAAGCAGGCTAGGAATGTAGCTGCCTTGGAGGAGGTGTGTGTGCGTGAGGGATCTCTCTGTGTGTGTTTGTGTGTGAGAGAGAGGGGGGGAGAGGGAGAGGGAGGGAGAGAGAACATCACCAGCCCTCCAAGATTAGATCAGATCTCGCTCTCTCCCATCAACGTCAGCAAGCAACGTCAGTCAAAATTCACATTAGTGCTCTGCAGGATTTAAAATAATGAATTTGGTGGTCCCTGAGGTCCAAAAGGTTGGTGACCCCTGCTCTAGGAGATGGTCTTCTCAGAAGAAGAGTAGGAGAGAAAACTGGGGTCTATGTTGTGACTGGATTGTTAGGCAAGTCCTGATTTCCATAAACTAGGATAAACGTTCTATTTATTAACATCTATTTAATGTTCTGGTTTGGTTCTGCAACCCAACAGGACAGACAGACTTCAGAGGATAATTAGGACTGCAGAAAAAAAACAATTACTACCCACCTGCCTTCAATCAAGGACCTTTTCAAGATGGCTGCGCACACGGATGCTGTGGCTAACCACTCCTTCTTTTAGTGTTTGGTGTGTATGATTTTGTGTGTGTTTTGGATCCTTTCCTTGATTGAATCCTGTGGGGCAAGAAGCATCTATAGTCGGCAATCCTTGTTACAAATTGGACTGAAATGTGAAAAGGCTATTACGGATGATTTTATACATTCTCATATCATACCAAAGGAGGCAGCTGGGCCTCTGGGGGAGCCATGGGTCACTATCCCTGTAGGAAGGAGGAAGAGGCGGAGAAAGAAGAACAGGAAGAAAGGATGCTGTGCTGGGGTTTTCTTTAGGCTGAGTAAGTTTCCACACAAGCCTTCAATTCCAAGTATATTTCTTAGCAATGCAAGATCCCTGACTAACAAAATGGATGAATTAAGGCTACAGATTGCAAAGACTAAATTCATCAAGAACTGCTGTGTTTTGCTAATCACAGAAACTTGGCTTCATTCACTCATTCCAGATGCAGCTGTTGAGCTGGAAGGCTACATAGCTCACCGGCAGGACAGGAGTAGAGGCAAGATCTGGCAAGATCAAAGGGGGAGGTTTAAGCCTTTATGTGAACAAAAGCTGGTGTATCAATATAAAGACTGTAAACAGCCACTGCTCCATGGATCTGGAGTATATGACACTTAAATGTAGACCCATATATCTTCCACTAGAATTCAGCGTGGTTTTGATTACTGCAGTCTGTATCTCACCTGATGCCAATACTACCATAGCTTTGGATTTCTTGTATAACGTTGTTAGTAATCAGCAGAATAAGTATCCTGATGCTGTGCATATCATAGCGGGGGACTTTAATCAAGCTGATTTAAAAGAAGTGCTCCCTAATTCTATCAGCATGTTAAGTGTGCTACTAGAGGAGCAAACATATTGGACAAAGTATATACCAACATCAAACATGGCTATAAGGTTATACAATTGCCACATTTGGGACAATCAGACCATATGTCACTGCTTTTAGCACCAGATTACATCCCTCTTAGGAGACGGGCTCTGCCTATAATAAAGACAGTGAAATCTTGGCCAGAGGATGCTTCCCAACAACTTTAGGATTGTTTTGAGAACACAAATTGGGACATCTTTTACCACCCTGACCTAGAGGTGCATGCTGCAACTGTTCTGTGCTATATCAAACACTGCACAGATACTATCAATGTGGATAAATGTATTAGGATCTATCCCAATCAGAAACCCTGGATGACTAAGGAAGTCCAGTGCCTCTTGCATGACAGGACCAAGGCCTTTATGTCCAGTGATGGGGCAAGATACAGGGTTGCCAGAGCTAATCTGAAGAAAGGTATTTGGAAGGCCAAGACTGATTATAAGAGGAAGATTGAGGATAATTTTTATAGCAATAACATGAGGCAGGTGTGGAGAGGGATTCAACAAATTACAAACCATCAACTGACCAATGTCATCCCTGCTGAGGGGGATGCTTCATTGGCAGAGGAACTGAATCATTTTTTTGCTCGCTTTGAAGTGGAGACATCAGAGACAGATAAAACACAACTACCAGCTAATTGTAGCCCCCACCTCATTGTGGAGGAACAGGAGGTGAGGAGCATTCTGAGGGCTGTAGACCCTAGAAAGGCTGCCGGTCCTGACAGTATCTTTGGTCGAGTGCTTAAAGACTGTGCTGATCAGTTGGCTGGAGTCTTTACCAGGATCTTCAATCAGTCTTTATCCCAGTCCACTATTCCATCTTGTTTGAAGGCTTCCACCATTGTTCTGCTGCCAAAGAAGTTCCCTATCAATAACCTCAACGATTACAGACCAGTGGCACTCACTCCTATCATCATGAAGTGCTTTGAGAAATTGGTCTGCCGGCACATCATTTCTGGTCTTCCGCATACATTTGATAAACACCAGTTTGCATACAGAAAAAATAGATTTACAGAGGACGCTGTAGCCATCACTCTTCACACTGCTCTGACTCATCTAGAGCAGCGGGAGGGCTATGTGAGGATGCTTTTTGTGGATTTTAGTTCTGCGTTTGACACAATTCTTCCACATAGACCAGTGTCTAGACTTCTGAACCTTGGACCTTCTTATTCAATCTGCCTTTGGATTATAGATTTCCTGTCTGGCCGCTCACAGAGGGTTAGATTAGGTAATCATACCTCTTCAGCCCTTATTCTTAACACTGGTACACCACAGGGTTGCGTGTTGAGTCCCTTACTCTATACTTTTTATGTGTATGACTGCATTCCCACTCACGTTAGTAATACTATTGCTAAATTTGCAGATGATACAACAGTGGTAGGACTTATCTCCGCGGGGGGATGAGTCTGCCTACCGAGATGAGGTGGACTGGTTGCTTTCGTAGTGTGGAGACAACAACTTGGTCCTCAACACCAGTAAGACCAAGAAGCTTATAGTGGATTATAGAAGGAACAGATCAGACATCCAGCCCTTGCTTATCAATGGAGACCGAGTGGAGCAAGTGGCCAGTTTTAAGTTTCTGGGTGTTACCCTAAAAGAGGACCTGACCCGGGGTGCCCACATTTCAGCCCTGGTCAAAAGGGCCCAGCAGAGATAATACTACCTGAGACTTCTCAAAAAACAACAACTGAATGAGAAACTGCTGGTGACCTTCTACCGCTGCACCATAGAGAGCATTTTAACATACTGCACCTCTGTATGGTTTGCCAATTGCACAGTGGCAGATAGGACAGCACTCCAGAGGATTAATGTCATTGCCCCGAAGATCATTGGTTGCCCTCTCCTCTCTTTGGAAGAGCTTTATAGCTCCCGCTGCCTTAAGAAAGTTCAAAACATTCTCAAAGTTCCATCTCAGCCTGGGAACCCTTTTTTTGAACTATTACCATCTGGCAGACGGTACAGAATAATAAAAACAAGCACAAATAGGCTGAAAAACAGCTTCTATCCCAGGGCAGTAGCTCTTTTGAATTCTGCTGTATAGTGCAGTGTTGGTGTGGTGTCGGGGGTTTCCAGTTCAATGTGTGAAGGGCGAAGGATGTGTGTTTGTGTTTATTTTCATGGTCGTGGTCATTATGTGCACTGAAGATGGTGTTTGATTTTGTTGTATGAGGTGCAATGACAAAAAAAGTAAAGTAAAGTAAACTGTATACTGCACGAGTCAAAAAGAGGGCTGTGAAAATATTTACAGACCCCTCACATCCTGAACATAAACGGTTTCAACTCCTTCCCTCAAAATGACATTATAGAGCACTGCACACCAGAACAACTAGACACAAGAACAGTTTTTTCCCGAAAGCCATCACTCTGCTAAACAAATAATTCCCTCAACACCGTTCAACTATCTACAAAGTCTGCACTACTGTTACTGTTAATCTTCTCATCACTCCTTATCACCCATCCCCTCCCACTTGTGACTGTATGACTGTAAATTTGTTGCTTGTATCCTTAAAATTTATATTGACTGTTTCCTAGTATGATTTGATTGCTTATTGTACCCTATGACTATCATTAAGTGTTGTATGTTATGATTCTTGACTCTTAATGGATGTATCTTTTATTTTATGTACAATGAGAGCATTTGCATCAAGACAATTCCTTGTGTGTCCAATCACACTTGGCCAATAAAGAATTCTATTCTATTCTATTCTATTCTAAATAACTCTGACCCTACTTACTCCCCAGGCAGATATGATACTAATAACTCTTTGAAATGGGATCTATAAATAGAAATTAAAAGTCAACTATTTATTGAAGTTCTCTCTACAATAATTTGTTGTAGAGGATTCCCTGCCTTCCTGGGGTTCTGCTATGTGTTCAGCACATAGGGAAAAATGGGGAAAAGTAACAGACTTCAAAGCTAGACAAACAGTAACTCACAGAGTAAACAGTAATCTCAAACTTCAATCTTTTTTACTTTTTTTTAGTCAAAAATAAGGTTGACCTACTAAAGGAGCCTTTTGTAACATACACTGAGTAAAGTAGTATACCGAGAGTTACCAAAATGAAACGGAAGCAGCTGTAAAGACACATCATACCGACAATCAATAAGCAGTTAACAGGGAATTTAGAGCTGAACCTACTCCTAAGCTACTAAGAGAAAGAAATATTGAGGGTTTAACTCCCTAAAAGGGCCAGAGGTGAAATAAGTGCAATTATTACTTGCATATTATTTTGCAAATTTCCAATAATTGAATGAACAGAGAGTGATGAGATTCCAAAAAGGCAGTTATTCTTTCCTAGAGGAAGCTGCCCCACTGAGGCAGCTCTTTGATGGAACTATTACATATCAAATGGCTACCATTTAGAAGAGGCTGAACGTGAATTTTGCTAACTTTTAAGCAATCTACAGTCTCTAGCATGCTTTCCAGAATGAAGCCCTTCCTAATCACCTTCTTCTATTGCCAGTATATGACTTCTGGTCAGAGAAAGCTACCCCACTTTTAGATCAGTTTATCCAAGAGGACATTACTGCTTTAAAATCTAAGTATAACATATTGAATCCAAAAAAAAACCTCAGGGATGTTTCACTAGCAATCTTGTGCTGATTAATTACTGCAATAAGCCTAAGTAAGAAAGTTCCATCAGCAACGATTTGAGAAAGAAGAGCTCTAATCAGCAAACTGTTACCTAAAGCCCAAGGTTCTAAGGATTTACAGGATGCAAAGTTGATTGGCCAATTTGGTGCATTGCCAGATTCAGAGCAAGATAACACCATGCAAAGATTGGTTACATTAGGACAAACATTGGTAATAGCACATTCCAGAATGCTGCCATTAATTAATTTGGTCCTACTATGTACTCAGGATTGTAGCAATACACTCAAGCAGCAAATTGCTAAGGCTGCCACAGCTACAAATAGCCCAGAACACAGATCACCATTAATGTCTAAGCCTAATAGTTTGTAGCTTGATAAAATGCTACATCACTCAGAGAATCTAAAGTATGCAGACCCCAAGAAAAAGGCACGTTTCTTGCCTCATCTGATCCAGACATTGTCTTAACACCAAGATGATCCTGTAGTGGAATTACCCAATTGTATTCTGCCCCAGCTACTTATCGGTATCAAATCATTGTAGGAATAGATGGGAATGCTGAAAATAAAATTGAAAAAAATAAAATAAAATAAATCTTACTCCAGCATATAACCTCTCAGAAGCAGAAGTCTAGTGTTGGGTCTCATGCCATCTGTAAAAGTTTTTTTTAAATATTTTTTATATCATATTTTCATTTTTAAAAAAAACACCTCAAGGTAGTGACTGCCAAATGTGCCTTCCATCTTCCCCACAACAGTCACCCTCCTGTGAGGTGAATTGGGCTGAAAGAGATTCTGGCCCAAGATCACCCAACTGGCTTTCATGCCTAAGGCAACCACAACTCATAGTTGTTAAACCCGATCTTTTAAATCTCACATTGAGCCACTTATCACCACTGTAACTGAGTCCATCCATTTTCCAGCATTAGAGAGCTGGGTCTCAGTACTCCTGTTTATCGGCCATTGACTTCAATGAGGAAGAACACAAATCTACAGGTAAGGCTAGTCAGCAATATAATTTCTTCTGTGTGAAAAAGGGCTCCATAAAAAAGCAGAAGCCCAACGAATTTATATGACAGATGAAAAAAACAAACACAGTTGACTCAACTTGATTTCAGATATCAGTAACAAACGCAGTTTTTGGTTAAAATGAGGCTGGCTACCCCACGGTGGCTCGTTGGAACGCAGAGTTAACGGAAAGCTGGAGCATCTCCACAGACCATTTCCACACTTTATAGCGTCTTCATACCACCGCCTAACCGCGGTTAGAATGATATAAAAACTTGGGCGCACCGCTTACTTTGGTGCTAAAGTAATTAAACCTTGCTGCGATCGGGGACTTACTTCTCTTGTTTGGGGCGTCCCTCCAAAGCGGTGGAGGGATCAGCTGAAAGCCGCCCCTCCCTCCCTCTCCCCCCCCCCCGTTAACTCTTGCCCACTCGCTTACAAGGGTCCAACCCGCCGCTCCCTTCACTCTCGCTTTCTTACACACTCACACACACAAGCCGTGGCCTACTCAAAGCAAAGCTTCCCCCCGCCCTCCCCTCCGCGAGGTGCGCAAACAGAGGAAGGGAGGAGCCGCGGGGAAGCTGGAGCCAAGGCTTTCAGCAGCTGCATCGATTTTTCTCCCCCAGTCCGAGGGAGCCGCCGCCAGCCACTTTTCTCGTTTGTCTTGGGGGGAGCGGGGGGGGTGGGGAAGCAGCTGTTGCTCTGGGTGGAAGATGGCGAGCTGCTGCTGCTGCCGCCGCCGCCGCCTCCTCTACTGGCTTCTCTTCTCCCTCATGGGGTCCCTTGGCTGTAAGTCTCCCGGGGTTTCTCTCCCCTCTCTTTTGGGGGAGAGCGCGGGGGGAGGGAGTTTCACTTGGTTTGCAACGCGCGAACGTTCAGTTCTGGGCTGAGAGGGGCGACGGTTGGCCTGAGGTGGGGAGAGGGCTCTGAGCTTAGGAGGTGCCAAACTCGACGCCGCCGCCTTCAATTTTCCCCCTTTTGGCGAGGAGCATCTTGTGGCGACGGGGAGGCTCTCGGTGCGGGCGCTTTTCCTCTCACTTTTGAGGGGAAGGGTGCAAACAAAAGCCCGCTCCCTCGAGTCTTCCTACTAGGCTGCTTGCGGAGAAGACCAAAAAAAAGGGGGGGGGTTAAAGGGCTCCTGCCCGCCCCTTGCCCACCCATGGCTCGCTTTGATTTGATTAGCAAGCTTGGCAAGGGAGGCGAGCTTGGCCGTGGCTGCCGAGAGGCGTGCGCTTCTCCCGGCAAGGACTGGGGACTTAAGCCAGTCGGGTTTGGGCTCCAGACGGTGAGGGGACCCGGGAAAAATCGAGGACGCTTTCTGAGGCGACTAAAAAAAAAAGGTCGTTGACTTGTTTCGGCTGGAAAGCTGCCGAGGGTTTTATTCCACACACACACACACCCTTGCAAATCAAAACACACCGATTCGGCGGAGCGTTTTGGGTCTGCTAAGGCTGGTCCAAGACGACCTGGGAGTGAAGCTTTCCTCAACACGTTTTGAGGAGGCTTTGTCCTTCACCGTGCTTTAAAGGTGGGAAGATACCTTCACAAGGCAGGCTGCAGAATTTGTCCTGGCTGCCACAGAGGTGATCATGAGGCTGACCAGGTTAACCAACTACCTAAGATGACCTCTTAGTCAGGCTTGCCATGAAGTTTACAACCCTAGAATTCGGGAGCAGGATAAAATTCTGCGTTTTAGTGGAGTATCAATAAACCTGTTGATCTGTCCATCAACTAAGCGATGGTCCATCAGATATTTCAAAAAGTGTTTAACATTTCCTCTCAACTGCCCCCTTTTCCGCTGTAGGTTATTGCTATTCAAGAATGCATCTTAATGTCAGTCAGTACAAAATAGAGTGCTACCTATCCTATAGATGATGAGTAGAATTTCTTATACTTCATTGCTGCTGCTCTGAATTAATATTTAGCTTGTGCTTTGCCAATTCCTTAATTGTCTTCTTATGGAGTACAGTACAATCAACAAATCTTCTGCCCAATATCATGCATGTGATAAACAAAAATGCAAAATTTTATACTTTTCCCAGTAGAAATGGATTTTGTTAATTTTGGCTCTGTTCTACTTATTGTTTTAAATCTAGTTCCTTTCAATGTGGTATCTTGTGCAAATTTGATAAGCTTTATCTGTACCTCTTCATCTATGTTGTTTGTAAAGATATTTGAGACATGAGCTCAAGATGGTCCTTTCCTAGTTTATATGAATACCTACTAGTCATAGATGCATGTAAAATTATTTTTGTTTAGTTTACATTTGCTAGTTTTTCATTGTTGGCATTGATATTATTGAAAACGTTGCTATAAACTCACTGTAAATTTATGAGCAAGTCTGGTTAAATTGTGTCAAATGTTTCAAAATATTGGTTTGTAGTATTTTGATGTTTATAAAAATGAGCATAGCTATTGAAAACTAAAACACTTTTTAAAAAAAATCATAATAATGGAATAGAAATCACCACACCCAAACAATGTGTTGATCATAGATAAGTGAAGCCGGAATGCACAGCTGTCAAAATAGTTTACAATGAAATATGCAGGACCATATTTCCATGCTAAACCATAACAGATATGATAAGCTATAACCATGCTAAAATTATACATTACACTTTGTTGGTTTAACATTGATGTGATTATGTGAGAGGTATCAATTATTTATACTGGAAGGATTGAAATCATGGCAGTACAAAGACACAGAAAAAGCAAGGGGCAGAGAGCAATTACAAGTTTTCCACCAGTTAATATGTTTAATTTTTGTACAACATAAAGTCCATTTTTGGATAATATCTAAATATGTAGTAATTCTTTTTTAATAAAAGTCTAAATAAAAACTTAAAAGTTCTATATGTTTACTAATTCAGAATCATGTAGTTGCCTGAAAACTGTCTTCTCTGAAATATTTTCTCTCTCTAATGATTTGGTTCTTTAAAATTCCTTTAGAATGTCTTGCTGCTATTTGTATAATCTATGTATATAAAAGCGAAATACCACTCACACATCATCACAAAATTTCCGGACTGTAAAGCCTGCAAATTTGAAATTTGGCGTGTGTGTTCCACTTTCCTTCTGAGTGCTCACTAAGAAAAGATTTTTTTGAAATGACCATCAGAGCATTCGTATTTCATATATTATTAACACGCTGCAACGCTAAGGAGTTCTACTCCCCCCCTCCCCCCCCTGAAAAGAAATCTGTTCCAAATGCAAAACACAAGCAGAGGAGAGAAGTTTCAGTTTCAGTTTCAGAGCAGCAAACAGCTTTAGTACAGAACAGTTGAGCTAAACCATGACCAGCCTCCTCACTGTCTCCTTCTTGCTCACACAGCAAATACTGGTTGAGTTTCCAAACATCCTTCAACTCTTTCACACACTGACAGGACGCTAGCCAGATGAATACCAACGGATGCTGGTAGGCAGAGGCAGAATTCCGCTCCCCCACCCCTTATTTTCCTCCTCAGTTCAGACAAATCTGTTCCTTCTACTGTAATACCACTTAAAGAGAAAAGAGGCTAAAACACAGAAAAAGATTTACAGATGCGATTAGGAAAACACGAGTAAGGGAAGCTACACACAAGTATCATCAAACTCATCGCCAAGTCAGTAGACAGGCAGTAAAAAGTATACATCTAATAACCCCTACATTAATCAGTCACAAATGAGATCAATGCCTTGGACTAATAAGTATTTGTCTGGTTTTCAATATGAACCTCGGATTCATTATTCCAGGGAAAAGGTAATTGATCTCAGACCTCGGTTACCTTGTACCTGGTGTCATGCTTTATAGTGGCAGGATGAGAGTCCTGGGATGTGCTGCAGTGGCGGTAAAGTCCAGCTCCCTCCCCTTCAGCCCTACCCTGAACCCTTACACAGCCTTCTCACCCACCAGCATCCAACGGCAAACCACTTTCTTTCTGCTGTCCGGAAGTACAATGGATGTTTCCAAATGATGTCGTTTGGAACCAGAGAGGTGAAGAAGGGAAATTTTATGCCAAAATTCAAAGTGCAGGGACAGGTTTGCCATAGGATTGGGAGTATCATGGCGGGGCCTCAGCAGCAGCCTTCATTTCTCCAGATATATTTTGTTGGTGATGATGACAATGAGAGGGACATCCATTGTGGAATCTATATATATAAAAGCGAAATATCACTCATGCATCATCACAAAATCTCCAGAACTGTAAAGCCTACAAACTTGAAATTTGGCGTGTATGTTCCTCTTGGCTTCTAGGTGTTTGCTAACAAAGGATTTTTTGAAATGACCCTCAGAGCATTAGTATTTCCTATATTATTATTAACATGCTCTGATGCTAAGGAATTCTATTCCCCCTCACCCCCGCGAAAAGAAATCTCTTCCAACTGCAGTTGAGCTAAGCTATGCCCAGGCTCCTTGCTGTCTCCTTCTTCCTCACACAGCAAATAATGTTTCAGTTTCCAAACAGCCCTGAACTCTCTCACACACTGACAGGATGTTAGCCAGAGAATACTGATGGATGCTGGTAGGCAGAGGCACAATTCCCCCCTCCTTATTTTCCTCCCCCCAAAATTGCTCAATCACATAGTTTCATAGCGAAGCATGGGTACCCTGCTAGTTTTGTTACAAGAAGAAGGCTGGTGCCATAGTTCTGTTATCTATCTGTTAAGCCCTCTGAAAGCTTTTAGGTGCTTAGGCTTCATAAAGACCTAGGAAGGAGCTACCTCATGTTTGCAGATATAGCTTTGGAATTGTATTGAAATAAATCCAGGTACATTGGCACTTTGCAAAATGATTGTGAAGTGAAAATCAGGATACCTGCACATTTCTTTTGGCTATTTTATAACTAAGGTAACTGCAAGAATTCTGCTGAACTTCCTTTACTTTTGAAAAAAAAAGTAGTTTCATTTTTTCTTTTTTTTAAAATGCGCATTTTGCTAGCAGCTTAAGAAGCAAAGTGCTTACCTTGAAGTAAAAGCCCGACCTAACATTCTAACATGGACAAGGCAGGGTTTTCCTTTGGGGGTCACTCATTGCTTTTAATGAAAAAAGTGAAAATGATAAAAGGGTTAGAGAAGGTCAAAGGGTGTTGAAAAGTAGTGGCATTACAAAAATAAAAAGGGAGCAAACAGAAGTGGTGAAGGGTAGAGAGGATGGTTTTAAGATGAAAAAAAAAAACATTTCAAGGAGAAAATCCTGTTTTTATAATAACCAATTGCTGTGTTCTAGTAACTGGTAAGCAATAGGAAGAGAACTTCATTTTCAGAAATTAAGCATGTTATGATGAAAAGACAAGCAGCTTTAGTATCACCAAAAGGTAGGAGAAGACTGGGAGCTGCTCACCACTGCTAGCATTGGTGAAAATGTGTAGAGAATGGCAACAATTACAGCTAAAATACTTTCTGGATGCTATTTGATTCTCAAGACTGCAAGCTGCATTGGAGGATAGCACTGCAGCTGGAGAGATGACAACATGTTCAAATAAAGAACACTGGGCCTCTGTGGAAGCATTTATAGTCTTTATTATGAAGTACATGTGTGCACGCACATGTTTAAATAGGAGTCTACTTGTGCTATGATGTGACAAATTCTTCTTCAAGGATTTCTGCATCAGTTCCCCATTCCCTGCCTTACCTTTGTCTGAAATACGCATGGCTTGCACTAGTTCAAACCTACGTAAAATTTGCTGCGGGAGGGTGAGGATTAAATCACACTTCCAATGCATATTTTATCTAGTTAAAAATGCAGTTGAAATGGTAATACAAGGAAACGAAATATGGAAATGAAACTAAAGAGCCTTACTATGCAGGACAATTTTTATGTAATTTGATTCTGTGAAGAATAGATTTTCCCAACATCTATTATCAAACAGGTATCTGTACAAAATAGGGCAATCAATAAATACTGTATAAAGACTTCAATCTAAATGTGGCTTTTAATTCATGCAATGGAAATTCTGCTGATAGAATAGCTATTTTATCCTTTGCTTAAGATATCATGTATAAACAAGGAAAATAAATTCTACACTGTGGTCCTTTTTGGATTATAGTAACAGTGTAACTTGCAAAGTAAAAGTGAGAAAGTAATTACAGACCTATTTAGCAGCTGTATTCACTCTACTGATACAATGACTATTTCATTCTGCCTGAAATAGTAGGGAACAACTTTATGTATCCAATATTTGTTTATATATCTATATGTGTTTGTGTTGATATTAGTAGGATCTGTCTACTGCTTTGGATTCAATTCCATAAAGGTGCTTCAAAGTGTTTGGGATGATATATTTTCCTGGGATTGCTTAGCAGCTCCTTTCAGAAGTCTCACATCTGTTCTATTTTGATGCCTCCACATGTTCCAGAATATCATTTTTTGGAACCAAATTTGAACCACTACACAAATGCATACAATATAGATATAGATGTGGATACAGTACACAGTATACAAAGACATATGCATACATATGATATATACAGTGTTCTCACACATATCATTGGATACAATTTATGTGAAACTTATTCTAAAAACATCTTAAGCACTTATGCACTTCAAAATGAAAAAATGCATACTTTTAGGCATTTTAAATTAGTACTTTAAAGGTATGTGTGTATGTGGGTTGATGTATTCAGCTGTTCATCAGAGAAAACCTATCACATATAGCTCCCCATTGTCAAGAATAAACACATAACCCCACTCCCCAAAAACACAGAACAATAGAATTCATCTAACTACCTGAATGAAATGCTGGGAAAAGATACTGTAATATATATGTTTTATCAACTGGTAACTTTTCCTACATTTTTTTTGTTTTTGTCATAAATTCTTTATACAGTATAATAGTATCAATCTATTTTTATGTAATGCTAAGCCATTTAACTTATTTCCTGTTAATTTTTAGGAGAACAGGATTGGCAGAAACTTTTTCAGATTTTTTTTTAACTATTGCCACATTTATTCATTACATTTGTCAATAGAATTTTAAAAAACTATTTAAACCCGTTATAATATTCATAAACAGACTTGGAAGACATAGCATTAGATATTTGCAAGACATGTCCTAATTATTATTGGTTACTAAAAATGTATAGTTTGGTTACTAAAAGTGTGTAATTCTGAATTTTTGAGAATATTTGCATAGGTGATGCTCACTAAAATTTAAAACTATGTTCATTTTTTCTATTAATTTTTATCTTGAGTACTGAGCACTGAATTTTTTTTCTAGTCACAGTTTTGAAAGTGATTCTGGTTAGATGTTTTGGAATTTGTCCATAGTTATAAAAGATCTTTCCAAATAACACAAGGTGAAAGGGTTTATATAAATATTTTTGCTCCTTTGGAAAAAGAAAACAAGAAACAAAAATGTTCACAAAATTTACCATACTTATATGGGTGATAATTTTTTATATTATACTTTCTCAATTGTAGTATGGGAAAACCCCAAATTTAAGTTTGATATAAGAATCTTAAGTTAAAACAGAATAATAAATGATTCATATAGATGAATGCCATAAGATTGCTTCGTATATTTTTTAAAAATGCCATTTTTTTAAAAAAAAAGCATGTTTTAGAATAACTTTGAACTTGTATCTAATTTGTCAAAATGAAATTTCTAAAGAATTCTGTATGTGTGTGTATATATATATATACAATTTATGTTTTCTTAAGTTTTTGCAGGTACTTGCATGTATGGTATTCAGCTTTGTTCAGGTATTTTCCCACGTCATTGTAGTTGTGCTTTAAAAGCACAACTACAATGACGTGGGAAAATACCTGAACAAAGCTGAATACCATACATACACAATTTATGTATATACATTATATAGACATATAATATTTTAGATAGATAGATAGATAGATAGATAGATAGATATTGTAGATAGATATTGTAGATATAGATTGTATATAGATTGAGACCTTAAGACTCATTATAAATGGATATATAATGAGTCTAAGATCTCAATCTATATATAGAATATAGTAGCAGAGGTTAAAATGTCATATCTACTGTTTGCCTAATATAACTCAATGTTTACTTATTTGTCAAAAATACATGTATACCTGTCAAAATTACAAACAGGTTACTGTAGGTGGCAAACAGCAGTATTAAAAAATAAATAAATATGATACCTTTAATAACATCAAACAAAATCATTTGCCTATTCCAGTTTGGAAGGACTCAAACATAGACAAAAATGTCAAATTCATAACAATTGATTTCATTTGATGGTATTAAAAGTATCATCACAGGAGTTGCCTTTTGCAATTGACTGATGGGAGTCAATACCAATGGTGTTCAAGTGATGCCCTAGATCAGTGATGGCTAACCTTTTCAGCACCAAGTGCCCAAAGCACGTGCGTGTGCATCCCCAAAATGCAATGCGTGCATGTCCCCTGCGCATGTGCCGTGCTCCCTCCCATGCACCCCCCCCATGCATGCACAGCAGAGACCCAAAGACCAGCTGGCTGTCAGGAGGCACATGTGCATGTGCACTGGAGCTGAGCTGGGGTGACAGCTCGCATGCCCACAGAGAGGACTCTGCGTGCCACCTCTGGCACACATCCCATAGGTTTGCCATCACAGCCCTAGATGTTTTGGAATTGCACACAAGGTGCCTACTTTCTTTTGTCACAGTTGTTTTACTTTTATTTTCAGGTCTTTATATTTTATTATTTTCTCAGGTTTTTTTTCTATTCTTTCTCTTCTGCTCTGCTGCCTCCAGGTACTACCACATCCATTCTTTTTTACCTTTCTTATCAACAACTGTTATGTCTGTGGTGTTGTGTGCAGATGTTCATCTGTGTGAATTCTAAAGTCTCAGAGCACTTTGGCTTCATGTTCTATTTGTCTATTTTGTAGTCCCTTCAGTTGTTGCTTGCAGGCACGTGATATTTCTTGTAGATATTACTATGCACCTGTCATGCCCCTGGTGGAGACTGACTCTGAGGGAGAGGAAGAACAGCCAACAGGGAGTGGAAGTGTGGCTCTGGAGGTTGTGGAGGAGGCTGGGGAAGGGCAGAGGCCAGCTGAGCAGTCAAGAGGAGGACCCAGGCCCATCCCCTATCCATCCTAGGGCACACAGGGAGGAGAGGATAAGGGAGAGACATGGTCTCCTTGGGAGGAGGGGGCTTTGATCCTCTTCATGGGCTGCAGTGTGACAACTGAATAAGAGTTTGGACCTGCGTACTGGCAAACGCTGGAAACAAATCATGTAAATATCTCTATAGTTCTTCTCTGAGTTTGGCATCCTTCCCAGTGTGGGTTATCTGTGGACATCCTCCAGCCCTTATCTTGCCTGGTTTGTGTTGCTTTTTTCGTTCTTCGTGTAACTGTGTGGGAGTTTTTTTTGTCTTCCGCCAAAGATATTCAGAGCTTGGAAGCAAACTGAAGGAATAAAAGGGGCTTCACCTGTTTTCTGTGACTATGTTTGTTTTGTATCCCACCCTGGGTCATCACAGCACCAAAACCAATGTTGATTGTATCTAATTAATTTTCAGAATCCATTCATTTATTTCATAGTCATTGAAAGGGAAGAAGGAGTTGATTTATTCTACATAGTACCCTAGGGCAGGACAAGAAGAATGAGTGGAAACCTATCAGAGAGAGATCCAATCTGAAAATGAAGAATTTCTGACATTGAGAATGATCAGTAAATTTAACAGCTTGCCTCCTGGAGTTATGGGTGCTCCTTTGCTGGAGGTTTTAAAGAAAAGATTTGACAACCATTTGTCCCAGATGGTATAAGGACTTCTGCCTTGGGCAGGAGGTTGGACTAGAAGACCTTCAAGGTCCCTTCCAGCCCCGTGATGTGCATAGAGGAAGCAACTACATGTAAGTAGTTGGATTCTGTTTGTGTTTCTTGCATTTTTGTCTTTTTTTGTTCTTTCACAAGGATCCCCCCATGAATCAAGATTGATTTGGACTCCCTGTGATGAAAGAGAAATATGATCCTCTGTATCATACACATTATCTCAGTTGGGCAATGGTTTTTGAGATGAATGACTGACTTTAAAAATTGTTTGGAAGTTAAGCCATTAAAAATAAATGAAGTTCTATCTCTAGTGTACTCTCTCTTTTGTATGTTTATCAGTTCTTCTTTTCTGTTTCATAATCATAAAAACAATAATGTACCTCTTTATCTAAAGTAAAGTACTTTTGCAAAATGAAACTTAGTTATTCTGACATAGAGTAAATTCAACATCTTAAATAAAAGAAGAAAACTGATGTAATTTCAAATAATACAGAGGTTTGATTCTAACATAAGAAACATATATAGAAGAAACACCTTTCTATATAACATGAAACCCAGTGGTGCGATTCAACCAGTGTAACAACCGGTTCGATGAACGCGTGCTTCACACGTGCGCCCAGCATTTAGAAAAGACAATTTTTAGCTATAATACTTACCTTCTGTTGCAGCCCCGGTGAATAAAACAATGGATGCGTGAATCAGCTGTGCTCAAAAACAAGGAAATAAAGCACAGGAAAAGTGTGTGTGTGTGTGTGTGTGTGTGTGTGTGTGTGTGTATACACATTAAACCCTTGATTTCTCATATGAATCCATAAATGACACCAAGCAGCCTGATTGCCAAGGGGAGGGGGGTTGGGTTGTATCAGTATAAAAAATAATGAACATTTTAATGTAAGTTTTTCTCTTTTCAGATAATAAAGCATATGGAATCACTGTTTACTCAGATAATGAACATGTCACAGCAAGAGAATTTGAAGGTATAGTATGTCATACACACACACACACACCCTGTTCTGAGAAAAAATATTTACAGTATATTGAAAGCATAGAAAAGCAGAAACAAGGTTAGGGGTCAGGAAGGCTCATATCATTAAAGTATAGTAGGTTGTAGAAGCATAAAATATCATCCAGAATCATTTAGTTGCTTGATTAATATACTTGTTTCAAATGTTCTTTGGCTTTTCTCATGGGTGATCCAGCTAAACTCAAAAATGTATTACGTCATTTATTTAAGAGAAGAAAATTAAAAATATTCTCAAATCTACTTGAAAACATCATAGTACTAACCTTAGATATATGTTTTAATTATTCACAGTTGTTATTAGTAGATAAATTATGTTGCTCCTTGTTCAAATCCTTCTAAAACAATGAAAATAAATGTATTCTCGGAATTATATTATACATAATCCCATGCATTACAGTGGGTGGGTTGATATTTGAGAGTGTCATCTGCAACTTCCACTCCATCTTCCAGACTTCTGTTCTCTCCTTCGTATTATTTTTCTCAATTCCATTGAATCTATTTCCTTTACTTTTGAGAATTTCGTATTCATTTGTTCACATTACAAAATTTAGATAGGAATACATTTCCTGAACTGCTTTTTTAATGTTACAACCTAGTTTTATGTGATATTCATGTTTTAGTTTGATTTTTCTCTGTTTCAGCAGTCCTTATTAAAATTCATGTGCACAGTACAATCATTTTTTAAAAATAGGAAAAAAAGAACATTATGAAAACAAAAGTTCTTTGATTAATAACCTTTATTCTTGAAAGAATAGAAATATCCTGACCTCCTGATAAGTAAATTTCAGGAAAAGCACCGCCTAGCCATTTCCACTACTTGGCTCTAGAAATCTGCTTTGGTAACATTTCTAAGAATACAACATCTCATCAGTAAACTTTTCTTTTAAAAAGTGCCTTTTGAAAATATTTGAAAGAATGTTCTTGAAAAATGATAGCATGGGTATTCCTAGTGATCTGAAATTCAGGAGTTCTAATAAATATTAAAAATGAGCATTTTGCAAGATGAAAAATTTAATTTCCTGGGTAGCCAGGGTTTTTCCCATATGTTGCATAGTAAACCCCATGTTAGTACACCTCATGTGCAATGGACAAAATTTGTTCCATTCCACCATTTTATTATATGTATGCATAAAATACTTGTTAAATTGTTAAATTTGACAGACTTCTACATTAATGGATACCACTCCCTACTTTGAGTTAAAGTGAGGCTTTGCTTATACTTTTGAAATTTATTCCACCATTATGTGTTATACTTGGAAGTAGACATAGTTTTGACTACTAAAAGGTCTGATAAATGAATCAATTTAAAACGAGGTCTAAGAAAGAATGAACCCACCATTTTTAATAGACTTACATCAAATTGCATGGTATTTCAGACATTATGAGAATGAAGATATGTTACCTTCACATAACTAATCTCTGTTCAAAATACAATTTGTGAAATGGCATTCAGAATCATCTTATTAAAATCAGTTTCCATTATGCTGGTTGTTTGCACAATTTTAATATAAGCTATACCAAAAGAGAAAACAATTATCTTTTTATCCTCTTCCCTGTAGGGGTGTATCTGAGTTGTAAGCACAATGTAAAGAAGGAAGTTGGTGCAAGGGTTGAATGGAAAAAGATTAAAGGGTCCACTGTCTCATTTGTCTACTTGAATGGTGTCTTTGTAGGTAAGCAAATATTTTTGGTTGTTTACGCATTAATTTGCTGTTTGTAGCACATTAATGACCCCAAATATAGGATCAGTTAGAGGTCAAATAAAAGTTATTGCTAGATTTTATTTCCCATCTTTCATCACTCTTCCAAGATTTTCAAGGAAATACATCCTTTCCCCATCTGTGAGAGATAACTATTGGTCACTTAATAAATGACTTGTCTGTCTGTAAACCTTAATTCAGTTGTCCTGGATTGAGTTTGGGCTTTAGCAGCTACTCTGATCAAACTGTCACCATGATTATTTGGAGAGATGGCTGCTAAGTACAGTGAGCTTAACCAGATATAACCTTTTTTATTTGCATGCTTCCAGGTGCTTAGAGGAATACACAGAAAAGATAAGTATGCAGCTTGCATATGTGAAGGCAATTTCGGTCCAATTAAAGCTTGGTTAGGATGCCCTAACACTGTTCTTGTGGGTCCTGGTTTAAGTGAATCTCTTTTGGGAAGGGGCTTTTCTAGAGTGAGGGAAATGCAGAGGATTTGGTAATGATGGCAGAAATACGTGTCTGGATACATTGGAGAAAGATTATGATGTAATATTCACCCTAAGAGGATTTTAGTGAAAATATAAAATGTAGTCCTGATCCAGACAATACTACCTTTATGGGAAGAACTGTGGACATTAGCAAACAAAGATTGTTATAGCCATTGCCTCAGCTACAGGCATCAGGAAAACAAAAACAAAAAATGTAGTTGCATCTGTTTTGTCTGAAATTTTTAATTTTTTTAAAAAATCTAACCCAAAATACAAAACTGTAAAATAATTCATAACAAAATGTCCTTTGGGGGAATGGAAAGCAAGTGCGTGCTATACACTGGAAAGGAAAACTCCTTCCTTATTAATAATTTACATGGAAATCAGTCATCCAAGAGTCTCTAGCTAGCTGCCACCAACTCTTCTTCCACCCCTCTCATTTCTCTCTCTCAATGTTATTGTTTTCCAGGTAGCTTTAAAGAT
Organism: Pseudonaja textilis; assembly: GCF_049901715.1. NCBI lineage: Eukaryota > Metazoa > Chordata > Lepidosauria > Squamata > Elapidae > Pseudonaja > Pseudonaja textilis. Next base: position 48,048,418 of record NC_141996.1, read on the forward strand.
CGAGCTGAAATATTGCACTCAAGCATTCATCTTAAAAATGTGACTAGAAAGGATTCTGGAAAATATCGTTGTGAAATTAGTGCACCTACAGAACAAGGACAAGGAACAGGCGAAGTTGAAATCTCTCTCTTAATCTTGGGTAAGAAATCTAAAGGATCTTATCAGCAATTTAAATTAAATTTTAATTTTAATTCTGCTGGGCAGCTTCATTTTTCTTTAAATTTAATTTGAGAACTGATACAGATGAAATATAGGAATATTACAATTTTATGGGGGAAAAACTTTTTAGGTCAAATAAAGGCATCTATTTGAATGAGGGTTAATTAAATGACTGTAAAAGAGAAAGGTGGGAAAATTAGGGAAACATGTTAGGCACTTTAAACAAATTAGCTACAATTTGTTTAAGAGGCATAGTGGTGCAGTGGTTAGAATGCACTAGCTCGAGGTTGATTCGGCCTTCCATCCTTCCGAGGTCGGTAAAAGGAAGACCCAAATTGTTGGGGGAAATATTCTGACTTTGTAAAGCGCTTAGAGAAGCATTATTAGTAAAGCATTGTGAAGTGGTATATAAATCTAAGTGCTATTACTATTGCTATAAAAATAAACAGCCAAGTTTAGAAGACAAAGAATCCTGTGGAAGACTTCAGTCTTTAAAAGGTTCTAGAAGGCTATTTCAGAGCATATCAGCCTAATTTCTAGAGGGAATCTATTCCACAATGCAGGTGTCATAATGGAAAAATAATGCTTTCTAGCCTCAGCATCACCGCCCCTGCTCCTGCTTACTTGAGGCAAGTGTGGTACCATAGGTAGTTTCCCCTTGCATTATTTAATGCTGTTGAAGGAAATTTCATCTGGTTCAGTTCCAAGGTGGGAGAAAGATGCTGGAAATAAAATGGAGGCTGGAGGCTGATTGGAAAGAAAGTCTAATTTTTGATTAACAGAACCACCAGGATTTGTAGTGCTGGGTCAGCTACAAACCCTGGTGGTGTTCTGTTCATCAATAAATAGACCTTCTTTCCAATCAGCCTCCATGTTGTTTCCAGCATCTTTCTCCCAGCTTGGAACTGAACCAGACAGATTTTCCTTCCAACAGTGTGAAAGAAAATGTATGGGCACAATACAACTGATATTTTGTTATTAATTGAGTTAAGATTATAATCAGCAAAACAGCAGAGGTTTTATATATATAAACACCCAAGCATATCATTCAAACTTTCATTTGAGTAATTTGTCTAAGATATATGACATTTTCTAGTGCCACCATCTGCTCCTGTTTGTGAAGTGCCTGTCTCAGCTCTGAGTGGGACAGTAGTTGAATTGCGATGCAAAGAAAGTGAAGGTGTGCCAGCTTCAAAATATAGATGGTATCGGAATGGTGCTATTCTTCCTGAGAGCACATTTTTTTGGAGTTTCAAAAAAGAGAAAAATTCTTATACTTTGAATACTACAACAGGAACCTTGGTAAGTTTACATTTCTTTAATGACACTTAGTGTGTGACTTTCCAGGTCTCAAAACAATTCAAACTATATTACAGCAACATTGAGGAAATTCAAAATGGAATTATAGAAATAACAAAAAATAAAAAGGAAAGCCAACTGCCAAAATGACTCACATCATGAAAATTTTAATTGCAAGTTCAGTAAGGAGATAAAATGTATTCTGAATTAAATAATTGGGATTGAACTGATGTAGGAATGGGAACAATACTGAGGAATGTAGTTGTTTTAGAAAGGTTTTGAATGTTACCTGGGAAGTATACACCATTACTGCAGAAATGGGCATTGGAAACTTCCCTTCATTCTGATCTGAAACTAATTTCTGCCTACAAGTCCATTATATTCTAAGTCTGCTACATATACAGGTTATTTCCCAAGGCTGCTTGTGATAAAATCTGCCTGAACAGGGATCCTGGTTCTCATCCCAGTTTGAGGACAAGACTAGCAAACAATTGATTGACAGGAGCATTGATTGTGATAAAATCAGGTTTGAAATACAAACTTCATCCCTGAGCACGTGCTGAATTCTTACAGAACAGTAACCTTACCCAGTAACCAGTAACAGTAACCTTAACAATAACCCAGCCCTTGCTTATCAATGGAAACCGAGTGGAGCGAGTGGCCAGTTTTAAGTTTCTGGGTGTTACCCTAAAAGAGGACCTGACCCGGGGTGCCCACATTGCATCCCTGGTCAAAAGAGCCCAGCAGAAATTATACTACCTGAGGCTTCTCAGAAAACAACAACTGAATGAGAAACTGCTGGTGACCTTCTACCGTTGCACTATAGAGAGCATTTTAAAGTACTGCACCTCTGTATGGTTTGCCAATTGCACAGTGGCAGATAGGAACTCCAGAGGGTTAATGTCATTGCCCAGAAGATCATTGGTTGCCCTCTCCTCTCTTTGGAAGAGCTTTATAACTCCCGCTGCCTTAAGAAAGTTCAAAACATTCTCAAAGATCCATCTCATCCTCGGAACCCCTTTTTTGAACTATTACCATCTGGCAGACAGTACAGAATATTAAAAACAAGTACAAATAGAATGAAAAACAGCTTCTATCCCAGGGCAGTAGCTCTTTTGAATTCTGCTGTATAGTGCAGTGTTGGTGTGGTGTCGGGGGTTTCCGGTTCAATGTGTGAAGGGCGAAGGATGTGTGTTTGTGTTTATTTTCATGGTCATGGTGTGCACTGAAGATGGTGTTTGATTTCATTGTACGAGGTGCAGTGACAATAAAGTAAACTAAAATAATTTAAACTAAACCTTAGCTGAATAGAAAAACTGTATCTTATATTTTGGATCTGTTTTCATTCTGATTATTAAAGAGTATTTTATCACTTTATTCTTACATGGTTAGCACTTTTTTTTTTAAAAGGATACCAATTTGCATGTAACAAATAATTAACTTTCTATATCTGATACATACTTTGAAGAAATTAAAGCCAAAATAGGTAGTTACTTACAATCTCTATGACTTTCAGCTGACTTTCATTTCCCTCTATTTTATCATCTTTCAGTCTGATATATACAACAACATCAACTTTTCAGAATTTGATGCTACCTTTTGCTTAGGTTTCCTCTGAAAAATGATAGTTTGCTTCATTAAATTAGCTGCCAGATGAGTTAACCATTTTTAGTATTGGAAAATGTTGACATATTGTAAATAAATATTTCTAAATACTGCAAAGGAACATATGGGAAATTTTTAGATCTAATATTTCTTGAACCTTTTATCCAATAGTGAGTTTTGCTGTATTTTCTTTTAAACCAGCTGTTCAATCCCGTTTCAAAGAATGACACTGGGGAATACTACTGTGAAGCTTATAATAGAGTTGGACGGCCTCGAAGGTGTCCAGTGAAGAGGATGCAAGTAGGTAAATATCAAATGCAAATAAAGCCAGAAAATGTTTCTGTGAAATTGTTATAAGTTAAAGAGGATGTATTGTCCAAAACCAGTTAAATTTTTTTTAAAGGCACTTAAAAGTACACTTTGACAAGCATACCATTTTCATTTTGTAAGGACCAATCTTATTTTAAGTCTGAGACTTGTACACAGAATTTCTATCAACTAAATTTTAGGATAAAATTTAACACTAATCTTAACACATTACAAGCAGGCCTCTACTTACAACTCTTCATTTACTGATCGTTTGAAGAGACACTGAAAAAGTGACCTGATTAGCTTATAACTTGTGAAAGGTTAGTGCTGGCCCACCTGAAAATGGATCACAGATCCACTGTTAGACCCCTTTCAATTTGCCTACTGAGCAAATAGATCAGCAGATGATGCTGTTAAAATGGTACTGCACTATATCTTACAGCATCTTGAATCTTCAAGGACCTATGCAAGAGTCCTTTTTGTAAACTTCAATACCATCATTCAAAATGTTCTTCTCATTAAACTGACTCAACTAACAGGGCCTGACCACACTTGTAAGCTCATAAGCTTTCTAACAGATAGGAAGCAGCGGGTAAAGCTAGGCAAAATTACATCAGATACCTGTACAATTAGCACAGGTGCCCTCCCAGGGCTGTGTGCTCTCTCTCCATTACTCTTTTCTCTTTATACCAACAATTTCATCTCAAAGGATCCCTCTGTTAAAGTACCAAAGTTTGTAGGTGGTACAACAGACATTTGATCTCATTCGAGACAACGATGAATCTGCACACAGGCAGGAAGTTGAACAAATGGTCCTGTGGTATGGCCAGAACAATCTTGAAATGAACAAACTCAAAACTGTAGAGATGGGAGTAGATTTTAGGAGAAGCTGTCCTATTTTACCATCTCTTACAATATTAGACAACACAATATCAACAGTAGAGACCTTCAAGTTTCTGGGTTCTATAATCTCTCAGGACTTGAAATGAACGCCTAACATCAAAAACATCATCAAAAAAGCACAATAAAGAATGTTCTTCCTGTGCCAACTCGGAAAGCTCAGTCTACCCAAGGAACTGCTGATACAATTCTACAGAGGAATTATTGAGTCTGTAAGTTGTACTTCAATAACTGTCTGGTTTGGCACAGCAACCAAACAGTACAGACACAGACTCCGGATAATTAGAACTGCAGAAAAAACAATTGCAACCAGACTGCCTTCCATTGAAGACCTGTACACTGCATAAGCCAGAAAGAGGGCTGTGAAAATAGACCCCTCACATCCTGGATATAACTTATTTAACTTTCTCCCTCAAGACAATGCTATAGGGCATTGCATGCCAAAACAACTAGACACAAGGACAGTTTTTCCCTCCATGCCATTGCTCTGCTAAACAACTTATTTTCACAACACTGTTTTATGTCCTGGGATGTCCAACCATGTAGCAAAGCTGTATTACTATTATCCTTTTCATCTCTCCCATTACCTATTTCTTTAGCATCTTAGAACTGTAACTTGGTTGTTTGTATCATATGTTGATTGTTTTTATTTAGTATCCTAAAATTATCAGTGAGTGTTGAGTCTTATAAATCATAAGATGCAACACTCAGTGATAGTCCTAGGATACTAAATGATGATTGTATTTTATGATTGTGATCATGACTTATCACTTGTTGCTTGTATGTATACTGAGAGCTTATCCACCTGAGAAAAGTTCCTTGTGTTTCCAATCACACCTGGCCAATAAAGAATTCTGTTCTATTCTATATTCACACTTATGACTACTGTAGCCACCCTATGGCCATGTGATCAAAATTCAATCATTTGGCAACTGACATGTATTTATGCAAGGGTGGGATTCCACCGGTATAACAACCAGTTCGGTGGTCATGTGCTTCAGTCTCCCTCAGACTTTGTAGAGATCTGGAATCTGTCCTTTCCTTTTTAGTCAAAACCATAACATTAAAGAATGTGCAGACTTCAACTTTGGAACAACAGATGAAATCAAAACAACAGATGAAATCCACTTTGTTGGTTCTCCAGCCATGAGACTATCTCTTTGATCTAGAAATAGATCAAAGTTCTTTTGTGCATCTTCATCCACATCCAAAGATAAAGCTTCAGATCTTAACTTTACTTTAACATTCATTAAAATTTAATCAAGTTTTCAAGCGAGAAAATCAGCTAGAAGCTGCGCATCACCCCATTCTCCTTTCTTACTGTAAGTTTTAGAGACTGCTCAGCCATCTTGATCTGTGAAACTTAGCCAGGGAACAAAGAACAAAAATATGTATGTTTGCCTCTATATATCAATCCAAGATTATAAGAAAAGTTCAGTGGAAATAAACTCTGGGTGTTTTACAAATTCAAAAAAAAATACAAAATTCAGCAGTGAGAATCTGAAAGCTGTTCACCACCCCCAATGCTTTCCATACAGAAGAAACAGAGGTTATCCAAAGCAACATATATCAAAAGGAAAAAAAAAACAGAAAAGGCAATTATAATCCAGCAAGGGATTGAGATAAATCAGCACCCAAACATTAATCAAGCTTTTAAAACAATAAGTAAAATAAAACAGTGAAATCAAAAAGTGAAAGTTAAAATTGTAGCATGCTTAGAAAACAAAACTGCTTGATGGGAAGATGGATACACCCAATGACTTTTTTTTTTTTAAATATAGTTTATTAATTTTTACAATTAAAACCAGTCACAATACATACACAAATAAGCAAAAGAAAGAAAGAAAGAAAAGAAAGAAAGAAAGAGGTTACAGGATTAAAAGTATTCTTATTTTAACAGTTTGCAAGATCTTCTTTTGTTTTCATCACCTTAACTTGTGTCATATAACCACACCTGTTTTTAACTTATATCGCTACCTCGTTATTATGTATTGATACTTTTCTTTTATGCCTTATAATATATTATTTATCTTTGGTCAATCCAATTATACCAACAATTCCAGCTGTCATAGTATAGTGAAGTGTCTTTGTTTTTAGCGCCAAAGTCAATTTATCCATTTCTGCGCATTTTGAGATTTTTTCAATAATCATTTCTTCTGATGGAATTTGGTGTTGTTTCCAATGTTGAGCGAAGGCTAATCTGGCCGCTGTTAAAATGTGTATTGTTATGTATTTGGTTTTTTGGAAATTTGCTTATCAAAAATCCCTAGTAGGAAGGACTCTGGTTTGTATTCGATCTGCTCTTTGGTGATTTCTTCCAACCAAGTTTTGATTTTCTTCCAATACTTTTGGGTTTCTGCACAGGACCACCACATATGGAAAAAGGTTCCTTCTTTTTCCTACACTTCCAGCAATGCGAACTCATGTTGGGGTGCATCTTCGCTAACCTCGAAGGGGAGATGCCATCTATAAAACATTTTATAAAGATTTTCCTTGTATGCTGCCGATTTGGTAATCTTATTGTTTCTGCCCCAAACTTTCTCCCATTCCGCTAATGTGATGCTGCGCCCTACGTTCTTACTCCAAGCAATCATATTTCCTTTTACGATTTCTTCTTCTAGTTCTGTTTCTAATAAGTAGTTATAAAATTTTGTTATGTTTTTTTTATTTGATCCTAATAAAATTTTATCTAACTGTTGCAGTTTGTCATTAATTCCGAATTCTTTTTTGTCTTGTTTATGTCTGCTTTGAATCTGAAGATAAACCCATTGATCAATTTTATGTCCTTGCTCTTGAAGATCCAGCCTCGGTTTCAAATTTCCTTGTGGGTCTAATAAGTCTTTGTATTTAATCATTTTGGTAAGCTCCAAATTGTTTGGGTGAATCATTGCCTCCATTGTTGAAATCCATACTGGTACTTTTGTATAATGTTTTTCCTTATTTTCCTCCAAATTGTTAATAGTGCGTCTCTAATTAAATGTCTATGGAAATATTTTTGACTGGTTTTCCCTACGTCCCATAGAAAGGCGTGCCACCCCTTTGTAAATCATGGCCTTCTAGAAATAGTATTCTTTTATTGGTTAAATTCACCCAATCCTTCAACCAAACTAATGAGGTGGCCATATGGTATAACTCCCAGTTTGGAAATGCTAACCCTCCCCTGCTCTTCATATCCTGCATTGCTTTTACATTTATTCTGGGTTTTTCCCTTGCCAAATAAATTTCAGGGTTGTTCTATTGAGTTCTTCAAAAAACTTTTTATGTAATTTAATTGGGATTGTTTGGAATAAATACAAAAATTTAGGGAGAATGTTCATTTTAATAGTAGCAATTCGGCCTAGTAGTGAAATTTGAAGTTTCCCCACGATTCTAAATCTTTCTTTACCTGATGTATCAGTTTATCATAATTGTTTTCTTTAAGTGTCTTACAGTGTGGGGTTAGCCAAATTCCTAAGTATTTCACTTTCTTTGTCACTTGTATCTGCATTATTTCTTCTAGTTCTATTTTCTGTTTTTCTGTTAGGTTTTTGGTCATTAATTTGGTTTTTTTTTTGTTTAAGTCCCGCTACTGCTCCAAATTTCTCTAATTCACTCATCAATTTTGGTCCCCTGTCTTTTGGTTCTTCAAGGAAGAAAATCATGTTGTCCGCAAACGCTTGCAATTTATATTCCTCTTTCTTAACTGTTAATCCCTTTATATCTGAATTCCGCCTAATTCGTGTTAATAATGTCTCTAATGCTAATATGAAGAGCAGGGGAGAGAGTGGGCAACCCTGTCTCACTCCTTTTTCTATCTTTATTAGTGGGTGCATTCCCCATTCACTATTATATTAGCTTGTTGTGTGTCATATATAGTTGTTATAATATTTTCAAATTTGGTACCCAGATTCAAATTATAAATTTTTGAATTAAAATTGCCAATTCAAATTATCGAAAGCTTTTTCTGCATCTAGAAACATGAGTGCTACTTGTCTCTCTGGGTGGGCTTCATAAAATTCTAGTACGTCTAATACTATTCTTAGATTATTCTTTATTTGCCTAGTTGGAAGGAATCCATTTTGATCTTCATGTATATACAAGTTTAGCAATCTTTTTAATCTGTTTGCTATAATAGAAGTGAATATTTTATAATCAGTATTTAAGAGTGAAATCGGCCTGTAATTGTTTATATATCTGGGATCTGTATCCTCCTTCGGGATCAGCGAGATCAGTGCCCCCTCCATGAGTCCGGCATCCTAGCTGCTAGTAAAACGTCATTAAAAACTTCCACCATAAGTGGTCGATTTGATCTGCTATTGCCTTGTACAGCTCCCCTGGGATCCCGTCTGGGCCCGGGGTTTTATTATTTTCTGGCTCTCTATTGCTGATTTCAATTCCGATTCAGTAATGTCTTTATTTAATAGTTCAGCCATTTCTTCCCCAATTGCCTTATCCTTTACTTCATCTAGATAATTCCTTATTCTATCTTCACTGACATCCTCTCTTTTGTATAAATCTTCAAAGTATTTATGAATGATTTCTTTTTCTGTTCTATTTCCTGGTATGTATCTCCTTTGCTATCTATTAACTGGTATATCAGTCTCTTCTCTTTCTTTTTTTCAATTTATAAGATAGCCATCTTCCTGGCTTGTTGGCATGTTCAAAATAGATTTGTCTAGTTAAGTTCAAATTCATAGTCATTTTCTCTTGATCAATTAAATTCAGTTTGTGTTTGACTATACTTATCTGATTTTGCAGTTTGGATTCTTTTGGGTTATTTTGTAGAAGGGTTTCTAGCTCCTTAATTCTCTGTTGTAATTTGTTTTGTTGGGAATATTTTTCCTTGTTTCTCTTAGCATTATAAGAGATTGTTGTGCCTCTTATAACCGCCTTCATCGTATCCCAGACATTTTGTTTCGTGGTTTCTCCGTTATCATTTTCTTTAATAAAAAAATCAATTCCTCCTTTAATTTATTAATATATTCTTTCTCTCTTATTAATTGAGTGTTTAAGGTCCATCTTTTCTTTGGTTTTGCCCTGCCCTTCCATATTACCTGTATTGGATTATGGTCTGCCCATTCATTAGGCAAAATTTCCACTTCTTTGTCTCATTTGCTATCTCTCCACTCATCCATGCCATATCAATCCGTGTCCATGTTTGGTGGGGATTTGAATAAAATGTAAATTGTCTTTTTCAGGATGTAATCTTCTCCATATATCTGTCAGATTTAGCTCTTTCATCATTTCCCTACAAATCTTGGGAGCTCTCTCTTCCCCTTTTTATTCTTCCCGGCATTACTGTGATCCTTTTGGAAATCAGCAATGGAGTTGAAGTCCCCTACCATACAAATATTTCTTTTTTGCAATTCAACCAATTTTCCATATAGGTGTTTAAAAAACTCTTTTTGGTCTCCATTTGGGGCATATATTACTACTAAAAGAATTGGAATATCATTAATCCAGATCTGCAAACCCAGAGTCCTTCCTTCTAAATCCGACCATATTAGCTCAGATTTCAAATCCTCTTTCACATATACTGCGATTCCCTTCTTTTTCTCCTCATCTGCTGGTGTGGTAAATAATTTTCCTAATTTCGGGCATTCTAAATATTTTCATCCTTCTTCTTTATATGGGTTTCTTGCAGGCACGTTATATCTGCATTATGTTTAATTAATTTAGATAATATCCTTTTTCTCTTAATTGTTGAATTTAAACCATTTATGTTTATTGATAGTAATTTTTTTCTTCTCCCATCTATTTAGTTTTGTTTTGCTCTTTGTCGTGTAACAATTCCTCTCTCTTCTTGCGCTTGTATTGATGTAGTTCCTTCTGTCTTTTGTTGTGGATAGGTATTTTCTTGGTTTCCTACCGTTCCAGTTCTATTTTTATGTCCACTGTATTCTTCTTGAAACTTTGTGTCCAATTTCTCCCTACTACTTTGCTCCTGTGGGCCCACCATCCGTTCGTAAAAATCCTGGGCTTTTTCCATAGTATCTATTTTGATTTTCCTCTCTTTCCACGACACTAACATTCCTTCTGGAATAAGCCATTTAAATGTGATTCTTTTTTATTTAAATATGCTGCCAGAAATTTATAGTCATGCCTTTGTTCCCTTATTCTCCTCAGTATCTGTTTAAGAATCACAATTTCTTTCTCTTTGTAGGTTATAGTTTTATCTCTTGAGGTTCTATATATCATGTCTCGAACACATCTTCTAGTGAATCGTATATGTACTTCCCTAGAACAATTGTGGCGTCTTGCATAATTTGTATTGACCCGGTAGACTTCATCAAACTCTTTTTGAATTTCATCTTTATCCATCTTCAATAAACCGGCCAGTATTTCTGCCATCAAGTATTCCAGGTCTTCTTCTTTTGATTCTGTCACATTTTGGAATCTTAGGTAAGTTGCTGCCTTGTCCATTTCTAGGAGGACAAGGGAGTCCTCCATTTCTTTGCTCATGCTTTTGAGATCTTCATCCACCCTTTCTAATTCCCTTTCTGTTCGTTCGGTTCTTTTCTCTACTTCTTTTATTATAACTTCGTTTTTCTCCAAGGCCTGCTGCAACACCCCCACTTTATCCTCTACTTTGGAAATGTCCGCTTTCATTTCTGTCTTTAGTTTCCCCATTTCTTCCTTCAATTCATTGATATCTGCCCTTGTTTCACTGTGGTTTTTAATCATTGTTTCTTGCAATCTTGTCAATGAGTCCTGTAAAGTTAGGAACATTGCTTGGATATTAGCATTCGAGATGCTAGTTGACTTCTCTGTTGGTAGTGTTTCCTCTATTGTTTTTGTGCCATGGGTGAAGTTGTTGTCAAAGTAGTCATTATTGTGGGATTAACCTTCCTACCAGATTTCAAAGCAGTGGTAGTTGTAGTAGTCATTTCCTTTAAAATTTGTTTTTGTTGTTGTACAATATTGAATATATTATTCCAAATTGGCATTCAGTATTCTTAGTTCTGTAACTAAAATTGACCAAGATCTATCAACCTATTAAGTAGCTATATTCTTGACTAATTAGTAAAGTGTATATATTTTTCTCTAGTTTAACTTCAATATAAAGTAACCTTAACTATAAAATATATTACATTCACAGATAAACCCACACAAAGAAATATAATATTGGTCTAGAGAGCTCTAAGCTTATTAAGTAACTAATGCTTAATATTCTTACTGTCTCCCCTATATTCCCATTCAAATTATAACAATCTCTATTAATAATAACTTAACTAAATTAATCCAATATTTTAACACTCTAATATTTCATTACTAAATGTACATATTTATCAAGAGGAAATCAGAGGGGGGGAAAAAAAAAAAAGCAAGCATATTTCAACATAGCATACCATCCACAAGTAAGAAAGAAGAGAGGCTATTTTAGTAAGTATGTACACACAGAAAAGGGTTGAGGAAAAGAAAAAAGAAAATTCCAAAGACAAGAGTTTTTGTTTCCGCTTTTCACTTTGGAAGCTTCCACTTCTAGCACACCGGAAATGGCAAATGAAGATTTGCTGAGTAACAGCTGCCAGTAAGCAATATTCCCACTCGTTTCAGCGTTCTGGATACTGCCTATGGCGTTGCTCTGTCTTTCCCCGATCGGCTTCGTTCTGCTTCTGGATCCAATTTAATAGCTTCAATCTAAATGTTAGTGATAATAGAGTCTTCAGACTTCCAAAATTCTCTTTACTTCTTTTTTATTTCCGACTCTCTTCTGCCTGCCAAGCTCTTTCACATTCACTAAACCAATTCTTTTGTAGCCGCTTCGTCTTGGAGCTCACAGCTGGCATTCACACAGTATTTAACAGCCTAAAATCAGTCTATTGTCAGTCAAATATCTTCTCTGCCACGACTCTCTTTCCCCCCGAGCTTGCAAACTTTCACTCACTTTTTCTTCCCATCGGTGGCAGTCCGGACTTCGGAGCCTCCATTGTTAGGAGGCTGTTCTTGATCGTTGGGCTCTGGAGGGCTTCCTCTTCGTTACAGGGGGGTTGCTTTCCCCACACTGCAGCCCGAGGTTCCCCCACACCGGCACGGGTCTCTCCAAGACTCGAGCACCCCGAAAGATCGCACCAAACTCAAGAAAAGGGAGGCTAGAATCACGAGCAGATTTCTGCCCCTCTGACCGTCCTTGCCTTGCCACTGGAAGCCTCTCTCCACCCAATGACTTTTTGATCACTTCCAGAGGGAATTGGAATCTTCAAGAATGCCCCATCCCTGGCTATTGGGTCCACAATTGTCCATATGTCATCTTGGGATACTCCTTTTCAAAACCAGGGAGCAGCAGTTGCAAAGAACCAGCTTTAGTAGGGAAATCAGCATCTTGAAATGGGAGGGTTTAAATGTTGATAATTTTGAATATGGGCCTGTAATGCTTTAAATCTTAAAATAAGATATATCCATTTATTTTTAAATAGAAATCTAAATACTTCTAAAGTACACAAATCATGTAAGCAATGGAAACAGGATATCAAATATTTTTTTCCCTTATGAAAATGTCCACATTGATATCATTGTCAGAATCATTCTTTTTGTACTGCTAAAATCAGTGGTGGGATTCAAAATTTTTACCACTGGTTCTGTGGGTATAGCTTGGTGGGTGTGGCAGGGGAAGGATACTGCAAAATTCCCATTCCCGCCCCATCCCGGTAACCTGCTTTCCAGTTCTGTTCTCCTGTGCAGTACAACAAAAGAAGACCCAACCGATCCGCTGGGACTTGGGAGGCAGAGAATAGATGGGGCCGGGGCCAGTCAGAGATGGTATTTGCCGGTTCTCCAAACTACTCAAAATTTCCACTACCAGTTCTCCAGAATTGGTCAGAATCTGCTGAATATAACCTCTGCCTAAAATATGCTCAAATATTTAGGCTATATAGCAAAATAGAACCTGTACTTTCACGATTGCAATGGCAGCTAACTCCCATTTATAGTGTTATCCTATATGGCAGTACTTAGATGGAAGTTTTAATAGTATTTAGACTCAGGTATGCAGAAAAAAAGTATTTGGCAAAGGTAATAAATGCATATATGAGTATACCAGGGGTATCAAACTGGCGGCCTGTGGGCCAGATGCATTATGTGTGGGCCACACCTACCCTAGCTCCACAAAGGCAAAAAAAGTTGCAATATGTCATGTGACGTGTGATCGAGTTTGACACCTATGAAGTACACTATCTTGTCTGCTAAGGTTTTCAATCATGTATTCTAGATTTCTTGGAAATATTGATTGGCTACTGTCACAAGAATCTATTGTCTTTTTCGTATAGTGACCATTTAAATTCTAGCTTTATTGTTGCGGCAGTTTTCTATTTTGGTCTCACATTATTTCCAACTACATTCACTTGACACCTGATATTTAGAATGAAACCTTTTTGGAAGAAGTGAGATTATAAGGAATCCTATAGTTTTTCTGTCTTCATAGCTAAATCCTTCAGTACATAAGTTTTTCAGTAAGATGTTCAAAAGGGAAGAAAATGGGGGAGGGAATTAAAGCGTTCTTCAAAGTGATTTCACTGCATATTTAAGACTTTATAGACCTCACCATTCATCTTTGTAACAATTATTTTCTATAGTATTGAATTTTAGTGATTATCATATGGGAGAATTATGGTGATAAGAACAGAGATAGAAGCTTAGATAAGATCACTCAATAAACTCATAACAATGGTGAAAACTGAACTTTCATTGTTTACATCAGAGGTGACATTCAACAGGTTCTGACCAGTTCTGGAGAACCGGTAGCGGAAAGTTTGAGTAGTTCGGAGAACTGGCAAATATCACCTCTGACTGGAGATTTTACAGTATCCTTCCCCTGCCACACCCACCAAGCCATGCCCACAGAACCGGTAGTAAAATTTTTTGAATCCCACCACTGGTTTACATGTAACAACGTATGAGTAAGGTTTTTATTTAATGTTCTCATTTAAGATTGAATGTTAGCCATTGGTGCCTTCTCTCAAGATGATTTACTTGAAATAATTACTCTGGGCATTGCATCCCTTCCTGATATATTTATTTTGTTTTGAATTTTAGATGACCTTAATGTAAGTGCTATCATAGCTTCGGTGGTCATTGTGGCCTTAATAATGGCTTCCTGTGGTCTTGGGGTATATTATGCACAGAAGAAAGGTTATTTTTCAAGTAAGTACAGATTACCCTTTCTTTGAAGTATTACAAATATTTCATTGCCTACTTGTTTGTGAACTGTGGTTACAATTAGTACTACAGAAGTGGAAGCCTTCATGGGGGATGAGAGGGAATAAAAATGCTGCACAAACAGTAACTGATGTTCAAAATCCTACCCTTTTTTATGTGCACTGGATTCATTATGTATACTAATAAGGACTAGGTGATGATGTTGACACCCCACTCACTGCCAAACAAACACACACACACACATGACTAACCCTTTCCTGACTGGGGGAATCAAAAAAATTTATATTTTTTTAATGATTAAGTACAATTAGATTTAATGTTCTTTTGATAACTTTGGAGACACTTCCATGTATCCCAGCAGACTGTGTTACTGCTATTATTGAGGAATGACATGACTAGAGAATGCAGCTCCACAAAAATAAAAATTCCTTTAGAAATGTGCCAATATTCACATTGAAAAGAAATGTCTAACTTGCTACTGTAGTCTTTCTATATTATAATTTCTATCAGAAATTCATAGAACTGTTTGGCAAACTTAACTCTAAAAACAGAAAGTAGGACTGTGCAGTACAATTCTGAAAAGGTGTGTTTATTTTTTGTTTGTTTGTTCATTAAATGTATTGGCCACCCATCTTATCAGAGAATAATTTTGGGTGGCTTATGATATTAAAAAGATAAAACTATACAAAACCTATGGATAATATTAATACTATAAAGATCCAAATGTTCATCCCAAACTAAAAGATGGGGAGGGAAGGAATAAGATGAGAAGGCCGGGGGGGGGGAGGCCGGGGGAGAGATGGGATCTGTTATTAATTTATCATTCCCAAAGGAACTCCTTCTTTGGAGCCCCGAATCAATTGGCCGAGTCGGGTTTTTAAATCCTTGCAGAAGGCCAGGAAGGTTAGACTGACACTTTCCTTCTTTTTAGCATGATTACAATGCCTCACTGCAATCTTTAAAATAGCTGCATTTTCCCCAATATTATATGTCTGCTAAATTGAATACTGTATCAAAATCTGCTACATTTGTGCCCCTGTGTATATACCTAGATACCTTTTTGGAATTCAATCTGAACCATTATTTGAATTCTAAAAGTGCATTCTGGATTATAAAATGCAATTATGCACATACTAGCAATTTAAAAACTGATGCACTTTGATCTTTACTGGAAGAGTGATGTTAAGACACCAGGTTTAATCTTTGCAGAATTTTCATCACTAACTCCCTCTGCCGGATTACAATAGAAGCACACTAATTTACAAAAGATTTTGCTGAAATAAAATCCACTTCACTTTCAGAGCAGCTGGTCAGTTCTTGCTCTCTGCATGCCTTACTCTTACAGGAACAATGAGCCACAAAAGGAAGAGAACAATTTGCTTTCTTAGCAGCTAAACAGAGCCATTATTCTTTGAGGAGCAGGCAGGAGAAATATAACAATGTCTTATTTCCATTTGAGGAAAAAAAATATGTATCCTAATTTTTGCCTTCTTTCTCCAGATGTTTTTCTAGATACTCTCAATTTCTGAAAATATGTTTATTATTTTGTAATATTATAATTATTTCTAAGAAATATTGTCCTGTTGTGGTTCTGAATATTTTCATAATTGATCAAAAGGAGTTTGTATTTTTAAGCATTTCCATAGCACACCATAAAATATTTTTAAAATCTTGTTTTTTCTATTCAGACACATAAAACATCTAGAAAAGAAATGGCTGTGGCTAGGTTTGCTAAGACCAGTACCTACTTATAATTCCATGGCAAAGCAATCCACACTAGGTAAAGAGCATGTGCTCAATAAATTCCTTCAGATTATTTAGGAAATATTCCAAGTTAAACTATCCCTTAGAAGGATGAGAAAAACCACCAATTTGCAAGGGAAATTCATACAGAGAAAAAACATTCCTTAAGATAGTTTACACTTTCAAACATGCAAATCATGTTAATATGTAACTGGAGTCTGATAGGAAATACAAAAAAAGGATGTGTCCAAAAATCAGAGAATAAAATATCTGTTTCAATGCACTCGGTTGTCTTGTAATTTATCAAAAGCTTTGCAATTAAGCAGTATCAAATTGTATTCGTCTTATTGCATTTTTCCTTATTTTTCTAGAAAGAAATTCTTCAATGTAAGTACAGTTACTTTACATCTATTGTCATGTTTGTATTGCCAAAATGTTAATCATAATTTCTACCGGGTTGTGGAAGCAACTGAGTCGAACGAGTAGATTCAGTTGCATTATTACCTTTTGAAGAATATAACCTATAAATGTTGGCACAGCTGGAAAATATTTAGAGTGTGGGTGATTTCTAATACACCATTTAAAAATATTTGAATACAGTAATCATTGGGCAATCTTTTCCTTTATGCATTATACAGTTTCATCACTGAACATGTATAAAGTATACTTTTTGTTAAGGTTAATGGCCACTGGACTAAATATATAGTTCACTTTCATTAATTAAAAGAATGGTAACTGCTGTTTTCACAAAATGCATAATTTTTCATTTAGACAAATCCATTTAAATAAAATGCCAATTTAAATTTCTATTGTAATATTTCAACTTGAGAGTTTTGTACATATTAATATTATTATGGTCACAAAAAATAAGGCATTATTCAGTCCAAAATTTTAAAATTTGATGGTGTTGCTTTATCCATGGAAATATTTTCTTCAGCACTCTATCCAGGCAACTGATAAATTTTGGTTTCTGTTCAAGGAAACTCAGTGTGTATGAAATACGTTTATACACACGAGATATATAGAGTTAATCGACCAGAAGCGATCAGATGTAAATGTTTTGTTTTTTTTAATTTCACGAGCAGGAACACGAATTCCAAGTACAGAAGTACAGAAAATGAAAAAGTGAGTATTCTGCATCTATCTGCGTGTTTCACACAACTGTAATATAAAATGCAGGTGCTAAAAACTGGACAAGTCAATTGAATCTAGTAATATATTCTTGCTGAATTTGGAGAAGGAATAGGTCCATGATGGTGAACCTATGGCACGAGTGCTGGAAGTGGCATGCAGAGCCATTACTGCCGGCACGCAAGCTTGCCCAGCGCAGGTCTACTGTGCATGTGCGTGCCGCCCGTCCATCCGCTGATTGTCAGGTATCTGGTGCACATGCGCGGGGGTGGGGTGGGGGCACGAGAAACGTGTGCATGCAGAGATGCACGGTGCATGCAGGGGTTGCTTGCTCATGTGCAAATGCATAGTGCGCGGAGGTCGCTCATGCATGCGCAGAGATGTGCGGCACACATGGGTGGTTGCACGCGCATGTGCAGGGGTGTGGGTGGACCCACGCACATTGCCTTCTGGGTGCTGGCATGCGAGCGCAAGCATGCGCACAATTATCGGCACAGGAGCCCGAAAAGGTTAGTCACCACTGGAATAGGTAAAGAAGATGAGACTTGATTTTGAATATTCCCAAACATAAATGTTCCCTTCAAATGTTTCTCAGCCTTTGGCAAAGATCAAGTGTGGTATCCCTTCAACTGAACACTAATATTTCAGGAGAGAAAAAAAGGGTCCGGATGGCTATTTTATGTTTAAACATAATTTAGCTTATATAATTTCCTACCTAATGTGTAGAAATATATTTTTTAGTCTGAAGGCCCATTGAAGTTTTTGACTCTGGATACTTGCCCTTTCATAAGATCATTATCACACAGTACAGAACAACAATAGTGGCCATGCCAAATGTGTTTAGGTTTTAAGATGATGTAAAGTCTACCTTTAGAAATTTTTTTTTTTTTGCTATATTTCTCTCATACATGATCACTGGCAGAAAATGTGATATTAGGCAGATATCCACAGAGATGCTAGTAATATTTAATTTATTGATTGATTGATTTATTTTATATTGTTTATTCACCCGTAGTGACTCAAGGCGGCTTACAGAATATAAAACCACACTTAAAACAATACAAATTAACAAAAAGAATTAAGTAAATTAATATAGTACAATATAACAAAATCACCCCTCAACTCCCAACCCCTGCCCCAATGACAGCCGATCACACGAGTCATTTAATGGGTTCCATCTTGCTCTGGGTTCCTTAGGCTTGCTACAAAACCACATTTTCAGCCCTTCCGGAAGAGTATTAGAGTTTGGGCCATTCTAATCTCTGGAGGAATGATGTTCCAGAGAGAGGGGCCACCATGGAGAAGGTCCTTCTTCTGGGTCCCACCAGGTGTATCTCCCTTGGGGATGGGACCTGCTACATTCCCTGCCTCCCCACTCTAGATGTGACTGGCAAGAGATGGTGCCTCAGATAACCTGGTCCCAAGCCACAAAGGTCTTTAAAGGTGACAACCAGCACCTTGAATTGCACCCGGAAGCAAATCTGCAACCAATGCAGCTCCCACAGGAGGTGATACATGTGCACACCAGGATCTGCACAAAACCATGTGGGACGCTGCATTTTGCACCAACTGGAGCTTCCAGATGCTCTTCAAGGGCAGCCCCATGTAGAGCGTGTTTCAATAGTCAAGATGAGGAGTGACTAGGGCATGAGTGACTATGAGTAGGAACTGTTGGCCCAGGAAAGGGTGTAATTGGTGCACAACCTGCAGTTGCGCAAAGACCCTCCTGGCCACAACTGCCACCTGCTCCTCAAGCAGGAGTTGAGTCCAGGAACACCCCGAATGGTCATAAAGTGGCCACAAGCTATGGATTCATGCCAACGTGTCTTAACTTTTTCATGGCAAATCAGATTTACCATAAATCCAGTTCACATGCATGCACCAGATTACTATAAAAATGACCCCAATGCTTCAAAGTTGCTAGTAACCTTTTACAACATGAAAGGCATGATAGTGCTCCTAATATTTGTTGAGCAGTAAATATTTACTTTTGTAGCATCAGATACATTGTTATAGTTTGAGGATTATGTATGTATATATGTATTTGAGAGGAGAAAAGAAAGGCACATCTGTACTCTTCTGTTTCAAGATTATATAAAAAAGTTTTCCTTGTATATCTACATATAATCCTCCTAGTGTGATGAGTACATACATGACCACTGGTTGTTTACAAATAATATTATATTAACTTCACTAGAACTTGTTTGATTTTTTTTAATTATTTAATTCCTTTAGGATTTCAAGCACACCA
This sequence comes from Pseudonaja textilis, assembly GCF_049901715.1. Classification (NCBI taxonomy): domain Eukaryota; kingdom Metazoa; phylum Chordata; class Lepidosauria; order Squamata; family Elapidae; genus Pseudonaja; species Pseudonaja textilis. The sequence continues at coordinate 48,067,949 of NC_141996.1, forward strand.
AGTCCTTTATTATTTAAAAGAAAGTCGATTTCTGAGGATCAGAATTTGCTGCAGAAAATATCAAAGGGATGTTTGAACTCTTCTATAAAAAGAACGTTAGGTGCAACAACAAACAACTGGTGGCAGATTTCAAGATTCTATCGCTTAAAGGTGGTAAAAGTTGTAAAAAGTGTTTGTCTGATGCTGCTTGTTTTAAAAAAGGAGTGAAAACAATTGGCAGAATATAAACATTGCTGTTTCACATGCCTACATGTAAAGAAATAGTGAATTAACGGTAGAGTTCTGATTATTAGATCTCAAAAGGGTACTGTTGAGTAGAAAATGTGTGTGAGAGAACAAACAAATTTATGAAGGTTATCAAGAGATTTCCTAAATTGGAACAGTGTTTTGAGACTTTACAGAATTAAAAAATAGGAAATCACTGGGACCATGACCAGCTTTATAATATCGAAGAATCTATGAAAAAGTGGACAGATTGGCATTTCTCACGGACAGCATTAGCTCCATGACCTTTTGGTGACATATGGATGAAAATATCCCATGCAGACAAAAAAATAATATTTTGGGGATTTTTGCTAATTAATGTGAATCCTACTGACTTGGATGGCATGGAATGAGAATTGGACAAATTTATTTCAGACAAGAGTAAAAATGGCTACCAGTTGTTATAAGCAAATACTATTTCCAACTTTTTACATAGAGTATTAGTTTGTGGAGACAAACTATAGGAGAAGGCTACTACTTCTCTATGAGGTTGATGGAAGCCTTAGGCGCTAGGATCAGAAACTGGATTACATAGCACTTTGGCCTAATTAAGGGGGCTAATTACAAAGCCACTTTTCTGAAACAAACTCTGTGACTGGAATAGCCTTAAACAATTATCTATATTATTCCAAAACAGAGTTTGGTGCTTGCTCTTTCGTCTTTCTCTAGAGGTTGACCACTAAAACTGCTGCTATCATTGCCAAGGAACAAAAATAACTGCAATCAGTCTGTCTCAGTTTATACTAACCAGTTGATTTCATGAAGCAGAAACATTTCTAACAAATTGATTTTAAAATTACTGTCAATTCGTATCATTAATTTGGATTTGAGGGTATATTTGTTGCTGTTGTAGAGCTAGGATCAAGACAACAACTTATCAAGTGAGGTAGTGATAAAAAAAATGTGACAAAAAATGTCTTATTTAGTCTGAAACATTATTCAAATATGCGTATAATCTACTGCAGAACTGAATGGAGCTGGCAACCTCTCAATGACAAAGGACTGCACTTTTCTATTTGTATGATTGGACTTTCAACTTTGAAAGAGGACTGGTTATTAAAATAAATGAAACCTAAATATAGCATTATATCTTTTAGTTGTTTTCCACCAAACACACAAAAAAAGATAGCAATGGAATCCAATGTTATGATTTTGGGGGTGCTAAAAGTATATAGAATTACCTGAGGATATATAGGCTGCTTCCCAACCCATATGACAAAAGATACAAATTCACTCTGTCCATTATTTCAGGTTGGGGTTTTTCTTACAGTAAAATGGGGTCAAAAATATTATTTAAAAGCATTTTGCTTAAAGTTTTGATGGCTTCCAATCATATATATGATATTGAAATTATGGTAACTTTCTTTACCACCATATTTTTATTTTATTATTTGTCTGGGAAGGTCATTTATGTATTTTTGTCAAACACACACACAAATTGTTTTGACATGATACTCAGGTGTTTGTAACTATTAAACAATGCAATAGATGTCAGAGTATTTTGCACATACCCCACAATTTTTAATTTGAAAGCAAAACACGGCCACCTAACAAAGCAATGCATCATTTAGTATTACCAGCATTTTGCTAGAATAAAAAATAATGTTCAATTTTTAGATCTGAATTTAATCAAATTTATGACAAATGTAAAAAAAAAAAATAAGCATATACACTTAAATCACAAACTGCATTTTGACAACTCTCTTTTATATTAAAAGTCCTACAAATACCTGATTTGGCACCCATATAATTTTAAAAATAAATGATAAGTGATCATACTTCACAGTTCTCAAAATGAAGTCTACATTTAAGGTGGGGGGATAATTTTCTATTAAGATTTTAAAAAATTATGTACTCCTTTATTAAATTGGTAATAAAGAATATTCAGTTTTTAATATCCTTTACATACTATAGGCTTGCTTCCTAACTTTAAAGTAATTATTTACTAAACACCAGTATCAGCAAGTTATGGACTTTGTGATGAAAATATCTACAATCGTAATGACCCTTCTGTTTATTCAAAAGCAAGTATTGTCTTAAAAGACACTGTAAAAATGTGGAGTCCAGAAAAAGGCTGCCAAGTAATTGATCACTGGTGCGTATAAAAATATCATTTTAATCATTTAAGTAAACATTGCTATTATTAGGCATCTAGACTACTGTTACATTCTAATTTCTCATGATTGAACTATGTGGACTATTTAAATTATTTTCCAAAAATTTTACTATGTTTACTAATTAAAGCTTATTAGAAAAACAAAAGATATTTAATTTGTAATGAAATATTTAGTAATATGCTTTTAGAAGCATATTGGATGAATAAGAATCTGTATGTCTAATTGAATTCAAAACACCAGTGTACACCGTTAGCATTGAACTGTTTATTTAAGTTATAACTGCAGACTAACTCAACATGTCCAACCTAATGCTTCATATAACGTGATCACATCACTTCTGAACTTCATCAAATTTGGGGTCTGTTGAGAGTAGAAAAAAAATCTTGTTAATGCAGCATTTGCTTGTGATATACTATGGCATAAAACGTTCAAGTCATCAACATCAAAAAGCAACGTTGGATTCTACTTTTTTTCATACAAGAGGTATGAATCACTGAAATTGAATTATGCAAAAATAAAGCTTGCTGAGTTGTTTCTCAGTCAAGCTACCCCCTGAAATAATAAAAGAAAGGAATTTTAGGAAGTTCCACAAAGTATCATAACAAATAGAAAACCCTACATTGATTGTAGCTGATGTAAAAATTAACACAAAGATGCCAAGTAGGAATGTGTATAGATATTGTTGGAAACATCATAGATGATTATTGTGCCAAGAATAGGAAAATGTGTTTCTAAAATTTTATTTTAAACTGAGTATGGATATGTTTCATAAATGTATTGAAATTACAATCTGGTAATTGAGTTGTTTTAAAACAATTCAGAGCAGTGATTGTTTAGAAACACTAAACTACATTTAGAATTCAAATGTATTATTTACTGCCTGCTAGGTCTGTATAGAGTGCCAGTTTGGCGTAGTGGTTAAGGCACCAGTCTAGAACCCAGGAGAATATGAGTTCTAATCCTGCCTTAGGGCATGAAGCTAGCTGGGTGACTTTTCACTAGTTCACTTTCTCCCTCAGCTCTAGGAAGACATCTTTCAATGGGATCATAGAGCAACCATAGAAGGTAGCAACTAAGGAAACCATGTGTGATATAGGAAAAGGTAAAGGTGCTTGAATAGTAGAAAGATATTTATACCCTGAAGCACATTTTTGCCTCTGAATCAGAAATGCTGCACATAATCTATTGCCTATAATTATATTGTAACCATCAGAAAACTGTAACTTCACATTTTAATCTCATTATACATCAATACAGGTAATCCTTGAATTACAAGCAGAATTTTTGTTGCTAACAAGGCATTGTTAAGTGAGTCATGTCTGATTTACCGTTTTGTTCTGGTTGTTAAGTGAATCACTGAAGTTAAATGAATCACATGAATGTTAAGCAAATCCAGCTTTCCCCATCTTGTTGGAAGCCATCTGGAAAAGTCACACATGGCAACTACATGACTCAGGATGCTGCAACTGTTGTAAATATATTCCAGTTTGCAAGTGTCCAAAATTTGACCACATGACCTTGGGGATGCTGCAAGATCGTAAGTGTGATGACTGATCTTAAGTGACCTTTTCTGATCTTAAGTGACCTTTTCTGTGTAGTTGTAATTTCAAACAGTTACTAAACAAATGATTGTAAATCAAGGACTACCTGTAATGGGCACATTTCTAAAACCTTACCTTCAAATTTGAACTCTGGAAATTTGGTCATGTCTCCTCCGCCATAGACTCGTGTGAGTTTCTCAGTTTGGTCATTCATCTCTTTCTCATATTCTGGACCAACATCAACAGGGCCACCAGCTTTTCTAAAAATACAAGAACGGTTATTTTTCAAAGAAATACAAAACCTGGTAACATCTTATTAAAAGATCCCTGTATAAAAATTCCAAATTAATTTTTTTGGAAATCTACAATTTATTTACTTTAAGCAAACAGAATGACAACTGATAACCAGATTTATAATACATAAATATATTCATAATAGCTTACAGATCATTTATTTATTTAATTTATATTGCCACCAATTCGCCCATGGTGACTCAAGGCAGGTTACACAATGTAAAACCATATTTAAAACAAAAAATAAAAATAAAAAAACAATAAAAACTAACAAAAATAATCAAATAAATTAATAAAGTACAATAGAACAAAATCTGGAAAAAAAATCACCCCCCACCTCCCTGTCCTGACGATTTGCTGCGTAACTGCTAAATTATGAGAAGAAAGCCATAGGAAAATGCCATTAACAAATTGATTAATCAGGAAATCCTAAATTGATTGCAAAACAATCTTAGGCCAGACACAATATATAGGGTTTCCAACTTGTCACCCATTGACATCTTTGGCACCTATTGGAACCAATGTCCCTACACATATCTCTTAGGAGCAGGAGAGGGGGCCACATAAGAAACTGGGCCTGTTGTGGGGGGACTCTTCTTGCTTCTGCTGTTGCCACAGGTCAAATACAATTGATGGGCTGGAAGTGGCCTGCGGACCATAAAATCCCTATGCCTACTTGAAATATACCAGATCCCCTGCTCCACAATTTTAATTTTAAAATAACATGCTTCCAGGAAAAATTGCAGCCTCAATTTCATTTTCGAGTATGCATCCACTAGGTGGCTACAGACATTTTTTGAAAGTACAGTATTTGCATCTATATAGTTATATGCATCGATTAAAAAAAGTGGGGGGAATCTGACAAAGTACTCTGGCAGGGAGTATCCTTTACCAGTTTGTATTTTACTACATTTTGGGAGTAGCCATGTCCATTGTAAAACAACATATTATGAAAGAGACACCCGTTCCACAGCAGATATTTTTTGAATGGATAACCTGCTTCATTTATTGCAGATATTCTGTACCTGCTCAATTTGCCCGGAAGATAACATTAGGGAAGAAAGCTTCTTGGAGGAAATTTAGTAATATTACAGAATAGGCTAACAGAAAATAAATCTAGGCTACAATGGATATTTTACAAGTTGGCAAAGCTTGGTGATACTAGAAACATTATAGAAAGTATAACCTGTCACGTATGACTACATTGTTTGTACTTCTACACTATTTGGGGGGGAAAGATAACTTAAAGTACTTTAAACGTAATATTTCCTGCTCATTTGTTCCTGCTGCTATAGTTGAAGCAGTCCATTGGTGAATTGTGTATGTATTAATAACATATGCACCATCATATATTAATTCATCAGTGTTGCCTTTTATGGTCAGTGACCAACAAAGTAACTATATTGGATATAGAAAGTCTACATACCCCTGTTAAAATGTTAGGTGTTAGAAATGTAAAAAAATCTTATCAAGAGAAACCACTTCAGCATTTTTTCACCTTTAATATAACATATAAACTATACAATCTAATTGAAAAGCAAATTGAAATCTTTTAGGGAGAAGATGATAATAAAAAACTTACAATAATGTGGTTGAATAGAGGTGCACATCTTTATTCTTTATTGCAGCACTTGCTTTTTTTTGCCAGCAAGCAGTCTTTTGGAGTAGGAGCCTATCATTTTGCCTTGGGAATCTTTGCCCATTCTTCGTTTAAAAAACGCTCGAAATCTGCCAAATTGTGAGGGCATTTCCTGTGCACAGCCCTCTGCAGGTTACTTCCCAGATTTTCAATTGGATTCTGGTCTGGGCTCTTAATAATAAAGGTAGAAAAAATTCTGAAGTGATTTATCTTGGTCTGATTTTTTTACATCTCAAAACCTGGCATTTTAACTTTTTATATCCACTGTATAATCCTAAAGCAACATATAAAAGCAGGCTCAAAAACAATAATAAAACCATACAGTCCTGCCAATTTAAATGTACACACGAAAGAATTAAACAAAAAGACCAAAATATAAGAAAGCAAAACAAAATTAATAAAATGTAAGCAAGAGAATAGAAGAACTTTGTGACATTGTTCCAAGATTACAATACTTTAAGCCTTCTTGTGACAATAAGTGCTGATAACAATTATCATACCACATAAGAATACTGTTCATAGAAGCAGAATTCTGGTTTAAGAATTAAAAAACAAACACTTCCCTCTCATTGATCTCTATTAGATGGTAATATAAGTATACCAACACATAGGTCCTCTTAAAAGGGATAAAGAACTACGTGCACTAAAGTCAGATTCCTGCCATGGGGACAATTTCTCTCATTAAATGGAATTTTATGAAATCCATCCAATATTGCTGAGGGAAGAGCACTAAAGCAGGTAAAAAGAAGGTTGTAGAGTGTGTTGAGCAAACCAGGTTTGGCAGGTGGTTTGTAGATTTAATGGTTTCCAGAAAGGAACCCACTCTTGTAATTGGCTTATCGTGCTTGTCTAAAGATCAACATCATAGACTCTTTGGCAAATATCAACTGTCTTTAGGCCTAGAAGTAGCAAAAAATAGCATGGCACAGGTCAGCTGTGATATTTACTTCATATCTTGATGCAAAATCAAGAATTAGTGAAACAATAAAAATAGAAGTTTAAATCAATAAGAAATATAGCAAACTTAGACTCTTGATTCCAAAGGAATCATTCCTGTTTCCATGTGAATTAGAATGTTTGGAATACAACATGGAACCTGAAAGAGTGTTTCCAAAATTTACTTTGGACAATATCCAATATTTAGGTCATTGTACAACATTAGGGTATAGATGGTGCTTAAAAGTTAGTGGAACATTTTCAATTTTCAATATTTCTGCATAAATATGACTTGAAATGCAATGTATTCTTCACACAAGTCCTAAAATTAGACAAAGTGAACCCAATGTGAGTCAAAAACACACTTGTTCATTTATTGAAGATAATGGATAATAGGAGCTTTTTCACCCTTCAATTCATTTATTAGTCTCAGACTCTCTGGGTGGAAAGTCAGAGAGATGGTATGCATTATCTCATTCAGCGGCATGTAGATGGAGAGAGAACAACTGTAAAATGTATTATAAAACTTTTATATAACTTAACCTATATATAATTAAATCCATAATCCCAGGATCTTTCAATCTATGGGTTTCATCAAACAAAATAGTAAATAAAAAAATCATTATATTATCTCATATTAAACACATATACCTGACATTTAAATAATACTATAAAATACCTTGCAGGAAGTGTGAGTAATAAAAGTAGTTATTCATATAAATGAATTGATGATTTAACTTACTGGCTCTTGGTTTTATATTCTCTAATCTTGTCCAAGAAGAGCTTCTGTACAGGATCAAGTTCCTTTGCTTTATTAAATGCAATGGCAGAAAAGCCAATATTTCTACGCAACTGGACAGATAGGGCTGAACGGAAAATGGAAGAAAATCTAAAGAGCTGTTGAAGAATCATGATAAATTTGCCAAATTTTCACCTAGAAAGACAAAAGATATTACACCTGAAATGCAAATTATTTACTTTCATACAAACACTATACAGTACTAGTCTGAGGTGCATTGGGAAACCTGCTTCAAACTCACTCAGCAAGCAGGAACTTCCAAGTTGCCACTTCAAAACTGGATTATGAATTTTGCTCTGCTCATTCCAACTTCTTAATATCTTCCTTCAGTATACTAATGATTGGTATTTGATTTTTAATGTTTTGTTTCATTTTATTTGTTTCACTGTTGACTTCTTAAAACCCAAGTAGTAAGAAGCTACAGATAAATCTGTTAAATAATTTCCGGACTGCCACTATTCCATTAGCTAGTATCCCATTCAATGGCAGCCATGGCCAGAATGGACTTGTCCTATGTGCCACTGTGCCCTTTACTGGACTGCTTATGCCTAGGTATCTCTTTAAGACAACTGCAACATGTTGTACATAGGGTCACCAATGAAGATCATTTAGAAGCTTCAGCAGATCCAGAGTGTAGCCTCATAATCAATTATGATTACACCTTGGTATTTCTATGTGACAATTTTGCTTTGTGTTGTCACAGTGACTGTGCTCCATGGGATATAAATGAGTTTCTGGATGCAATTCATTGGCCTGTTTTTCATCTATCAACCCCTACATAACTGAAGGACTTGTGTCTTAAATGATCTCACAGGATGGATATCCCCAAATCCCTTCATTTAAGCAATGTCATATTGTAGATGCCCAGATACAATGTGCCTTTCCTTTGTCATTCGTGTACTCTAGAATACTATTTCCCAGAGAGCTATTTGGTCCCATCCATATTGTATTTTACAACAGTAGTACAAGTAGTTCTTGACTTACGACAGTTTAATGATGGTTCAAAGTTAAATGGCCTTGGAAAAGGTGACATATGATCTGTATCTCCACTTATGACCATCACACCCCTGTAGTCACGTGATCACAATTCAAACACAGTGCAACTAGCTCGCATTTGTGACTAGTTGTAGCATCCTGCAGTAACATGATCACAATTTGCAATCTTTTTTTGTTTTTGCTAATTTCCATCAAAAAACAACTATTGGGGAATCTGGATTTGCTTAACAACTACGGTAAATCACATATTGACTGAAATAGAAATTCTGGTTCCAATTGTCAAAGTCAAGAATTATTTGTATCAATAACGAGGCCATTAGCCAAGTTATTTGAACAGGCCAGGGGTAGGGAAACTTGGCTCTTTTATCACTTATGGACTTCAACTCCCAGAATTCCTGAGTGAGCCATAAAAGGTTCCCCATCCCTGGCCTACTGGTTTTTCAGTTGTGGGGGAAATCAATTTTTGACTTGAATGGGACTGTTTAATATACAAATGTAGGAGATATGTCCTACATTTGTATATTAAACAGTCCCATTCAAGTCAAAAATTGATTTCCCCCACAACCGAAAAACCAGGGATGGGGAACTTTTTATGGCTCACTCAGGAATTCTGGGAGTTGAAGTCCATAAGTGATAAAAGAGCCAAGTTTCCCTACCCTTGGAATAGGCCATCAGCCCAGTGATATTAAAGCTTATATTTATTTATTCAGTGTACATGTTACCTGCTTCTAACAAGTGACTCTGGGCAGCTAACAAAAAAACAGAAAAAAAGGAGAAAACTAGACAATCAACCAGAGAGATAAAAATATCACCAAAAATCACACCCATCAGTATAAATACAATACAAATATTTCAATAAGACTGATTTGCAGTAAAGCTCTGGATGAAGAAGATACTTCCCATTCAGTCATTTAATTTTTTATCTTTTGCATTCTGATGATTTTGCTGAGTTTAATGGTAAGTCATCTTGAATTATTCTAATGTATGGGCATAAAAATCAAGTAAATAAATATTACCAATGGCAACAGAAAAGATGAAGGCAATAATATACTACTTTGCCAATTAGTGTCTTATTTTTAAAACAAAAATCAATAGGATGTCCAGTTTGGGCAATTCCACTAGGTTGCAGATGGAGAGAAAAAAAATCAAATTACTCAAATCACATCAACTGGCAGATTAGTTGCCTCTCCATCAGACATCTCCTTATGGAAGAATATTTCTGCATAAACGACTCATTTAAATGACTAATTTCATTGACAGAATCAATACCAAACTATCAGCAATTACTAAAACGACAGTGCTTAACTGAGGTAAAATGACAGTTCTTAACTGAGGTAGGTAGGACAGAAATGTTTTCATTTTCCAAAATCATTTGTAATTCTTTTTCCTAAATACTGAAGAAGCTTTCTTATTTATCATTTATCAACAATCTACGAGAATGTTAAAGGCTTAAAGTTTCGGTGAACGTAATAATAAATTGGTTAAAGAAACCAAATTTCAGCATTAAAATCAAAACTATACTGATTTTAAATATTTAAGTGTGCTAGAATGAGCAGTCGCTCATTACAGAAGAATTACGTAAATACTTTATACCAGTGGTCATCAACCAGTGGGCTGGGAACCACTGGTGGTCCGTGAGAAAATTTTGGTGGTCTGCAGAGAAATGTCACCCCAAAACACCCCCCAAACCAATTAATCCAGGCTGCGTGGGAACACAAGGCTGCACTGCCCACATGGCCCATGGGAATACATGGCTTGCTTTGCTTGCATTGCGAACAACACAAGGTAGTGAGGGAAGGGGAGGAACTTGTCCCACTCACTCAACACACCTCGCCTGGCCACCGGGCTGCTTCTTGCAGCTTTTTTCTTCTTCTGTTTTTGGCTGCGTGCAAGGAAAGCAGCAAAAGTCTTTCTTTCTCTCCCCCAAACTCTGCCAGAAACGAGTCTTTGGGACCCTGGAAGGCATCCTGCTTCAAGAGGCTGCACTGGCACAACAAGTCTCACAAAGACTCATTTATGGCAGAGTTTGGGGTAGAGAAAGAAAGACTTCTGCTGCTTTCCTTGCATGAAGTCAAAAGTCTCTTCCCCCCACCCCGAGAATGGAGCTGGAGATAGTATCCTGCGATCCCAAATAATGATCGATTGGTAGGAAAATGGGGTGGGGAATTTTCCTGCAGACTTTTTTTTTGGGGAGGGGGGATTTTCCTAGGTCTCTGGTCCACGGGATTTAAAATTATGAGTTCGGTGGTCCCTGGGGTCTAAAAGTTTGGTGACCCCTACTTTAGACTCAAAGCTGTCTGAGGGATTTGGATTAGGGGGCAAGATCAAGCAAGGATTTACAGGGGAGCTAATAAAAGTTGCCATCAATGAATAACTTTTGAGGACCATTCCATTATCAAGATCAGAGTACTGTTACTACAGTAGCCTGGTATATTGTTGTTGTTTTTGCAGGCACCCATTCATTTGTCTCTCCCGAAGCGAGTGGTGGGGGGAAAAAGCGGCAATAGCAGTCTCTTCATCCTCTCACCACCAAGTAAAAACAAAGGGGCCAGTAAAGGTAGAAAGGATAGCGGTTGCGATATTGTGTTAGAAGAAAAGCCACTGACGGCATAATGCCCAAGCCTACGGCCTCCCCAACATTAGCTGGCAGTGGCCTTGTCTACCAAAGAAGTTGCTGCTCAGAAAACTCCTCCTGTCCCTGGAAGTTAAACCCACCATAGCAACCTACTTCGCATTCTCAACCCCACGTTCCCTAATATGATCCCTTCTGATGCACCGGATATTATGGACGAATTAGCAGTTTACCTGCCCGCTAAGTGCAGCCACTCGCTTAAAGCCTGCATCATTCTACGGACTAGTTAGAAGCCAGAATATCGAGGGAGAGACGATTCGGAACAATGCTATTGGGGGAAAAAAAACGGGGGTGTGGGGGGGGATGGGATTAAACTACCTAAAGCCGAAATCCTTCAGAGATGGCTGCTCTTTCAGCCTTCTTTTACCCGGTCTCCAATTCCTCGAGGAACACCCACCACGATCGGTCACCTTCCCGGAGCCTGCAGTCAAATGGCCCCGCCCCGCCGCCGAAAGTCGCAATGGGTTTCGGGAATTTTGCTTTTTGACCGCCCGTCTCCGGTCATTTGCTTATCTAAACACGGCTCGTCTTCACCTTCTCTCTAGTTGTAGTTACTCGAAATTCCTTTGCGGCCTTTTTTCTAACCAGGAAAGGTCATTTAAAAACTCGGAAAAACTCTTTTAACCGAAGGCCCGTTTACCTACCGGAAACAGAAGGATTCACTTCCGACTTAAAGTGGCGCTTGTAAAAATACTTTGAATTTTACTATAGCAGCGCAAGGCGGGCTCGCAAGGGGCGCTGGGAGTCGTAGTTTTTGCTCTGCCGCGCGGGGCGGGGGGGAATCGTGTATCTGCGCTTTTCCCCCGCCAGGGCCCCGCGCGCAGGCCTAGCCGACCGACCGACCGCCAGAGTTGGAGTTCGCTAAGGGTCCCGTCCCCCCCCACGACTCCCCATCGCCGCCGGGAGTGTCAGGGAAAATAGGCGCTTCTTTGGTTGAACCGACGTAGCTGCCACGGCGGAAAAGAGCAAGCAGCAGCGCTGCTCCACAAGCAGTGGGGCTGGATTGTTTTTGTGACGGAGACCGTGAGGTGGCGGCGGCGGCTGGTGAGTGTTCAAGCGGGAACTCCGGGGCGCGCGGCTCGGAGGAAAGTGAACGGGAGGGGGAAGAGGAAAGCGCCTCGCGCTGTATCCGGGCGGGAGGGGGGTCTCGTGGCCTCCTCACTTCTTGTGTTTTGTTTCCGTTTCTGCTCCGCGCGGCGCGAGTCTCATTTCCGTTTCGAGTTCAAACAACAAGGAGGCGCAGCCGCGGGTGACGGAGGAAGGCCTGGACCGGGGGAAGGGTTTCCCCCCACCTTGGCGCCTCTTCGTCTTCGCAAGCTTTTGCCTTTTTACTCCCCTCGAATCATGGGGCGGGAAGGATCTCTGCGTCCTCTTCGTCTCCTCTTTTGGACAGTGGAAAAAGAGGCCTCGGGAGTCCCGTCGATAGCCAAGCCCCTTTGGCAGGAGCCTTTTTTTTCTCCACGCAGGGATAGGTTGATATACATATGTATATATATTTTGACAACGTTGTGTTCCGGAGAGGGTATCTTACAACAGATTTCAAAATTAATTCGGCAGCCTCTTGCCCTCCCTCAATTTTAAACACGTTCTTGCCATCTCCGTGTTTGAAACGCTCCACATCATGGTAGTCGTCAGTACGGTTTTCTTTCGCCGTTTTCTTAGTCTTGACTTGTCGGCTTATTTTCAACTTCTATAGCAGTAGATTTCTGTCAAAATCGATGTATAATTATTTCAGTGAGGAACAAGGGGCGTCTGGTGGATAGCCATAGTTGGTAGCAAAAGTTACGTTGTAAGTAAGTATATCGGCACCGTACATCCTGTTTAAAGGCCGCTTTGAAAATGAGAACTAGGAATAAATGAAATATACTTATTATTATGATGAAGGGTTTATATTTATCATTTCTTGTAATGTTTTGGAGACAAGGAGTATGCAGCATTGTTTCTTCAGTACAGTTGCTTGTAATTTTTTTGATAGGGCACACTAGAAATACAGATAGTCCTTGACTTACAATAATTCATTTAGTGACCGTTCACACAACATAAGTGACTTATGACCATTTTTCACACTTAAGACTGTTGCAGCATCCCCATGGTCATGTGATTTACATTCAGTTGCTTGACAACTGGTTCATATTTATGACCGTTTCTATCTTCTGACAGGTAAAGCCAATGGGGAAGGTAGATTCATTTAACAACTGTGTTACTAATTTATAAACTGCAGTGATTCACTTAACAAATGTGGCAAGAAAAGTGATAAAATGAGGCAAAACTCACTTAACAAATTTAACACTTAGCACTATAAATTCTGGGCTCAATTGTGGTACTACCTGTAAATGGACTACCTGTAAATACTTTTTTGTGTAAGTTCTTACTGCATGCACATGTAGGGTTAATCTCTTAGAAAACCTCAATTTAGTACAGGACCAAGAAAGAACTGGTTTGGGGGCAACTAATCATTTTTATTTCTCTTTATAAATGCCAGGTAAAGAAGGATATAGATATAGAGGGGGAAAAGAATTATGTTAACAGTATTCGGTAGCCTGATGTTCATATCTAATAGAATTCCCCAAATGCTTGTTGTTGTTTTTCTAACCTGCCTTTGCTGTAATCTAGTGCTGTGTAGCTAGAATTCTTGGAAATTATTTTTTCCCATTTTTGGGAAGGAAAAGCTGAATAGTTTGAAATGGAAAGTAATGTAAAATCATATTAATGTAGGACTCTCAACATTTCCAACATGAAGGCAATAAGCTGGTGGGGTGGTGGGAACTCTGCCGTTCCTTTTCTGCGATTGCTTGGCCACCCTCTAAAGTTGCCATGAGATCCAAGGGAGAGGTGTATTTAGTTTAAATAGCTAACTGTAGACAATGATGTAATTTAATGTTCTAAAGCACTATTTTGTCTTTGAAGTTGAAGGGTATAGGCCTACCTTTTAAAATGCATATTTTAATTGGCAAATGTATGCAGACTAAAGATAACTCTTTTAAGCTGTAACATTCTAGTAAGTTGTATGGATTTCTTAGACTAGAATGAATATAACGTACTGCATGTTTCAGAAACTAATGGAAAAGGATGGAAAATAAATGCAGCATAAAATATGGTTAACATCAGCTGTTAAGACCACAGGTAATCTTCAGCTTACAACAGTTCCTTTAGTGACCATTGAAAGTTACAACGGCACTGAAAAACTGAATTATGACCATTTTTCACAGAAACGTTGCAGCATCTCCATGGTTACATGATCAAAATCTGGAAAAGTCATAAAATGGGGGCAAAATTCACTTAACAAATGTCTTGTTTGGCAACAGAAATTTGGGCTCAATTGCGGTCATAACTCAAGGACTACCTGTACAAGATTTCTAGAAGAGCCAGTACTGTATTATCTTCTTAAAAATAAATCCAGAATATATGAGGTTTTTAAAATATTGTGTATCTAAACAATTTTAACACAGAAGTGATGTGTTTACTGTCTAAGTGATTTCAAAGGCTATGCAGCGCTTCAGGTTTGTAGGGCAAAAAAAGTACTTAAAAATGCTCAAGTGTATTTATATAGCATCAACAACTTAAAGCAGCCTTTTAACTTGTAATGGAATACCAGAATTATTGTTAATACTAGTATTTATTGTTAACCATGATTGCTTCATAGTAGTACTTAACCAAATTTATTCTAACATATATTCTTTATGCTACTTTATATCTTTTTCAGATTGTATGAAATAGTAAAAATGATAAAATCATTTTTATTTTAACACGTGTGTACTACTTGTGTTTGAATTTGCAGGCTATCTCTTGAAATATTTCAACCATGACTAAAAGAGAAGCAGAAGAACTAATAGAAATAGAAATAGATGGAACCGAAAAACAAGAATGCACTGAAGAAAGGTATATAGAAAGATTCCATGGGACCTTATACATGATTATTTTTATAGTTGTCTTTCTGATTAATAAAGGAATATAAATCCATTTGAAAAATTCTTTCATTTAAATTCTGTGGAAATAATATTTTTCTTGACTTTAAGGATGTAAATATATTAGTTTTTTATTAAGGATAGAAAGCATAAATTCGTTATTACTGTTCAAAGAACTTTTGATGCTTGCAACAAGTTGAAGCAACAGTTGTTTTTTCTACCTCATTCCTTATTGCTTTAGGGTTAGGGTTAAGTTTATAAAATTGAAATAAAAATATCACATGAACAGGACTTTCTTTAAAGCCAGAGTATATATTACTTGCAAAATAAATAATAATAATTTAGGGGAAATATGGTTTTATAGCTGACAGTGCAGTTTCATTAAGTTGACTTGATCTTTGATTCCAGTTCTTCATTAGTATTAAAATACTAGTCAAGTTTTTTGTGGATTACTGCTGCTAATCATCTGGCAGCACATTTTCATTTTTGCAATATATGTAATGTACTTGTGTCTTAGAATTTTCTTGTCTTATGTTTTTAAAAAATGCTGTTGCCTTAATCACATCTATTTTGATGAGTCTTTATAGGAGCATAGAAACAACAGAAACATTTAATTATATCATGCTAAATCTCTAGGTGATTTGCCAAAAGATTGCACCCCTTTCCCAAATCATCATAAATTCAAAAATCTTGCAATTAATTAAAAATGCATTTTATATGAAAAAGTGCCATTCAGGTTTGGTACTCAAGAGATTTACTGTTGTGGTTTTTGTCTCACATCTACGTTAATGGATTTCAGAATTTAGTTTTAAAATAAAATAGTTTCATTAAATATCCATCTATAATCATGTAGTCAGTCACTTTAATATTTGGAAATGCAATTGATTTAGGCGTTTACATATGAATTATTTACCTGTACTTCTTGTCAATATCCAATATTATTGAACTTTTTAAAAATGTTCAAATCAGATTTAGGCCAACAAATTAAAATCTATTATAGAAAAAAATGTTTAAAATACAGTGGATTATTTTTTAATTCTTTCATTTCAGCATTGTTGAACAGACTTACACTGCTGCAGAATTTGTAAGTCAGGCTATTGATATCAATGAACCAGTTGGAAACCTAAAGAAACTACTGGAACCAAGACTTCAATGTTCCTTAGAAGCCCATGAAATCTGTCTGCAAGATATACAGGTATAAGCACAAATTGTTAAAGATTTGTAAATAAGCATCAGTTTTACAGATAGTTTGATTTAGTAGTAAATCAATATAGATTTAATCCAATATAGACCAATCATAGGTTCATGTACACTTCTTTTGTACAATATAACATTCTTTTTTTTTCAACCATTCTACTTCTGTTTTTCCTCTCATATCTGATACATTTATCAAACTATTTACTACCTTTTATATGAGTTTTTGAATTACTTAAATGAAAGGAAAGTTAATATTTATTTAGGAAAATAGAATATAAGTTCAGGTAGGAGTACGAGAAAGCTAAAATATAGCAAATAATCTAGCCTACTTTAAATGTGAAATACTGAAGTTTGTGGAATATAGTACATGTAGAGGAAAGTTTTGGTTTGGATGGTGGAAACAGATTGTTCTAGGATGCAAAACAAGCCATTGTTTGGTTATGATTATATCAGAAAAAATATAATTTTGATTTATTCCAATGAATCACGTTTTTGTATATCTAAATGAAGAGAGCAGAAAATTGTCTTTTTATTTAAATAAAAACGCAGGAATATCTAGCTTATGCAGAATAAGCAGTACAGTACTGTGTAGTATAAATGCTATTTTCAACAAAAAATATTCCACCCTGGGGGCAGGAAGGGAACTATTTTGATCTGCAACGATTTTGACATGTTAAACATGATAATAACTGATTCTTTGTGCTATTGCCATATAATGTAGGATGCATATGTTTGTGTATGTGTATGTGTACGTACACATACATCTTTAAAAGAATGTATCAATAGCTTTTTTGATTGGAAAATAATGCTTACAGGTAGTCCTCAACTTACAACTGCAATTGAGCCCAACATTTCTGTTGCAAGTGAGTTAAGTACATTTTGTCCCATTTTACCACCTTTCTCCCCACAGTTGTTAAGTGAATCACTGTAGTTGTTAAGTTAGTAACATGGTTTCTACTTGAATCTGGTTTCCCCATTGATTTTGCTTGTCAGAAGGTCACAAAATATGATCATATAATCCCTGGATACTGCAACCATCAAAAGCATAAACCAGTTGCCAAGTATCTAAATTTTGATCATGTACCATGGGGATGCTGCAACAGTCGTAAGTGTGAAAATGGTCATAAATCACTCTTTTTTTCAGTACTGCTTTAATTTTGAAAAGTCAGTAAGTGAATGGTTGTAAGCTGATTATCTGTATTTGTAAAGTCGATATCTCTTTTTAAGAAATGTCCACATTGATAGTTATGAATTGTTTACTTCAACATTTTTCTAAATTTCCTTTTATTATCAAGCTGGATCCAGACCGTAGTCTGTTTGATCAAGGTGTCAAAACAGATGG
Source organism: Pseudonaja textilis (assembly GCF_049901715.1). Taxonomy (NCBI): domain Eukaryota; kingdom Metazoa; phylum Chordata; class Lepidosauria; order Squamata; family Elapidae; genus Pseudonaja; species Pseudonaja textilis. The sequence goes on from NC_141996.1 coordinate 48,085,611, forward strand.
AACTGTGCAGCTTAGTGTCCAAGTAATATCGAGGCAAGGTAAATTATTTCAGATTATCTAATAAAAATATAATTTCACTGTGAAAAGGTATAAATAGAAGGCTAAGTTGACAAAGACGGAACAGGAAAATACCTTTGGCACCAGTTCCTAATAATTCCTAAGTTTCATAATGGAGAGCTGGATTAGATAGGGGCAGCTTATGAAATAATCAAGGGGCATTACTTTTTCTCTCACTTGCTTTACCTTCCCTTGTTTCATGAGAGATGCAATATAACTTTGAAAAAACTGAAATGAAATCCTTTGTTCATATAGGAATATTGTTTTCTAAATGAATTTACCATTGGTGAGAATAAAAGCTAATAACTTTTTTCCGCATGTGAGTTTTAAAACTAAAACTGCATTTGAAGAGGCAATTTTAGTAATAGTAATGTTCATTTATTAATACTATATTTAGGTACTGTACTGTTTCATTATTTATAACTATTATGTTTGGATATCTACTCACTTTCTTTTTCTGTATATAGGAATGGACCCAAAGTTAAATATCCTTGAAATTGTAAAACCGGTTGAAACAGTTGAGGTAGTGATTGATCCAGATGCCCATCATACTGAAACTGAAGCACACCTTGTTGAAGAAACTCAAGTAATAACATTAGATGGAACTAAACATATTACCACCATATCTGATGAAACATCAGAACAAGTAACTCGATGGGCTGCAGCATTAGAAGGGTACCGTAAAGAACAAGAACGCTTAGGAATACCCTATGGTAAGACATCGTATCATTAAATGATAAGAATTAGGGGCGTACAAAAGCCATTGCTCCATACATCTCATTTTCTCAGAACATGATGATATAGTCATCTGAATTTAGTAGTTATCAAGAGTAAACTTTCTAGAACATGCCATTTTAGACGATGTTTAAAACATTATGAACCATCTGTGTTATGGGAATTTTTTTTCAATAATTATTCAACCACTCCTGCAAAGTCCAGGTTGATACATTATGGTAGAAGAATGGAACATTCTGGGGAATGCAGGAATGTTCGGGCTCTGCATGCAACTCTGAAACAAATTATTCAGTGGAATATCATTTTGATGTTCCTGCTTCATCCACTGCAAGTACTTCTGTTTAGCTTTATGGACTTTATAGATTTAAAAATGAAGCTCAATTACTGTATAGCAAGTTGCCACAGATGGAATCAAACATTGGTTTATCCAGTTACTATCAATAGATAAGAGTTTTTATAGCCTATATGGATATGCAACAGTTGAACCTGCAAATAAGCAAATGTGTTATGATACTGAATTTTTTTCACAAAAGCTTCAGTGTCTGTTAAAAACATAATGGATAGCATTACAGGTAGTCCTTGACTCATGACTATTTGTTCAGTGACCATTTAAAGATACGATAGAATCTTAAAACTGGTCCTTAAAGTTGTCACTATTGCAGCACCCATACAGTCATGCTATCGCAATTTGAGCATTTGGCAAACTGCTTTTACACCTGGTTGCCAAGCACCACGCAGTCATTGATTGTCATTTGCAAACTTCTGATTCCTCCAGAAAGTTAGTGGGGAAGCCAGCAGGGAAGATTGCAAGTTGCTTGGTAAGTGTTCCTCCCCTGTACACCCTCTCTAGCACCTGTAACTCACTCTGTTCTGGACCACTCACACAATTTTGTTATAAAGTTTTTCTTTCCTAAAACTGATGATGCAGGTGATGAATCACAAATGATTCTGAAAGAAATTGCAATTTTAATTAATGATATATTAGATTTGAGCCTATTCTCAGCTGCTTCTGCTCACGACAATATTTTCTGCAGGAATTTTATGATTTTATTATTTTTGCAGAATGTACATTGTATAGAATATGTCTATTTCAGCATCGGGAAAATGAATTATTTGTATTCTCCTAGATCCAGTTCAGTGGTCAACGGATCAGGTACTGCATTGGGTTGTATGGGTAATGAAGGAATTCAGCATGACTGACATCGACCTCAATACTCTTAGTATTCCTGGAAGAGAACTGTGTAGCCTCAGCCAAGAAGATTTCTTCCAAAGAGTCCCTCGGGGAGAAATTCTATGGAGCCATCTGGAACTTCTTCGAAAATGTATGTGTGTTTCCTTAGCAAATGTTTTTTTTTTAAATAAATGTTTTACATTGTGGATATTCTAGTTCTCAGGATGTATGCATGAAATGTGAATTTAAATGCTATTTGACTATGTGAAATTATAATCCATTTCTATCTTTGCAGTTTTTAGCAGAAAACAAATCTTAGTATCATTTCAAAGATACTGATACTATAAAACAGTAGTTATTTTAATAATACTATTGAAATGTCAATACTTATGTTTTTCCATTTAATGAAACAATTTTGTACAATTTTTAAAAGATTTCAGTCTGCCTCTGAAAAATAAGCAGACATTAAATGCACAGTTTTCTATAATACTATGGATACCCAATATTTTATTCATTTGTTTGCTTGCTTGCTGTTCCAGGTGAAATTGACTTTAAGGAGCATTATCCAGCCACTATAAATTGAATTCAAAACATATAGTAAGCTTTAGAATAAAATAATAGTTACTACAGTTCATAAAATACCAATATATAATAGCAGAACCTGTGAATCTAATCCATTCACATCAAGCATAAAACAATTGCTGTTGCAAAAAGGAGTACAGAACAGGAGTACAGAATACAGTGTCACTTTCCGAGGCTTGGTTTAAAAAAAAAGTCATTTTTGCGTGGACTTCCTAAAAGTCATTGTGTGTATGCTGTGTTCTGGGCGAATTATCTGGGCGAATGCTATTCTGCAGAGAATGCTTGCCTCTGATGCCTAAAGATGGTTGTCCTGTATCAAATAAACATTAGTCACCTGACTAAATGTTATTTGACAGGTAGATACAATTGGGAATATAGCTAATATCCACTTCCTCAACCATACTAAGTTAAATAAACACATCTCCTCCTCAGTTTCACTCTTAACAAAAACATATCCATACATAATTCAACATTTGCAATAGCAGAAGTTAACTGGTGACAAACACTAGGCAAAAAAGTTATGAAATGAAATTGTCTTATAGAATTTATAATGTAATTAATATAATAGATACATAAATTAAAAAAAACACCTTGGTTTACTGTGTATATAGTAGAATGTACAAAACGTTCCAGATGTAAAACAGCTGGTTTCTGGTTATTTGATACATGCATAGAATGAAGTGGTTGCCTTGTTCTCGAGTAAAATGGAGTTTATTTAGATAGCATTGGTGGTGATGGTGGAATCAAGAAAAAAGCCAAGGACACTGTTAAATTGGGGAAGGGAAGGCTCCTGAAAAAATTGATGGGCAGATTGGCTGGTAGGATATACTCTCGTGGGATATCTGTAGCAGCTGAAAGGAAAGGAAAGGCCCTGTGATACTGGGGAATGGTCAGGCTTCTAGAATATAATCAGAAGTAATAGCTATGGGAAGATGCTGGTAAGATGGAGGGGCAGGTAGAACAGTGGGATATCCTGTGCTATTACCTTGGCTGTGGCTATGATGATAGCTGAGATGAGTAAAAGTGCTGAAAATAAGGGGGCAGGGGTATGGTGGGATATGCATGCTCGAATATGGCCTGAGAAAGTTGGGAAGGAAGACTAATGGGATTTGCTATTCTGAGAGCTTTAGCTGGGATTAAAGGGAGAAATGCTTCTTAACCTTGCTCTATCTAGATTTTCTTTCTTTTTTGTCTAAAGCTCAGAACAATTAAAGCATTGGAGTTTGTTTCATTCTTATTTGAAACAGTTTTCCAGAACACACAAAATGTAATGAATTCTTCTGGCTTCAAACAATACAATATCTATTTTTGTCCTATCTTCAGTTTATAATAGTGTACATAAAATTCTCACATCCTTTTTGTGTTTTCCTTTGTTTTCCTTGTTTATCAAACTGCAATAACATTTTCTTAATAGCAAAATTTTGTCTTTATTATCCAGATGTACTAGCTAGCCAGGAACACTCTGGAGAAATAGCAACAGTTACTATTGATCAACGTAAGTTGTCATCCTTTAAATACTTACGAAAGAAAAATATTTTAATTAGAGACTTAAACTATAAAAACAAAAATAATTTTTATAAAGTTAAATTGCAATTTAAAGTATAATTAAATTAAATTATTTTGTTTAAACTGAGAAAAGTCCATTTTGGAGGTATACTCATGTTATTATACTTCAGGGGTGTCAAACTCGTATCATACAGCAGCAGCATCGCAACTTTTTCCTCCTTCACTAAACCAGGTGTGGGCGTGGCCAGCGCGTGACACATCCAGCCTGCGGGTTGTGAATTTGACACCCCTGTTATACTTGTACTAAAATTATGTTACTGCTGAACAATCTAGTTGATTAATATTTGTTTTATATCCCTCCTCAAAAAATAACTTAATTGCAAAGAGTATTTTCTGAGTCTATTGCCAAATCCAGAACCAACAGCCTCCAGGTATAGGTTCAGGCGTTTCTTTTGATCTCTGAGTTGACCTTGGATGTTACAGCACTGTTTGTCATCAGCTCATTTGAAGTAATGGAGGACTTTTCCAAGAAGCTGAATTAACCTCTGTGAGTTGTTGGGAATATAGGATATATTTGGGAAAAGCTAAGAGCATACAGCATGTTAAGCAGAACATTATGCATTGCCCATCAAAACAATTTAATATCTTGAGAGATCATCTATGTTATGGTTGGAAATAGCAATTTTATGTGTTTTGTTATTTTTAAATTTATTGTTTGATGCTTTGTCCTTTCTAGCTGTGCAAATTATTCCAGCTTCAGTTCAGCCTTCTACTCCAACCACCATTAAAGTAATTAATAGTGCAAAGGCCACAAAAGTACAAAGAGCTCCAAGGATTTCAGGGGAAGATAGAAGTTCACCGGGTAACAGAACAGGTATTTTTTTTAATTAAAGCAAATATTTTAACTATTATTCTAAAGAAAGACAATGATTTTGAAGTTAAAGGGAAATACCTATGTTGCCAGGAGTTTGTGAAAATCTAGAAATGAAGTACAATCTCTGAAAATATAAAACCATATAAAGGCATACTTTATATTTTATTACTCTTGTATTTTAACATTTTTCATATTTCATTGAGAAATTAAATATTTTCTCCAATAAAGAGAAAGCATCTGTTTAAGAAGGACAATTATTTTTTTTATGAATTACGATTTTTTTTTATTTTTATGGTTTAATGGTTCTCCTCAAAAAGTGTTTGAAATAGTTTCACTACCATTAGTAGTTTCACTCTTTCAGAAGATTTCAGTCCCAAGGATGTTTAATCATATCTCTCATTAAATTTATGTTTAAGTTTGTTGGCCTCTTCAAGACTTTTCTTGATATCTATATACTATAAAAATGTTAATCATGTTAATCTATGGTAACAAAAAAATCAGGAATCTGGTGGCACATTCCCAGCTAACAAATTTTATTAAAATGTATGAACTTTCATGATTGGTTACAAGCTGCACTAAACACTTTTGTTAAGTAATTTAGTAAATTGGGATTGGAATGAAGGACTTTAAAAATAGTATACATTAGAATTAACTAAAATGTGAAACAAGCTTTTGAATTAAATATTTTAATTGAGTCAGTCAGTCTTCAGCCTGACTGATCTGAAGATACATGAGTATATGTCTGTTCCTATGATTTTCAACAATGGTGATGCGGGAGAAGTTGAAGCTTGTGGAGCAATGCCGAATTATGGAAAGCTGATATAAATTATAAAAACATTTAAGCATATTTTATACTTGAATTCTAACTTGTAGAATTTTAATAAGGAAAAAGCTTGGTCTCTTCATTGACATTTTAGTTGATTTTAAAATTTTGATGAAGATTTTCTATTGTTACATTAGTTTCTTCTTTTTAAATAGATTACAGATAGTCCTTCCTTACTGTCTGCTCTTTCAGCAATTGTTCAAAGTTGTGTTGGTGCAAAAAAGGAGATACATGAGTGGTCTTCAGAGTTATAGTTACCATTGCATCCCCACAGATTTCTGATTTGGGCACTTAACAACCAGTATACTTTGATAGTCACAGTGTTCCACAGTGACATGATTGTTATTCATGCTATTCACTAGCCTTCACAGCTGGCTTTCAACAAGCAAAGTCAGTGGGAACGCTGGAAGGAAGTAATTACAATCATATGATAAGCTTAATGACCACAGGTGATTTGCTTAGTGACTGCAGCCATAACTGATATAATTTTGGAGTGGTCACTTGACATTTCACTGATTGCATTGCTTAGCAACAGAGTTGCCAGTTCCAGTTGTGGTTGGTAAGCAAGGATTGCCTGTATACAGTTACCTAAATTTTATGTCTTTACTTGTTTATTCTGCTTGCCTTAACTTTATAGTAGATGAAAATACTTAATATATGTATATATATATATTTGCATATTAATCATAATAGGAAACAATGGTCAGATCCAGTTATGGCAATTCTTGCTTGAGCTTCTGACTGATAAAGATGCCCGAGATTGCATTTCATGGGTTGGTGACGAAGGAGAGTTTAAACTAAATCAACCAGAACTAGTTGCCCAAAAGTGGGGACAACGTAAAAATAAGCCTACAATGAATTATGAAAAACTCAGCCGTGCTTTACGGTAAGCTTAAAAACTCTTGATTGATTTTATAGTATTATTACATTGCTTTTCAGCTGAAAGTTGTAGAACAATGGACATGATCCATAAAAGCTTCACAAGCCCCATGTAGAGTCTCATAATCTAAGCAGCAGAATAAAATGAAGAAAAATGTATATTGGATTCAATTCTCAAAACTAAATGATTAACATCAAAATGATTGAAGCACAGGAGGAATTTGTGGGAGCTGACTTCAACAAAGCTTTCTTTGCTACTTTTTCTCTATTTTATCTTTTTGAGAATTGTGAGAAGGGGCTGTTAGGCATTTTCACAAATTCTTTTCTTGTGTTGGGTTCAAGTTTTGTTCAGCTGATTCTTGCCTTAATGGTGGATCTGTCCTTCAAGACTATCCTTTTTAGTCAATGGAGTACTTTAAAAAATAAATAAGATTAAAATAAAAACCAAGAATAGAGCAATTATTGATATCCATGTTGAGAAAACAGAAAATCAGATAAACACTATAAATTAAATAGTACATCATAACCACCCTGCCATACAGCTTCCTTAAAAAAGGCTTTGCCAAAGCCCAACACAGTGTGGGTAAACCTTTTGGACTTCAGGAAAAAATGGTCCCAGAAGGCAGAGATATCTACATAAAAAATTACGTATGGTACAACCTATGTTTAAAAGAATGTATTCTGTAATAAAGTACTTCTTTCCATCTTCACTGGAGTTTTCAATCTTCCATCTTCAATTGGTATCATTTATAGTTTCAAATTACACTATGACAATAGGAAAATACTTTTCTAATATTGGAAAATCCTTTTATATTTCTTTCAACATTCTGTTGTTCATTATGAATATATGAATATATGGCTTGTTCATTTGAAATATTTATTTACTTGCCTACAGACTTGCTTACAGGCTGCTTCAATCAGAACTAATTCTGACATGATTTCCCTTTCAGTAAAGACAGGAAATAATTTACAGAAAGGGCCACATATTTTTTAATACGAGCTTGGGAACCATCTTTCTTTTTATCAACTTAAAGGATTTATTTGTGCCAAATGCTTTAAAATGGCATCCACCCCCACCCCAAATCAGGTTTTATACATCCACTCTATTCTGTTTCTCCCAAATATTCTCCAGTCTGAACACTGGAGTCTTTCATGGTGCCAGTACATATGAGAATGCACAGAAATATCATCATAGGCTATTTGAATCATGCAGTCTGTGTTTTAATGTATGTTTTAGCTGCAACATTATTTAATAATTCAATAGTGATATATATATTGAATATGCAGGAAATCATACTTCTGGCAGTTATAAAGGCTGGTTAAGCTCAAATTTAAATGAAAGAGGTTATCTAACATGATATGGGTGAGCTTTTCTTAATGTTTTGTGCCACATGGTTTCTGAACTGGTGCAGATTTTGATGGAATCGTGGAAATAAATTAATCAGTTTTATTGCAAAAGACAAATTTCACAAATTTAAAAAATGGGCCATGTTTAATTACTTTTCATTTGTTTCTTGTTGCTTTTCCTTTCTTCAATGAAGGTATTACTATGATGGTGATATGATCTGCAAAGTACAAGGCAAAAGGTTTGTATACAAGTTTGTGTGTGACTTGAAGACTCTCATTGGGTACAGTGCAGCTGAACTGAATCGGTTGGTGACGGAATGTGAACAAAAGAAACTGGCAAAGATGCAACTGCATGGGATTACACAACCAGTCACCGCAGTTGCATTGGCTACAGCATCTCTGCAAACAGAAAAAGAGAACTGAGGACTAGGACCTAAAAGCTTGACAACATTCTTTTACACTTAGCAGTTTCTGGTTTAAAATTAGAACTGCATCTATTAATTGGCAATTCAATATGATGCATGAATTTCTACAAGCAACACTCATAAATTAGGGTCTTTTTGACTTAAAGATGTGTTTCATGAATGTTAAGGGCATTCCAGAGGTTCTATAATATGAAAATGTACAGGTTGTAGCAAAGAGTTTGGGAATTATAAGGAAATTGAAGATCTGTTGGTATTATGTTGTGCTACATTGCTTATTTTTTTCAGCTTAAAGTGAAGCATTCACATATAGAACAGGTTTTTTTAAAAAAATTGGTCTCTGCACTTCTTCAGATGCTATATTAATATTTCTAAAATTAGAACAGTTTCTATTAGCTATCTTTATAACTTTAAGCACGACAGGCTGTAAGAAAAACATTGATATAAAAGTGATTTCTTTGCCCCATTGCAAGAAAAAAAGTTACTGCTGAAAACAGAAATCCAGATGTAACGCCAATAAGCCAATTATGAGTATTTTGATATCTGTAGATAAATATGTGTGTTTGAGGGGGAAATGCTTAACTATCTTGAGAAACTTTGTTAAGCTTAGTGTTTGGCACCAAAAGGATTTCCAGATTTTTAGTGTAGGAATTAAAAACTTGAAATTTGTCTCTCATCCAAAGAAAAAAAATTGCTTTGTTTAATCTACACTGCAGAGTATATCAGCTGTTTCTGCTTTTATACTTGCACTGTAATTGTTTTTCAACTGAAGACTTAAGTTAATCACAGAAAGAAACCCCTTGTTGAGTAACAGAATTAAAGAATGGATTGATTTCCCTAAGTTATATAAGTGGCTGTGTTAAAAATAAAATAAAAAAATACTTTCTTTAAATTACTTGGTTTCCAAGCTTTGTTTTAATGCTTTGGAAATTAAAAAATATTGAAAAAATAATAGTCCTGTAAATTTAAAATATTTTTAAAAATTATACCCTGTTGAAATCCAGAAATGCTGATAATAGTGCACTGTTTGCACCTGTGTTTTACTTTTTTTTTTTACTTATAAAATCTGGGAAACACTTTCATGGGTATATTTATTACTCTTGGTTTGTTTGGTATAAATATTATGAATTAAGGCCATTAAAAGTTATGGTTCACTTAATCAAAAATGTAGCCAAGTTGAATATCCTTTATCAACAATTCACTTAATTGAATATCATACTTCCATAAGAAGCAATGATCATACAATATGGCTTAGTTCTATGGACTCTAGTCTTAGAGATGCTGTTACTTTAACAGCTAAGGTATACTTCATGGTTTTATTTACTCATTTTCAAGTTACTGAAAAATATATACAGGAATATATTGTAGTGTTTAAGGATCATTTTCGGCAAAGAAAGCATATAATCTTGTGGCCAGTCACTCTGATGTGTAGTGAATACAAAATAGTTTAAATTCTATTAATATTTTGGTTTTTTTCATTTTCTTTCACAATCTGTACAATAATTTAAAGAATTATTCATTTGAAATATCAAGAATTCATACTTTGTTTTAATAAGAACAAAAAATGACTCTGTGCCAATATAAACTTTAGAATTGTTATTGCATAACAAGCAACTCAGATTACTCATTCATATTTATAAATCTGTCCATTTTGAGTCAAATTACTCTGATCACAAGTTAATACTATTATATTCTCTCAGCTATGCATATTCTAAGCCATAGTAAGGAAAATGGCACATGGCCTCTCTTTTATATACATTTTTCCAGAATTTTAAATTTTCATTGTATTTCTTTTAGAAGTTTGCTGCACTTGTTACATTTGTTCCAGTTTATAGTGCTGATGTATGTTAAGCCTTGCTTATAACAGAACCACAGAAATGATAAAATAAGCTAGAAATATTTTGTTGTATTTCTTGTGAGGGACAATCTGTGACTAATTTGAGGTCTTCAGTACTAGGATATGGAATATTATATGTGAAATTGCATTGTGTGGCTGTCAGAAGAATAATATAGCTCGTATATTCCCAAATTTTTGTAAAATAGAGGGTTTGCATACATTTTTACTCTTCAAGGACATGTGCTCTAAAATTATGTATTTCCTTTTGTGTTGAATGTTTTGGTAATTTTACATGAAACAATTATTTTCTATTTTTACGCTAAAATATTTGTGCATAAAATTGTCAATATAGTAAAAGTAAAAAAATAAAATTTTACACAGCAGTTTTGGTTTTGTGTCCAAATATGAATTATTCATACTTTTTGTAGATCTGTACCTTAAACATTCTGGAACTATGATACTCATTGTATTAGATTTGTTGTCAATAATGAGTAGATTTGGGCCCTTGATCTGCGTTAGTTCAAAACTAGCAAAAAGATTTTTCTTATGATTGTTTTAATTGGAAAATTTCTTTTACAACAATATTGTTCTATAAACAATAAATGCACTAGATGCACTAGATAAAAACATGAAACACTTTGATCTAAAAATGACTTTTACATATTTTTACACATTTTTTTTTTACAAAAACTTGTGCTTAAAACAATTCCTTGTTGGTCAAATTAATATAATAGGCTTCTTTGTAAATTGCATATATGACTTACTGCACTCGTTGTGTACTTAGTGATTAATCCAAACAGCTCTTAATATTAACTGCCCCAATAGTAAAATCAATATATAGAAAATATGAATTAATATATAAGTTCAGTATTTTGTAATTGTAATTGAACTGAGAGATACAAAATAGACAACTCATATGAAATCATGAAAGTGCTGAATCTTTAAATCCCCCCTCCCTTCCCGGATGTTTCTGGTGTCAAGCATCTTTAGGTAGCTTATTTAGTAAAATAAACAGGAACAGAATACTTTATTATCAGACTCCTACATTGGAAGCAAAAGGTTATCCAAGATTTTAACTAACATGCATCCTTCTAAAACAGAAGTGCTCATTCTAATTACGATTGTGAGCAAATTAACTGAGTAATTTCAGCTCAAATGCTTCAAATTGAATTAGTTTCTTTCCATTGCCTTTGATGCTCTGTGGCTAGAGAACTGTATTTGTATATGTAAATATACATTTAAGGAATTCTGTATATTTCTGATTATACAGAAGAAAATAACATGATGCAAGCTAGGTAAAAATACTGTTCGGGTTTTCTTTCTGGATCACTTATTGGCACAAATAGGTGGCTGCAAACAAGCAGATGCTGACCCTATCATAAGATTACTAAATCTGTGTGCCATTATTACCATAAAAGATATGTTAGTTCAGTGAACCAGGAGCTTTTTGACAAATTACATCCTTTCCTGCATACCAGAATGCAGCCACCTCTTGTCATTTACAAAAATTAAATATACCATATATTTAATGAAAAGTTAATCCCCTGCTTCCTCAAATATCGTTACCAGAAGATTATCAACCTTGAAAGTTTGATAAGATTTTAGTAATCTTAACAGTACATTTACTTGTAAGTAAATCACATTGAACTCACTTGGATATAACAACATTAAAGATAGCTTGTGAAGATCAGCTCCCCAAATTTAGCGTTTACCAGGAATGCTTGAGCATTCTTCGTGGAAAAAAAATGTACAACCAAGCAAGTAATGTGGGACAGTTATCACAGAATCACACTAATACAATAAAACTCCAGGAATGTATTTATTTACATTAAAACATTATTATACAAACTGAAAAAAGACATTTTAGAGGGAAGGCATGCCAAGGCAAACACCCTCTCACCTACTGCTAGTTTTATCAATTGTATTTAAAGAAGAAATTCTATGAATCATGTCTTTTTGCAGAAGAATAAAACCTACACCCCCCACCCTCCCACTTGATGGTCATTATTAAAATTATTCCTCCCAAAAGGTAATTTCTCCATCCAAGTAAAACTCTTGCCCAATTGTCTTATTTGTAATTTATTTATGTAACATATTGTAGAAAGCTATCAATTCATAAGCAACAATTATGTATATTATCCTACAGGTTCCCTATTTTTGTTTTAAACCAGCAGGCATTTCTCCCATTCTTCCCTTCACCCTGCCCTGGTATAAAAGTGCTCATGATTAACAGGGATGATATTTTTTTCTTTTCCTTCCTTTATTCTTTTTTAGATGAAAAGATACATGGCAAAAAAACTTTACTCCCTCGATGCCTAAAGGTGTGCACATAAAACAGGCACAAAGAAACAAATGTGTATTCCCATGATTTTCTACATCACTAGTGCAGCAGAAGCAACAATCTGTACAATAAAATGCAACTGCAGAAGAAAATAACTCATCTGGAATACTTTCTAAAAAAAATCCCCAAAACATTTTGTCTTTAAAATGCATAGTAAGCAGAAAAAGGAAAACTTAGCGAAGAGAAGCAGCTCAATCCCACGTACACAAAAAGCATCCCCCATCAATTCTTAAAGTATATTTCAATTAGGACTTTTTTTTTTGTTCATCACAAATCACAAGAATAATATACAACTGGCTAAAGGAGCTGTATGATAAATAATCAAGAAATAATCTATTCATGCACTAGTTAAGTACAGCTAACTTTACAGTACACAAAAACATTCATTAATAATGTAGTGTAAAGACTGAAATGTCAAGAAAGAGTACATTACTGATTTTATAATTCAAGTTCAGGCATCTACTTGTGTTACAGCACAGCTGTCAAAAGGCGATAATGAGTAAATAATAAAACATTGTTTTGTTTGCTTATTTCCATATTACTTTCAGCTGAACATCGATGGGCAGTGAAGCAATCACTTTGCTGTCCAATTCATGAGGTTGCTATGGTGTTCTAGTTCTGCATTTGCTCAAAGAACTTGTAGGTTGGGTTTTCGTAGCCATTTTGTTGCATCTTAGAAAGGTGACGTTCCTCTGGTGTCACTGCAGCATCCACCTAGAGCAGGCCAAGGAAGAGTACAGTCAAAGCCAAATATGGATAGGCCACAATTGTTTATGGGGCCTTTGCTGCTCTGAGCTTAGTAGTTTCACTTGCACATGTTTTGTTACCAAACTAGGTAACATCATTTCAATTTCATTTATGTTGTGCATTGACAATAAACATTTGATTTGATTTGGTAGTAGGGAGTAGAGTTTGCAGTTATTTTATATCTTAGTTGCCATTAATACATACATTGACAGCAAACCCCATTCCCTACTAGCACTGATGATGTTACCAAGCTTGGCAATGAAATATCCACAAGAAAACCAGGTTCAGAGAGCACCAACCTTGAGCTACAAATATTATTTTCTATTGGTGTAATTGTTGATTTATTTATTCATTCATTCCCAGCATTGGTATTCCCCTTATTTGTAAAAGAATGCAAAGCTAAATCATCCATAAAAATAAGGTTAAAATCTGTTATTGCCATTAAAACCTTTACCAGCTGCTTGAAGGGAAAAAGGATGAATGTTCTCATATAATTGCTTGTTATAATAATACTGTAATACTAATACAGTTTAATCTATTTGTTTATAGTATGGATATAGTATAGTACATCAAATATCTTTGGAAAATAGGGCAAGATGAATCAAAACATTTTAGATGTGCCACGGATAAAACTTAATTATAGTTAGTAGTTTCTTTTGAACTACTAATTTTCTTTTGTACATTAGAAATACTGTGGGATTGTATAATTGTTATTTTTGTGATTGCTAACAATCATGAAAGTATCTGAGCTTCTATTAGTTAACAGGCAATGCTGAATATGTCCTTGTCCCCAATTTTTATATTGAAATATTGAAATAACATTTCTAGATATAAGAAGTATTGTATAAAATTCATTTATACAGTTAAATGTTTATTTAACATTTGTCTAAGCTGTTTAAAAAAGTAGGTGAATGTTCAGTCCTGTTATAGTCATTCAAATTAGTCAAATGATTGATCCTGGGCAGCATCAGAGCTGTCATTATACTGTCATGACACTGTGTCTTACTTCCCAATAGATCGGGGTGTCAAACTCGCATCATCACAGCAGCATCACGTGATGTATTGTGACTTTCCCCCACTTTGCTAAACTGGGCGTGTGGCCAGTGTGTAACGCATCTGGCCTGGGGGCAACGAGTTTGACAGCCCTGCAATAGATGCTATACAGAAAGACAATAGTGCTTTGGTCTACAGGTTAAATATTCTGTAATTTAATACCTTTAAAATGGTGAGATATACCTTTTTAATACCTTAAGACTTCAGAGATAGAAAATGTATCTCATGCTGTTATGTGGGTGATATAAATAAACATAATTAAAGTATCAATTTAAGCATTCTTTTGGAGCACAGGTCTATGTATTCAACATAGGAATATTAATCTGGAGAAATTTACTCGTACCAAAAATGAGAATATTAAGGATATAGATGATATATCTCCAACAGGAAGTTAACACCATTCTATTAAATACATAAATCTACACAGATGGACTTAAATTTATTTAGTACTATCTGCTTCTGAAATAATGTATGGAATAATATTCATCAGTTTCATTTACCTCCACTACACCATGATGGATAGATGTATACTGTTTCTTCTTTAGCATCACTAAAGTGATTACAATGACGGTGGCAATGACGACACCCCCTACCATTAGTCCAATGAGGGCACCTTTATTTGAACCTACATCTTCAGCAAAGAATACCTAAACATAAAAATAAAAGGTGATTGTATAAGAAGATAACATGATTTCTAATGAGTTCTTTAGCTTTGTAAAATGATGCATTTGCAATGTTCAATCATTTCTCCAAAGTGAACAAGTTTAAATACCAAAATATTGTTTCCTGAGGCAAATTATTACGATCTGATTCTCATATTTTAAAGGTGTCGGTTTCACCACTGATTTTGTTTGTGGGAAGCCAACAGTGACAGTCACAAAGCACAATCGTGTGACCATGGGACACTGTGATGTCATAACTGCAAGTGGGGTGCCAAGTGCCCAGATCATGTTCACATTACTGAGGGAAACTCTGTTGGTTGTAAGTACAAGGTCTGATCATAATTACTATTCATTAAACACTATTGTAAGTTTGGTGATTAAACAAAAATCATCCATATTTATAACTTACCAAAAATTTATATACTACAGGCGTACATAAAAATATAAAATAACATAATGTAACATAACATGTAACATAATAAAGTGTAAGATTTTTACTACAAAAATGTCTTACAGTATAAGATATTATGGTTTCTCAAGATCCAGGTTTCAACAATCACAGGACAACATCCTAAAGAAATTTATATGAAACAGGTTCATAAACGAATAGTTTAATTTTAGCTAAAGCAATCTAAGAATGGAGACTACACTTGCCAGTTTCTGATGATGTACTTCATATCCTGAATCATGTCTGTATTCTGCATCCATCTTTAATTCTGAGGTTTCTTCTGTCTTAACATTGGTTAATCCAGAGCCTGAGTTAAACCAAAAAACCAAGAAATGACTAAAAACAAACTTTTGAAAATAGTTATATGAACACCATCCACCTCAGCTACCAACAGAAAATATTAAGAAATGCAAATGAAAAATTAGAGAGTAAAAGGTAATTTGTGATAAACAGGAAAAATAATGAAACAAAGAAATAGAGTACGCAAGTAATTTAGACTACAGTGTTCAAAAGAAAAAGGCCAGGTGGAGCAAGCTTGTAAGCATGTCTTATTCCTGGCACCAACTGAGACTGCTGTGCCTGATTATTTGAATTGGCCCATGGAGACATCTAACATTAACATCAGTTGAGAATCTTGGTTGCAGATACATCGTGATATTGTTTCATTTCTCAAAGTACAAGTTCAAAATAACATTTGTGGCTCATTGCAAGAAAAGAAAATGTTGGACTATTAGGTCCTAAAGTCATGACGGCGAACCTATCGCACGTGTGCCACAGATGGCACGCAGAGCCATTTGTGCCAGCACGCGAGCTGCAGGCAAACTTACCTGTAATGGGGAAGTGATGAAATGGGCCTATTCAGCCTGCAGAGGCTTTTTTCAAGCCTCTGGGAGGCCGAAAAAGGCCTCAAACCAGCAGAAAATCAACTGTGAGGCGCAGTACAGGTAAGGGGGTGTGGGGTGGATTGTTCGCATATGCGCAGGGGGCGTGTGGATACTGGCATGTGAGCATGTGTGTTCCAGCCCGTACACAATTTTTGGCACAGGAGTCCAAAAAGGTTAACCACCACTGACCTAAAGCTATAAATACATACAATTGTGAAATGCTGGTTTATATGCACTTCTTAATCAAAAGATCAGTGCTAATGAATAATAAAATGTATATCCTGATATTTAATTCTGATTTAGATTAATAATGTATAATTCTAACTCATGGCTGAATTTTAGCAAGGCTGCCATTTATTTATGCATTTAACTAGGTTTATATGAACCAAATCTGATGTATGTAACATATGTAAAGAATGTTAAAATAGCAAAAATAGCTGAGCAATGCATTGGAGTCCCTATCTCAAGGGATAATGTATCCATTATAGAGCTGTATAATTTTACTAAACAAGAAACTCTTTCAAGCCAGCTCCTCCTCAAAGTTCTGCTGAAATCATCAAATTTTACTACTTTCCTAAATCTCAATTATGTTGTGGCCACAAGAGACTGTTTACATGTGATATTTTATCAAAATTTCAGGGATATGCTGAAATTTCATGAGATGTAGAAATCTTGAAAGATATATCTGGATAGTGGACACTGCAGTATCTGGAGGCAGCAGAGTAGAAGAGAAAGAACTAGAGAAAATCACAAAATACAAAGACGCACAAATAGAATTAGAATGATTGTGACAAAAGAAAGCAAAGATAGTACCAATAGTGATAGGCACCTCACATACAATCTCAAAACAACTGGAACACCATTTTAACACCTTTGGAATTGACAAAATCCCCATCAATTGCAAAAAGCAGCTTTACTTGAAACAGTTTACATCCTGTGACATACATTTTAATACCATCAAACAACACCTCCCTAGCCCAGGTCTTTGGGAAGGACTCAATGGACAAAAATGCTAAATCCAGTTTAAACAATCTGGCCGACTATGTGACAAACCACAACAATGTTATTTATAGCAATGTTTTTCCTCAAGGAAAATATATTTTGCTTTTTCTCTCATTTCTTCTTAGATGATCCCTTATATTACTGCAATATGTTTTAATAAGGCAAATATATGCAAATTTGCCAAAGATCTGATGCCACAAAAAGTTTACAATAGTCTATTGAAAATCAATGAAGCCAGGCTCTGGTAACTTATACCATAAAATTTATTTGTGTTGGATGTGAAATTTGGCTAGTTGCATAATAGATGAGGAAATAGGGATATCTGTCAATCTTTAAAGAAGTCTTTTTAAAAAACAACAACCAGCAGTCCGTAATTTCTTCCTCACTATCAATATAAATGCTCAACATTACAAAAGTAATGTGCCAGTATGTGTTCATATAGAAACATTCTGGATGGCAGTAAAGCTTGCAAAGGTTTCCATTTTATTCCAGTGAGATCAATACATAACTGCCAAACTAAGAAGAATGTATTTGCTGAATTAATTTACACTGTGCTTATCTGTAGCGAGTCATACCTATATAACCACTGAAGACATCAATTTCTTCAATAGTTTATTGTTGTTATTAGTCTATATCACAGGGTCGTGGAGAAAACTGGATGAGGAACTGTTATATACATGCCATGACATCCTGAAGTAATAAATCTAGTGAATGTGAAGAGTAATTAGTGTATTTTTGAGATGCAGGTCAGTTTTTTTAAAAAAAAATCACATTTTGAGACAGTTTTTAAAAGCAACTGTTGAAATTATACCACTCCTCATCTAGCAACGTATCAGTTAGTTAGCAAAATAATAGTGACCTCTTACAAATACAATTGTAATTTTCTCTAGAAAATCATTTTTGACCAATGTGTGTACAGTTTGTGTACTGACAAAAAAAGCCTTCAGTCTGAAATTTAATCACTCAGCAGCAGTGCTGGCTGCTGGGTTCTAATAAACTAATTGAGGTTACATTGCTGAGTTTGTTAAAGTAATCTCTACCTTGAGTAAGAGCAAAAAAAGAAAAAAAGAAAGAAAAACAGATCAAGCATAGGGCACTGTAGGACAGGGATGTTAAACTGACGGCCTGTAGGCCGGATGCGTCACTATGCAGGCCATGCCCACTCCAGCTCTACAAAGGCAAAAAACATTGTGATACGTTGCAATATGTCAGGTGATGGGATTGAGTTTGACATCTGTGTTGTAGGAGATAACTTTATGTGAATTAGATGATACGGATCTTCCTTCCTTCTTTTTTTCTTTCTTTCCTTCTTTTTTTCTTCTTTCTTTCCTTTTCTCCTTTCCTCTCTCTTTCTCTCTCCCATTCTCTCTCTCTCTCTCCCACTCTCACACACACATATAAACATTCGCTTAAGAACAATTTCACTTAATGACAAAGTCAATGGAACAGATTGTGACAGCTAAACCAGGAAAGGACATAGCTTAGCCGAATAAATTTGTATGAGAGCTTTCAAACAGTTCAAATTTTCTGTAGGGTCAATAAGGGTTAATGAATAACAATGTTAAATGTTTTAGATATAGTCCAACACTAAAAATTAACTAACAGGATAATAGGGCAATTTCAAGAACCAAGTTTTGCTAGTTAACACAAGGTATTTCATTGAGTGAACTGTCCATTTGTTCTTACTGCCCCTGCCCTGAGATATTTTTCCTTGAGAAAACAGACATCAAAATTATTTTCTTATATGAGTGATTAAAGTAAAAAATTTACAAAGTCAGCAGATAAGTTTCTTAACAGGTTTCACTGAAGATGGAAAGTCATTTATTTTTAAAATATTTGTAGTGTTAACAGAATTTGAGGTAATTATTTTTTTCAAGAATGGCAAAGATGTCACATTAATTCTAAAGTCCTGTAAATGGTGATTGGATATGGAAAACGACTCTGTTAACCTATGTAAAACAGAAAGCAATTAAAAGCAATTATTTAAACTAGTTGAGAGTCTTGAGAACCTGTGAATCATATAGAACAGTGTTACATGTTTATCTTACATGACACTGTGCCCAAATGACTTATTAGTGAACAAGTTATTTTAATGTTTATTATACATCAAAAATACATGCCTCCAAAAGCCACTCATTTTATTCACATATATCCTCATTTGTGATATATTCCAGTTATGCTCATGAAAGAAGTAGAACGTGCTATTTACCATTGTTTAACTACTTTTAAGAGCTATTTTTTGACTAAAGCAGTGTGGTAGGGTAGGTAAATTACATTACATAGTAACTGAAAGGAGAATTATGAGGCAGTCTAGAAAACATGTAGCTTAAAATAATGTTTACATTTTGGACTAGATGGCACATTTTAAAGCCCATATATCTTATTAAACTTTTATGTTTCATGCATAAAATTGTATCCTGAAATATTACATATTTTGAATATCAAATTGATGCTACAGAATTTTAAACATATAAGGGAAAAAAACTACTTAGGAGCAGTATGTCAAAGAAGATTCAATCATCCAAGACAAAAGTATTTTAAAGAAGTTTTTAAATCAGGACAACTGGACTAATATATATTTAATATACTTTGATGCAGTTGCCCTTATTTAACTTTTTTAAATACATAGGAGTAACAATTTTCTAAACCATCCAGTCAGTCCCACTTTTAATTTCACCATATTCTTGATGTCTATAATCCATGAGTCAATGGAAATATTGAAGCAAGATTATTTTGTTTGTGTGTTACTGTTTTTATTTTTATTTATTTATTTTTGTCAATTGCTTACAAAATAATAGGTATAAGTAAAAACATAGTTAAGAATACATGGATACATATAAGAAAAATAAAAAAATAAAAGAAACAATAGGACAGGGACGGTAGGCACATTGGTGCACTTATGCACGCCCACTATAGACCTCTTAGGAAAGGGATGAGATCAATAGTAGACAGTCTAAGGTTAAAGTTTTTGGGGTTTAGGGAAGAAACCACAGAGTCAGGTAGAGTATTCCAGACACTGACCACTCTGTTGCTGAAGTCGTATTTCTTGCAATCAAGCTTGGTGCGGTTAACCTTGAGTTTGTATCTTTTGTTTGCTCTTGTATTGTTATGGTTGAAGCTGAAGTATTCATTGATAGGTAGGACATTGCAATGTATGATTTTATATACTATACTTAGATCGGACTGAAGGCGGGGTAGTTCTAGGTTTTCTAGGTCTAGAATTTCGAGTCTGGTGGCATAAGGTATTCTGCAACAAGTAGAGGAGTGGAGAACTCTTGTGAAATATTTCTGGATTTTCTCAACTGTGTTAATATCAGATACATAATGTGGGTTCCAGACTGATGAGCTGTATTCGAGTATTGGTCTAGCAAATGTTTTGTATGCTCTAGTTATTAGTGTAATATTACCAGAGAAAAAGCTATGTAAGATTAGGTTAACAACTCTTAACGTCTTTTTGGCTATGTAGTTACAGTGGGCTCTAGCACTTAAGTCATTAGAGATGAGTACTCCAAGATCCTTGTTGTTAAATCATGTCTATGCAAAGACAGAGGAGCACAGCAGAGAAACATGACAAAGAAAAGATGATTCCTTCCACTCAAATCAAACACAGACATGCAGGACAACACAGGTTAGGTAAAAGCCATGCCAATTATATACCTGGTCGTGTGGTGAGTCCTCTGTCTGCAGCTGGACGGGCATCAACTGGCTCAACTGGGTATATGCAGCCAAAAAAATAAATAAAAAGGAAAGATAAAGAGCAAATAAAAAGAAATAAACAAAAACTTCAAAAACTATTTGCCTGTGGTTTTGATTGGGATAGTGCAGGAAAGATATGTGCCATAAATGAAGTTACAAAAGCATCAGCTGAGAAAAAGTATCTGCTTTTAAGTTAATCCTGAAAACAAAAAAGAAAGAAACAAGAACATTTGAAACTAAATGTATATATGCAACTGACATCTTATTGTAATTAATTTCTAGCTGTTACAATTTAGCTGACCTGAATCAAATAATAAACAATTATGTGATAGAAAAGAAAAAGTATTTTTTTCAAGGTGAAGTAAATTATCCTGTGTTTTTTTTAAAAAAACAAAGCTGATAACATAATATCACAAATAAATACATACCACTTATTTTAAGGTAGTTTTTACTTCATTCATTTTTCTTGCCCTTTAGAAGTTAGGCTGCTGTTGTTACTATCATCATCATCATCAAATACTATCATAAGTGTTAAAACAATTATGCTTCAGACTAGCTTGTAACAGAATAACGGAACGAAGTCTTAGGAATTTATCATTTTTTTCAAAACCAATATTCTATATCTCTAAAAAAAAATTATTTCTACAATAATGCTTTGGAAAACAATGTCTGCGCATGTTGGATCATAAGCCCCATTATTTTTTAAGCCAAATTAAAAATTACAAAAATTGCCATCCAATATATCTGAAAGGCATTTGATTAGAAAAGATTGTCTTGATTATAACAGTTCTATAATTATAAAAGTTCTTTATAGAAAATTGTGGCTACAAATAGTCTTTGCTTTGAAATCCAGCTTACCTGCCAAGCTGTCACATGCATTATAACCAAGTTTAATATTTAGTTCATTAATGCCTATGCTCTTATGTTTTATATTTGACACTGTTGAGTACATGCAAATTCATTATTTTCAAAATAATAAAAGAGATTTAATTAACCCAGATTCCCAGTCAAGGCACAAACACCCAGGGTCAATGCTGGCTGGAGAATTCTAGGAGTTGAAGTCCATAAGTCTTAAAGTTGCCAAGTTTGGGGACCTCTGATCTATGTGGTTGCTCAGAATTGACACTAACTTGATGGCAACATAGTACTTAAAAGCTAGGGTTTTTTTTAAGTAGACAATATAAAAATCAACTATAATAAGTAATAATTACAAAATTTAGAAATGTACAGGGAATGTAGAGTATATCCATATGGAATATATAAATGAAAATCAAAGAACATGTCATCTGTTACTTTTAGTAGAAAATAATTTTAAAACTGCCCTGTAGCAGGGCCCAGGAGATGGCATGCATTTTCTGTTGCAGAGGAACAGCAGGCTCCATGGCCCTAAATTAGTTGGCCCTCCACAAAACTTGAAAGACCTAGTAAGTGTTTCTACTGGGTACTGAGCCAGGATAAAAGATGAGCCCATTTGTGACTCTCCAAAAACTCAAAGGGTTGCAGCCTTGGGCCTTGCTATGCTTTTCTTGTGTATATGTAATACACAAGAAATTCTTCACTTACGACCACAATTCAGACCAGAATTTCACTGCTGAGCAAGGTGGTTGTTAAAGTGAGTCATGCCCAATTCTACATGTTTTGCCCCAATTGTTAAAGAATCGTTTCAGCTGTCAAGTGAATCATATGGCTGTTAAGTGAGTACAGCTTTCCCCATTGACTTAGCTTGTCGGAAGCCAGTTGGGAAGGTTGCAGTCAGGTGACCTTAGTACACTGCAACCACTGTAAATAGATGTTGGTTGCCGAGCCCATTAATTTTGATCACATGGCTGTGGGGAAGCTGCAATGGGCGTAAAAGTGAGGACTGGCCGTAAGTCACTTTATCAGTACCGTTGTAATTTCAAACAGTCGTTAAATGAATGGTTGTAAGTCAAGCACTACCTTTGTGTGCTTTCATCTTGTTGACCTATTTTTTATTTTCATGCCATATTGCTAGTTCGGCAGCCATATCGACTGACAAAATAAATAAAATCACAGAACCCGGTTAACCTAAGTTTACCTACAACATAAATTTTGAATACAGAACCCTTCGAACCAGTGGTGATTTTGTTATTCACCTGCAAGTTGAGAACTGGATAAGCAAGAAGAAAAGCTTCGTCTTGCCCATGGGAATTGTGGGATTTATAGTCTCAATCTGTGAAAGCTTTTGCACTTGCGTTTTGTCTTTCTGAGCTGTCAACAGAAAATATTTTTTTTTGACTGCAGAGTTTTAGGCAGTGCCATCCATTAAAATCTTGACTGAGTGGAAAACCTGATTTTTTCCAGTAGATTCAAAGGCTTGCATCCCTTTATTTATAACATTTCTATCTTGCTAATATAATTAGCTTTCTGATGATTTTAAATCCATAAAATCACACCTCCTTAAAAAGTGGCATCAGAATGGTTTCTATGCCCTTCTGTATCCTTCAGCAGCCCAAAATGCTACCTAAGTAGTGTGTTTTGCTCTGGAAAACTATAAGCAAGGATGCCATCTGGATCTCCACAGATAAGGTTTACATAAAATAGATGACCATAATTTGAAAAGTAACATATTGTAGCCTTGTTCTCTAATCTCTTGAGTGGGGACTCATACTGCTTTCTGGGCCAAATAATCTGGAATCGATTCTACCTGAAGCAGGTGCTCCCACAGATACTAAGGCACCATGCCAGGAAGGGCTTTATAGATTATGTTAGCCCAGAGGCTCTCATGCACTACAAACAGGCTGCTGCATTCTTTGCCACTTGCAACTTCAAGAGAGCCTTCAAAGGAACACTCATATAAAGAACATTTCAGTAATAAATCCATGAAATGATCGGGATCTAGGATCTAAACTATTGAGGATATTGGCAGTTATCTAAATTATGACCAAATGCAGCTTCTCCCACTTTCACAAAAATGAGGCATCGTTAGAAAGTAAAATAACTGGAATTCTTGAACTATAATCTTAACCTTTCTAGTAAGTAGACTAATCAGGATCTTGAGGCATGCTCCTTGGATTGTTTTCTGCTAGGATGTTGAAGGACCAGGTGCATCTAGAAGGATCCCCAAAACATGGATCTATATCTTGGGAAGTCTTCCTATCCAGCATGATATCACATCTCAAGCTAAGTAAACTACCCCTGAGATAAACCTAATTCAAATCAAGTAGATTACTCAGTCATGTAGATGTTACATACACAGGAGACAAAGATGACCCTGTAGCATTACAAGTTGGTTACTGCTGGAGAACCACCTAACAATAGCTTTTAAGTAGTGCTCAAAGCCTGTCCCATGTACTACCATTGACTGTTTCTATTTAACACTTCTAAGGTAAAACAGTAATGGTGACAAGAGGCACCCTTGTCTTGTTCTCTTCTTAATATTAATTTTTTTCAATCAATTCTCCATTTACCATCACTTTTGCATATTGTTTATACTATATTGCCTTTATCATCTTAATAAACCTTCCCGCAAAATCCATTTCTTCCTCTTATTACATTACCTTCATTTTCAGTATTTGCTGGGACTGAATCAACTGCAAAGGGATGCCAAGGCTGAAGATCGTCTAGGCTGAATTCTCCATCCACTGGGAGACGTTCCACTGTTGTTTTAGTCTCTGTCAATGAAGGCATGAGGGCATCATTTCCATAGCTGATCCTGGGTTCACTGATCATATTAGCCAAAACATCATCAGAGTAGTTTTGCTCTTTCTGAAGTAATTCATCTGAAGAAAGGAAAATAAAAATAAAAAATAGTTTAGACCATTACCCTAATAATTTACGTTGATATGACATTACATTATAGTTCTTTTAAACAATTTAAACAATTCACCTGAAGGCAAGACAAGAAGCAATGGTTGGAACTTAATCAAGGAGAAAAGCAATCTAGAACTAAGGAGAATTTTCCTGAAGTTAGAACAATTAATAAGTGGAACAAACTGCCTCCAGAAGTTGTGGGTGCCCCAACACTTTTAAAGAAGAGATTGGACAAACCATTTGTATGGAATGGTCTAGGGCAGGGGTCTCAAGCTCAATTTACCTGGGGGCCGCTAGAGGCAGAGTCTGGGTGAGGCTGGGCCACATAAGGGATTCCACAAAAAACATTGTTAAAAAAATATCCTCAAATGTCAACAACAGTTAATGATTTCTCCAATACATGAACTGTCCTAAACACATGAATGGAACACTGAATGAAGATCATGAACAGTTCCTCATAACATGGCTTCTCCAGCTTACTCCTTGCTTCCAGAGACTTGACAACGCTTCCTCTCACATATCTGAGCCACATTTGGCTTGAGAGAGGAGGCACTTGAGACCCTCAGTATGGCTTGAAGATGATCATCAGTAAGTCTGGACCTGTACTTGGACTTGTTAAAGTTCAGGGTGGAGAAGAAGCCACGACGAGGAACGGCGGGCGGGACTTCCTTCAGAGGTCCATTCCCCCTGCAGGCCACACTAATAATATACTTTCATATCACGGTGGGGGCCACAGGATATCGTCCTGCAGGCCGCAATTGGCCTGCAGGCCACGAGTTTGAGACCCCTAGTCTAGGGTTTCCTGTCCGAGCAGAGGAAGAGTAGACTAGAAAACCTTCAAGGTTCTTCTCTCCTTCTCTCCTTCCCCTCTCCTCCCATTCCATTCTCTTTGAAAAGCACATACAA
Organism: Pseudonaja textilis; assembly: GCF_049901715.1. Taxonomy (NCBI): domain Eukaryota; kingdom Metazoa; phylum Chordata; class Lepidosauria; order Squamata; family Elapidae; genus Pseudonaja; species Pseudonaja textilis. The sequence goes on from NC_141996.1 coordinate 48,111,354, forward strand.
TTCCAGCAACATTGACAAAAGCAAAAATATTCTTCTGAAAAATAGATTTTATTTGCCTCTTTCCTGTTTGTTGCATGAAGGGCATGGAAAAATCCAATTTCTTATTAACATATAGTGGCTTTTTTCATCCCATGTGGTAACTCAACATCACTTCAGTTCTGTGCTTGCTTCAGTTTATATGAGGAACTATTATCTCCTTTAATACCATGCATGTTACAATTTCTTTTGTCCCAATAGTTGAAAATAATTGCATTATTGCTAGAATAAAATTTTCAAACTAAAATGAGATTTTACTTACCAACTTCATCCTGGATCTCTTCAGCAACTGCTGGCACATTGTAAAGAAGAGAAAGAGACTGGTTCATACGTTCGTATGTCACACGCAGATGTGTCATAACCTACAGAAATAAAATTACAACAATGCTTATAATCTTCTTGAAGTTATAGCTGAAAATTTATAAAAGGATTAATAAGAAATTCACTGATGTTGTCCAAGCCTTGAAAGGATAAACTGCTATTGTGTTCATTTTATCTATAGGAAAGACATGCTGGTTTATTTTTTCTTAGAAAATGTTTAGTAAGGAAGATAACAGAACTATATGACAGACAGTATGACAAGTTCTCCATCTTTTTCTGAACAATTTGAAGAAGTAAGGCTATTTGTTCTAGTCACAATATCTACTTATGGCTGAAAAGCCTTCATTCCTACGAATGTTTCAAATCTATGAAAGCAATAATATTTAAGTGTTCTGATTGAGGATTGATAAACTACATGCTAAATAGGCATGCCAAAGTCAACAAGTTCCTCGCCCTGACATCTATTCTTGCTTCTGACTGAGTTTCACCCAGGAATAGGAGGCGCTGGAGCATTACTGTTTTAATATGTATAAGCCTCAAAGGGTAAAAGATATTTTTATAGCCAGCACAAGAATTCCTAAAATGACCAAACTATCATTACTTTGAACTGTCACATGTCTTATACTGTCCTTCAGGGAAATATCACAATGATAAATGAAGCACTTCCTGAACAATTTACTTTGAATTCAAACATAAGAATATGTTTTCTCCAATGAAAAGGATCTGGTCATGCACAAATTGCAACAGAAGGATTCTGACAGGAAGAAGCTTACAGTTAATCTGTCTGAAAAAATTCTTTACTCCAATTCTGTTGCTGGTCTCTGAAACTGGCATTACCAAGTGTCAGGAAGGATTATACAGTGAGGGTTTTCAATCATAAAGCCCTTTCTCCACTGACTTCAGAAGATGACAGAAGGTATATTAAAAAGTAAGCATTTGCATAGATATTCCACATATTGGGAATATCATTTTCCCTTTATCTCATAGAAAATTTGATAAAAATTTTAACTGAATATTTTATTATTTAGGAGAGAAGAACATAGCCTATATTCTTGGCATTCCTTATAGATCTCCCATTCAAGTACTAACCACGCTTCATCTTGCTTAGAAATTGAAGCCAGACAAGGCCAGAAAACTGTAAAAAGGGAACTTAGGCCAAAGTGAGCTAATATGAAATGGAAAGTTCAGCCCTTGTTTTCTTACTTGCATGTGAAATTGATCTATGAAGCATGTATATTAGAAGCTTCATACAAGAATGTGTTAATGATTCAACTGTGAAAATCTACATCATGAGAAAATGCATTTTTAATCTTTTCTTACAACTTTTGCCTTCTCAAAACTTTTACATCATCAAAAAAGCACAGTGAACAATGTTCTTTCTGCACCAACTCAGAAAGCTCAAACTGCCAAAGAGCTGCTGATTCAATTCTACAGAGGAATTATTGAGTCTGTTATCTGCACTTCTATAACTGTATGGTTTGGCCCTGCAACCAAACAAGACAGACACAGACTTCAACAGATAATTAGAACTGCAGAAAAAACAATTACTACCAACCTGCTTTCAATCCAGGACCCGTATACTGCACAAGTCAAAAAGAGGGCTGTGAAAATATCTACAGATCCCTCATATCCTGGACATAAATTGTTTCAACTTCTCTACCCTCAAAATGATGCTATAGGGCTCTGCATACCAGAACAAGTAGACACAAGGACAATTTCCCCCGAATACCATCACTCCGCTGAACAACTAATTCCCACAACACTGTCAAATTATTTACTAAGATTGTATTACTATTATTGTTCTCATCCTTCCTAGTACCTCTCTCTTCCCATTTATGGCTATTACCATCTTGCTTGTATCTTTACAATTTATATTATTTTATTGTTTCCTAGTATATAATTTGATTGCTTATTAGAATACTATGACTATCACTAAGTGTTGTACCATGATTCTTGATCAATATACTTTATTTTTTCTTTTCTTTAGGTACACTGAGAGCATATGCACCAAAGACAAATTTCTTGTGTGTCCAATCACACTTGGCCAATAAAGAATTCTATTTTATTCTTATACTTGTACTAAAATGGTGTTTTAATAAATAAAAAAAAATACAAGCAGTATATTGTGCATTTAAAACCTCAGAGAGAGAGAGATGTCCAAGGGAAAATTTGAAACTTCAAAAATTCCACAAATATGCTTGGCAAAGCATTATATTAATACCTTAAGTAAAACAAGCAAATTAAACAGCTTTTTAAACAGGAAACTATCACTCACATCATCAGTAACGTCTGACCATCAAAGAAGTAACTGCTATGTTTGGATGAGCAATAATTTACTATATAAGCATGAAGAATAGTTTCCATATAACATAAGAATAAATGGAAAATAGACATAAATGAATTTAGATCAAGAAGGAGTGTTTGATAAAAAATACAACCTCTAAGCAGAAATCCAAATTTTATTATAAAAATACTGCAGTGGATGCAACAAAAATGCTGTGTGACAACTTTAGTTTCTCTAAAAGATTAAATATAAAAAACAATATTACTGTATTGGAACTCACAGCCTTTTTCATCTCTGCTTTCTATTCAACCTTTTTATGCTGACATTCACACAATAGTAAAATAAGAACTTCTTCAATTTTCTATCTTATTACCTGAGATCTGATCTGTGCTGCTTTCTTAGGGTCCACCATACGCACATGTTCAAAATGTTTCAGTGTATGCTGTCTGTCTTTCTGCTCTGCACGCACATACTTCTTCAGCATGTTAAATACATGCCGAGGCTATAGAGAGAAAAGTCCCACATAAATCACTCATAAAGTTGACAATCCTATGAAATGTATGTAGCCTTTAAAAGACTAATAAGCCTTACGTTTTGTGAAATAAGGTAGCATACTTCTATTATTAGGACTCTTCATTTCCCAAAGTATAGTAATATGAAAAAATAGTATGTAATATAGAGGACAATGTTAGTTTTTAAGTGTATATTTCAATGTAGAAACTGCCTTCCAAGTTCCAAGTCATATCCATTTCAGAGAAATATTCACTTATAAAAATAATCATAGTAAAACTTTCATTTACCCAAGGGCAGGATATATTTTTCCATTAAATCCAAATACCCATAAAATCCAAACCTACATCAAGTGCATCAATTTAATTCATTATAAAGATGAGATATATTTTAATAGTGTCAAAAAAAACTAAGATGCATTATTTTGCAGTCTGTAAAAGCATTATCGTAATCACACTTTTCATATTTTGCAGCCAAAGCAGCCAAGACAAAAATGTGCTAAGCTAGTCAGAAGAGGCATTAAGTACAACTTAACACAAACACCATATGTAACCTTTAAATGAAAACATCATGTCATTTCTAATAAATACCTGATATAATTGGATTTTAAAAATACAGTAGGTCACAAAAATTGAAGCTACTGCAGTCCTCTAAAACAGCAGTCCCCAACCTTTACAGTTTGACAGCCTGGCGGGGGAAGGGAACCAGCAAGTGGTCGGCTAGAAAGTGTGTGCACATGCACACCAGAGCCCACTGCTTGGGCAATTCGAACTATATGCCGGCCCACCACTCATGCAATTTGAACTTGCACGCACCAGCCTGCCACTCACACAATTTGAACTGTCCATGCATGCCAGCCCGCCACTTGTGTAAGTCAAGCTACGCCAGCCTGTTGCTTGCGCAAGTTTAGTTTAGTTTACTTTATTGTCACTGCATCTTGTACAATTAAATCAAACACCATGTTCAGTGCACATCATGACCATGACCATGAAAATAAACACAAACACATATCCTTCACCCTTCACACATTGAACCAAAAACCCCCGACACCACACCAAGACTGCACTATACAGCAGAATTCAAAAGAGCTACTGCCCTGGGATAGAAGCTGTTTTTCAGCCTATTTGTCCTTGTTTTTATTATTCTGTACCATCTGCCAGATGGTAATAGTTCAAAAAAAGGGTTCCCAGGATGAGATGGATCTTTGTGAATGTTTTGAACTTTCTTAAGGCAGAGGGAGCTATAAAACTCTTCCAAAGAGGGGAGAGGGCAACCAATGATCTTCTGGGCAATGACATTAAACCTCTGGAGTGCTTTTCTATCTGCCACTGTGCAATTGGCAAACCATACAGAGGTGCAGTATGTTAAAATGCTCTCCATGGTGCAGCAATAGAAGGTCACCAGCAGTTTTTCATTCAGTTGTTTTCTGAGAAGTCTCAGGTAGTATAATCTCTGCTGGACCCTTTTGACCAGGGATGCAATGTGGGCACCCCGGGTCAGGTCCTCTTTTAGGGTAACACCCAGAAACTTAAAACTGGCCACTTGCTCCACTCGGTCTCCATTGATAAGCAAGGGCTGGATGTCTGATCTGTTCCTTCTATAATTCACTATAAGCTCCTTGGTCTTGTTAGTGTTGAGGACCAAGTTATTGTCTCCACACCACAAAAGCAACCAGTCCACCTCATCTCGATAGGCAGACTCATCCCCCCCCCCCCCGGAGATAAGTCCCACCACTGCTGTATCATCAAAATGCATGTGTGCAAGCCAGCTGTTCACATGGCCAGGTTCCAAACAGGCCACAGCCTGGTAGTGAGCCACAACATTTACAATACATTTACAAATCAATCATACTTTCAAAATTGTTACTTTGTAAAGTCACACATTCAATTAAAAACTCCTAACACCTATTTTTTTCTTTTACAAAGCCTATAATTTACTTCTTAAATTAACAAATCTATTATTCACTTATTATTATACTTATTTGGGGACTTAAAGCATGGAACCTTACTACAAAGCGATCAATACCATATTAGACTTTTGTTATAAATGTCCCAGTAACATATTTTCTATTATCGGTAACTTCCATATTTGAGATTTTATTATTTCTCCAATACACTTATTTTTGATATTGCCCAATTCGATACCATTAAAAATATGATATGCTATGAAATATATTATTATTCGTGGAGAAAAGATACTTCAGATTTTTTTAAACACCTGGGACATTATAATCAATGATAAATTTTAAAATTGTATTTCAGGGACAATGAGTTTACAAAGACAAATAGCTTACTTTTACTAGAATAACGTAATTTAAATTCAAGTGTATGTTACTTTGAGATAAATGGCTCCATGGTCCATGCACTCCTGGTGAATAAATTCCTAGCTACATTCATATAATCTATGATTATTTGAATCCCTTACTTTAGGGGGTACAGCCTGTAGAGCTGTAATATAGTTTTCCAAAGCAACACGGCGGCGGTCATTGAGCATGGCTTCAACTCGGGCCATGTGAGTCTCTACTAGCTGCTGTCTCTCATTTGCAGCTTCTTGTTCCAAGGATTCCACCTTCTCTTGGAAATGCTATTGAAAAAAAAAGTATTATAGCAAAAGTAATTGCAATAATATAAGCAGCAAAACATTTGAAATATAAAGGAAACATTCTGAAAAAGACTTGGAAATGTATTGTCTTCACTGAGATCCTCTGGAATTTTCTGAATTTTTATTGTTTATGGCCAATCTTTCCAATGTGGTTAGATGTCTCTCCTGATTCTGAAAATTGTAGCAAAAAGTGATAGTGTCCAGTGATCCAAGTATCAATGTTCAACAAAATGTATTATTATATATACCTAAAGTAAAAACTCAACTTTTAATGTATTGATAAAGTTACAGTGCTATTTTTCCAAAAACAGAGGTTATGCCACATATCACATATTCCAATAAGTTTAATATACTTCTGAGATCAGCAGTCCACCCCATCTTCGCAAAACTGAAAGCATGCATGAAAAAGTATGTGTGTATTTCTATCTCAATTACATCTCTCTTCTCATATTGTCTCCAAATTAACTTCAGGCATATTCCGGGGGTTGGGGGGACTGTGATACTAACTATAGTCTAGTATTTATATTTTCTCTAGATTTCATGGAGTACAAAGCACAAACACATAAAGTGATGATTATGTTATTTTCTCCTACCTATCCTATGAAGTACATAAGGCTAGACTATATGATTTGTTGAAAGTCATCGAATAAATTTAAGGTCTTGGGGATAGGTGAGTATATATTCTATTCTTTAAGAGGATTTGGCTGTTCTCTTCATAAATTGAGGAGAATCATCTATCTGCTTTTCATACATAATACACTGCATAAAATTTTACCCATTTGCTGGAAAAAATAGTTTGTTCAGTAGCTTAATTGTTTTAGAAATAAAATTATTACTGATTTAATAACAAAGATCAATAATAACAAAAAAGAATGGGTTTATTTCATTCTATTATTCAAAAAGAGATACTACTGTACTCTTAAAACGATATACATAAAAAGAACACTAAATAACAGAACTAAAACAATATAAATGTTTAAATTATAAACATTAAAACTATAAATCTAGATAACTACATGTAATGAAATGGACATTTTTAAAATATAATGGTATAGGCCAGGGTTCCCCAATCCCTGGGCTGTGGTCCACGACTGGACCTTGAGCTGTTCAGAACAAGGCCTTGGAAGTGGCAGGCAAGTGCATGTCCTTGATTTACAACCACAATTGAGATCAAAATTTCTGTTGTTAAGTGAGGTATTTGTTAAGTGAGTTTTGCCCCATTTTACAACCTTGCTTGCCAAGTTGTTACTGTATCAATCACTGCAGTTATTAAATTAGTAAAATGATTGTTAAATGAATCAGGCTTCTCCATTGACTTTGCTTATTAGAATTATTAGAATTTTGCAAAAGGTGATCACACGACCCTGGGATACCACAATAATATGAACCACTTGGCAAGCATCTGAATGTAAATCATGCCACCATGGGGGTGCTGCAATGGTCATAAGTGTGAAACATGGTAACTTTTTCAGTGCCGTTGTAACTTGTCACTAAATGAACTGTTGCAAGTCAAGGACTACCTTACAGGCCCTTATAGTATACAACCTACTCTATGAAGGAACGCTTTCCAGATGCATATTCAGTCTAGCTTCTGGGACATCTCTTACAAACCCTGTGCCATCAAGATATGTTAATGTTGTACCTGAAGATTAGGGATCGCAAACTCCTTCCCCTACCCAGGAGCAGCCACACACCAGCCTGCTGAGAAGGGAAGGGAAGGGAAGGGAAAGAGAAGGAAGGGAGATTTTCCATGCTTCTATCATTCTCACAAGGAAACTCAATGGGGAAGCTGGCAGAAAAAGTCATTACTGCTCCCTCTTCTTTTGCCTGCCCATGGTCATTTTGTGTCTTTGTTTAGATAAGGAAATATCACTGAAACGATGATCCAGTGGGGAATGAATTATGTAGTGGTTATTAAGTGTATGTAAACACACAATGTACATAATCTATTATAATAAGCTCTGTGGACAAAATAAATAAAAACAGTAAAGCTGTTAAGTCTGTTACACAAAATTCAATCATACTGCAGTCTTATTTTTTTTACTATACAATTAGCATTTTCTTTTTTACCTGAATGACAGCCTTTTTATCAGCCTTTGGCAAATTTTTTGCTTGATGTTCTGCCTCTTCCCATTCTCTCATGACCTATGCAAATAAAACAGAAAATGAACAAATACTGTTCTATATAAAATGGTTTCAAATGTTTACTGCTTGGAAAAGTTTTTTTTCTTCAATTATAGTATAGAGTGACCTCTTAAAAGTTGAATAGTGAAAATTATTCACATTCCAAAGAGCCACTCAGTGTTCAGTCTAGAGACAGTCCAGGTTTGCCATTATATCAAGCCAGAAAGTAAAG